>NW_006408629.1:2373620-2378917 GCF_000296735.1 Chrysochloris asiatica
CTTTCACAACATGCAAAATGCCTCAGATAGTGTGATTTGGTAATGTATAATACTATTTAGAAATTACTGCTGCCATAGTAAATGGTATTATATTCATATTTATGTGAATAATGTTATATGTAAAATTCAGGTATGATAACATTATTGTTATATGCAAAAACTGTGTTATAATAGTCACATTTTGTACCCAGAATATCTGTGTTCTGAATGGAGAGCATAGCAGTTGGGAGCTGATTCTTACTAACCAGATTTGGAATATGGGTACATCATGTTTAGTCCACAAAGAAACATGAGAAAATATGCTTTCTCTGCCACAGTCTACTCACCCCGATTTTAAAAGAAAATAGGCTTCTTCTCCTTGAGATTCACTGAAAAGAAAGGTCTCCCATCACCACCCTTTTGTCTTCATCCAGATTAAGGAGTTTTTGTGCTTGCATCAATGCAAGATGATTTGGAGACTATGAATATCATTCAAGATAAATCTTGCCAGAAACACTGGTATGTTCCCTTGATGCTGCCTTAAGTTTGGCTCTTTGTATTCAAGTCACAGAATTCCTTTTCCACACTTTTAACTTTTTAGTTAGAGGAGAACCAGTGAGCTAACCAGATCAAAAATGATCTCGGCCAGAACAAACCTGACCTGACTTTTAAAAAATAAATACTTAACTTGAGTACATCTCGCTGTGTGCAGAAAGATAAACAATTTATACATATATATGGGAGTTCTGTAGCATAGTGGTTATGAATCGGGCTGCAAACCTCAAGGTCAGTAGTTCAAAACTACCAGTTGTTCCATGGGAGAAAGATGAAGCTCTCTGCTCCCGTAAAGATTTACAACCTTAGAAACCCTGTACAGGGTCGCTATGAGTCTACTCCACAGCACTTAACAACAACGATAGATAGATAGATAGATAGATAGATAGATAGATAGATAGATAGATAGGTAGGTAGATAGATATGTAATACTTCAGGTTAATGCGCTGGACTGCAAGGTTGGTTTGAACCATATGGTCAAAGGTTCAAGTTCACCAGATGCTCCTCAAGAACATTGTATAGGGTCACTATGAGTCAGAAGTAACTTGATGACACTTAATAACAACCTTGAAGTCTATAACATTATCCTGTAGTGCCATATAAATATATATACATAAATGGATGATCCAGAATGGGGTATTCTAGATCCTCATGTTAGATGGATTTCCAGTACCATGAAAACATAATCTGTACTATGCTTCTTCTTTGTTACTTTTGTTGTCTTGTTACACTTAGGAAATTGGCACTGGAATTTTTTTTTTTCTCCCAAGTCAAAGCACCAAAAATTCTTTGACTTTGTTCTCATCTGTAATTCTAACAGCTGTTCACACTTCATAAACTAAATTTCTCATCTGAGAGGAACAATGCATAGTACATCTACATTTTGTGGGAGATTTAGACGTGTAACTCAGACTCAAAAGATTTAAATATATGAAATAAAATACAATAGGTCGGAGTGTGAGGTAAAAAGTCACACACAAAAAAACTTAAACAATGGAAAAGTAGCACTAGATGGTAAGCTTAGACATTTAGAATGAAACATCTAGACATCCATATAAAAAGAAATAAATTAACATGAAATACTTCTTTCTAGTTTGAGTTACTGACAACTTAGAAGAATTTGATTTTATAAATTAAAAGAAAAACTGTAACATATTCTAAATAGATGCTGCTTAGTAGAGTCTGCCCATTCACATAAGAGTATGACATTACTGACTTTTGCAGCAATAACTTCCAAATAGAATTTTACATTGTTAAATCATATCATTAGAGGTATTTCTTGCATTAAGCCCAAATCATAGTTCAAGCTCACCACTGGCTCCTTGAAAACTGTATATAGGATCGCTATGAGTTAGAACTGACTCCACAGCACTTAACAACAACAACAGCATTCTTAAAGAATGAAGGCAGAAGACAGTATATTTCAAGGACTGTCTACATGACGATAAGTATAGTAACAAAACACACAATATGTTTCTTCTTTTTCCCATCATATTATACATTGTTTAACAAAAATATAACTCTCAAATATGTGCACAATTAAAGAGTTTTTGGCAATATCATGCTTGCACTTGATGTGATATGACTTATAATGCAATATTAAAAAAAAAAATCTTTGCAGTAGGTTAAAGTTTTTTGTTTAATTGTTTCAATCCTTTCCCACTAATAGTGTAGCTATCATTCAGATTTTTGAAAGCAAAATATTTTTAAATGAACTATAAGTGATCAAATATTTTACATAATCATGTAAATTCAAAATATAAATGCTTTAGCTTATTTACTCAGTCCACATTAAAATAAATTTAAAGGGAGTATGTGAGACTGTAGGATAAGCACTAGACTGCTAAGTAAGGTTGATAGTCCAAACCCACCTTGGAAATCCTGTATAGAATAATTGTGAGTCAGAACTGACAAGAGGGCACTTAACAACATTTATATACATATATAATTTGTATGTATATATATTAAAAACAAAATCAGGATACTTCCGTGACAAAGAAAACAGTTGATATTTCTATAAATTTTTATTGCAGGCTCAAATGATTACTTAATTAATGACAACAAAGATTGAAAATACTGGAGACTAATGATCTTGAAGTTTTGTTTTCTATTTCCTTGACCATTTAAACAACCAGTGGACACTCAGATACAAAATGTAGAATATTTATCAAATTCTCCATTTACTAACTTAGTCAAGTGTCTATCCCAAACCTAACTTTCATTACAGATACAATAATGCTTATTCTCTTGGTCTTAGGATCAGTTCTATATTCAGCAACAGAAGTAACTTTTTCAAGCACCATTTCCAATGCATCACTCATTACTCATGGAATGCATCACCCTTATAGTTCAATAAGGCTCGCAAAAGCTCTTAAGAGAATGTTTCAAATAAACTCATAAATAATTTTGCATTAATTGATTCATTTCTCAAATATTAATTGAGTGCTTACTTTGTGTCAGATACTTTGTAAGCTTGTGTTGTTATGTGATATGGAGTCGGTTCCAACTTATAGCGACCCTGCACAGGGTTTCCAAGGTTGTAAATCTTTACAGGAGCAGAAAGCCTCATCTTTCTCCCATGGAACAGCTGGTAGTTTCAAACTTCTGACTGTGAGAGTAACAGCCCGATTCATAACCACTATGCTACCACAGAGCTCCTTACTATGTAAGCTAACATCAGTACAAAAAAATTTTAAAAATCACAAAGAAGATACTTTCTCTCAGGTAGCTTACATTCTCATGGAGGAGACAGACAATAAAGCATTTAAATAAACAAACAATGTAGATAATAGTTAATTTAATCAAAGGTTACCAGGAATACCTACAGTTGAACAAATTGTGCTTATTACTGATCACACAAGGAGACACACATCTTAGGAAGATATAGTATGCAACAAGTACAGAAAAAAAAAAAAAATCACAGAACTTAATCTCTGCTTTAGAGAGAGTCTAAAGGAGTAAAAGATTATTCTACATTGGGTGTTCTAAGAACAGGAACAATTCTATTATTTGATATATCAATAAATTTTACCAATAGAGAGGGCAGATTAGAATGGGGTTAAAGTAGTAACAGGTAAGCAACAACAACAAAAAAATTACTTTTTTAGTGAGAGTGGGCCATGTTTGTTAGTTTGTGGATTGCATAGTAATATTCATTTCTCAAATATTAAGTGCTTACTCTTTACCAGGATTAATGAAAACTAGGAGAAGTAAAAATAATAAGTACAAGCAAGATCACCCGTGGTAGACAGGTTTCAGCTGAGCTTCCAGACTAAGTCAGATTAAGACAAAAGAGAGACAGCATACTTGCAAATATTTAGTCACTGAAAACATTATGAATAGCAGTTGAACACTGTCAGATAGCAACAGTATATTGAATAATGAAATGTGATAAAGAACACCAGAATATTATAAGATACAGTGCAGTAAGGTGAGTACCTCAGATTAGAAGGTAATCAATATACAACTGGAGAAGAGCTGACTCTTCAAAGTAGTGTTGACCATGATGACACCAATAGAGTAAGGCTTTTAGGAGCTACATTTCCTGATGGATCACAACTCAAAATGAGGATAAACAGCTGTAAACATCCATTAATAATCAGATCATGGGATGTATGAACTATGAATAAAAAAAAATTGGAATGCATGAACGTTGATATCATAGGAATTAGTGAACCGAAATGGACTGGTAATGGCCATTTTGAATCTGACAATCACTTGATTTACTATGCCAGGAATGACAAATTGACGAGGAATCACATTGCATTCATCATCAAAAAGAACATTTCAAAATCTGTTTTGAAGTACAATGCAATCTGTGATAAGAAAATATCCATATGCCTACAAGGAAGATCACTTAAAACAAAAACTATTTAAATTTACACACCAAAATATAAAGCTAGTTATGATGAAACTAAAGAATTTTCCCAACTTCTTCATTCTGAAATTGACTAAACATGAAATCAAGATGTATTGATAATTACTTGCAATTGGAAACAAAGAAGACATATCAGTCATTGGAAACTATGGTTTTGGTGATATAAACCATGCTGGATATCACATGATAGAATTTTGTAAGACCAATGACTTCTTCATTGCAAATACCATTTTTAAACAACATAAAGATGACTATAAACCTGGACCTCACCAGTTGGAATATGCAGAAGTCAAATTGATTACATCTGTGGGAAGAGAAGGTGAAAAAGATCCATATCATTAGCAAAACAAGACCAGGGGCGGACTGTAGAACACACCATTAATTACTTATATGCAAATTCAGGTTGAAGCTGAAGGAAATTTAAATAACTTCATAAGAATGAAAATAAGACATTCAACATATCCAACCTGAATTTAGAGATCATCTCAAGAACAGATTTGACGCATTAGATATGAATAACAGAAGACAAGAAGAGTTGTATCAAGAACATGATACATGAAGAAACCAAAAGGTCATTAAGAAGATAAGAAAGAAGGAAAATAACAAAATGGATACTAAAAGAGATTCTGAAACTTGCTCTCCAGTATAGAGATGCTAAAGAAAATTGAAAAAAATGAGATGATAGAAAGAGTTGATCTGAAAGTTTCAAAAGGCAGCTACAGAAGCAAAAGTAAAATATTATAATGAAATGTACAAAACCTAGAGTTAGAAAACCAAAAAGGAAGAACACAATAATCTTTTCTCAAGCTAAAAGTCTGCAGAAAAAATTCTAGCCTTGTTGTTGTTGTTGTTGTCAGGTGCCATCGAGTCGGAACCAACTCATAGC
>NW_006408629.1:2383547-2395726 GCF_000296735.1 Chrysochloris asiatica
TTATTCCTCTTCATGTTGTCCTACATGAATCTTAAACTTTCTTCAGATTTTTTAATCCTTTTTTCTGCTTGCTCATCTATCTTAGCAGTTTTGGAGAGATTTGTCTCCCAGCTTGCTGGTTCTGGCTTCCATCTCTTCAATTCTACTCCTTTGCCCTTTCAGTGTATTGATATAATAATAAAATATAAATTTCTGATATTTTATTATTAATTATTTGCACCTCTTTTTACATGTTTTGAATTGCTTCCAATGCTGTATCTATCTTATTTGATTGTTCCTGTAGCACTTTCCTGACTTATTCCTTATTTTTCTCAAACCCTCTGTGGACTGTTTGGATGCAGCTCAATATCATTCCTCCTGAATTCCCTCCTTCCAATGAGAAGTCTAGGTCTACCTCCAGATAATTTATCTGAATAATTCTATCTTGTTTCTGGACATGTGTCAAAATAGCCAGATGTTTCTTGGACATCTTCAATGAATCTATGTGTTTTCAATAAGTATATGAATATATGCTTATGTATTATTGAGCTTTCTGATTGCCTCCAGGTAGATGTGCTCAGGAGATGGACTTCTCTTTTCAGTTTTTTTATTACTCAACTCACCATCACTATAGCAGGTGTTAGCTGTCTATCTGGTGTACAGCACCTGATATTGGCTCTTGCCTGTATCATGAGATTTTACAGGGTGTGGGTGCAGCTTGGCTATATGACCACAATTGCTATCTCTTCTTGGGTAACGTAAGGAGAGGAAAAATCCCCTAAAGGTAAAAGAGGGACCAAAAATCAAAACAGCAACAGCAAAAAATAAGCAAACAAACAAACAAAAAACCAGATTGGGTATTATAGTCTATAATCACATAAAAGAAAAAGAAAAGAAAAAAAAAAAAATCTGTAGCAAAATATGAATATGACTTTAATTCCCCTCTCTCAGCTTCTTGCCTTCAAGGATGTCTGAGAAATTTCAAGATGTTACTGTTGTTCCTTATAACGGAACTCAGGATTTAATTTCATTTCAGTTTTCTTTTTAGTCAGACTCCCTCACACTCCACAATCCCCGTTTAGGACATTTTCCTTATGATAAACAATTCAGGGCTGGCTATAGCTGTTTTGAGAGACTGTTTGATTTTAAGCAGTTCCTTCCCCTTTCTTAGATTATATGTGCAGTTGTCTTTGATGAGCAGAACATGCATATGTGCAGTAGAACCCTCTAGGGATGGGGAGTGTCCACTCGGTCAGGCACCCCCAGTAGCTATCAGACTAGAGGTGAGCAGACAGCAATAGACTAATGAACAAAAACAAAAAACAAAAAATAAATAAAGAAAAGAATGTCCACACCTTTCTCTTTACAGATCAGTCAGAACTCTGTGGTAGGAGCGCTTCTTTGATTGTTCACCAAGATGGCTGTTCTGAGAGTAGCCAGCAGTTGCAGATCAGAAAACACCACTTTTCTTGGCTCTGCTCCAAATTCCACTTGCTATAAGCCTTTGAACTTTCTAAATATTCCTTATATGTAGTTCAGACTTCTGGGACCAGCCCCTGAACCTGCTTCATCCAGTATTCTATGTTATTGCTGGCAGAGGTCTGTACTGCACTTCTCCCTAATCCGCCATTAAGCTCCACCTCCTTAACATTGACTTTTGTTTGAAAAATTAAATATGTTACAAGTAATGGAGCCAAAAGGAAAAAAAAAGGAATAACTGATCTATCTGAATTAAAATCAATAGTGATGAGATGACAATAATTCAAACCAACATTGTTGTCCTGTGCTTATTCTTCATCACCAACTAGGACTCCTGGAGCCACTTATGTATAGGTATTGTTGTTTTTGTAGCTGTTAAGTGCCTTCAAGTTGGTTCCAACCAATAGCAACCCTGAATAGGGTTTCTGAGGAGTAGCTGGTGAGCTTGAACTGCTGATCTTGCATCTCAAACCGATTTTTCAGTCTAGTGCATTAACCCACAGGGCCACACCAGGACTCCTATGTATAGTAATATGTCTAGTTAGAAAGATGCAGCTCTGTGTATTGGAGAATTCTATGATATTAGAACTTTTTAGAAGTATGGAGCAAGGAGGCTGGCATTGCCAAAGATATATGAGATCGGCAAAAATATACTTATCACTGGGAAAAGTAAGGAAGGATTCAAATTGTCAGGAATGTCAGTCAGCTTAAGACAATGCTCCATCCCTCAACTCCTGCTTGGTGGTAGCTCTGGAAATAGTTTTATGAAGCACAGGCATCTTCCGTGCTTCCTGGCTTTTATATATCTGGAATAATCTCCTACCCTCCACCATCTTCATGCTAGGAGCTCCAAGAAGGTAAGGGTCAACTCTGATTAATTTGTCCTAGCTATAAACCCACAAGAGATATGCAATTTTAAATAAAGTAATCAGTCAGTGACTTGTAAAATAACTACTTCATATATTAAGTGACTGATATAGAAACTTTTGGGAAAAAATGCAGTCAGCTTGGGAAACTTTTATATTATAAACTTTTCTCAGGGAAATGCTTTATCAAAAGAGGAAAATTCCAGCTTGCCATTTTGTTGTTTTGGGTCTGTTAACTTTATGAGTATGTGCATAAATGAATCTGGCATCCTAAGTAAAGATAGTGCCAAATACCAGACTGATCCTGACTAAATAACAAAGTCTCTAGGCAGTTCCTAGTTCTCACTCTCTTATTTCATTTCTTACAAGATACAGGCAGTTAGTAATTAACTGACAATTATAAAAATATTCCATAAGTGCACTAAGAGCTATTAAAGGATAATGATAGTTCACCAGCCAAATTTAACTATTTTTTAATGTAATTTGGTTAACCCAGGACATGCAAGTAATTAGAGCATCTGCTTAAAATTACCTAATGAGTCCAGAGAATACCCAATTCATTCTTAAACTTTGCACAAATAATTTAGATTATTCAAAATTGATCTAGAACATGTTAGTATCAAATAATTATTCATTTAAATTGTCCCCTTCATTGCCTTCAATTCTAACACTTACAAAAATTAAATCACTGAAAGTTTGTATATGCATTGGAGAAAAATATAGAAGCATATTTTTGTTCTATCCTTATTCTTGTCACTGGATATTTCCCTTAACATCTGTATATAAATGAAATTATGCTTATGCACATTTATTAATTAAAAATATGAGTGACCTGGAAGAGTAAGCAAAAAGGAATTACATACCCTTCTTTTATAAACATTTTTCAACAACAATGCACATTTTCAAAATTTTTAATAATCCAAGTGAAAAGAAACAACTTTCTTATGTGTCTCAAATGAATATGTAAAAACTTCCAACAGACTTGTGTCTTATATAAGATTTTTAGAGTACAGGCAAAATGACAAACAAGACCTAGCATAGTACTATAGTAATAGTAATTATCACCACTTGTCTGTCAGTTTGCTATACTGTGGTACCTTGCACTTTGCTAAAATTCTGGAGGCTCTGCCACCAGCAGGGTCACCCACGGTGGACAGGTTTCCGATGAGATTGTAGACTAAGGCTGACTACGAAGAAGGAGATGGACTACTTCCAAATATTTAGTCACAGAAAACCTTATGAATTGCAGTGAAACACTGTCTAATAGCACTGGAATAATGAATATTGAATCATGATAAAAAGTATCAGAATATTGTCAGACATAGTGCCTGAAAATGAGCCCCTCAGGTTGGAAGGCACTCAGAAGATGACTGTGGAAGAGATATCTCCTCAAAGTAGACACGAACATGATAATGCCAATGGAGTCAAGCTTTTAGGATCTTCATTTGCTGATGTGACAAAATACAAAATGAAGAGAAACAGCTGTAAACATCCATTAAATTCAGAACATGGAATGTACAAAGTATGAGCTAGGAAAATAGGAAATACTTCCTATTTTCTGTTTGAAATAGAATGCACAAAAATGATATCCTAGCTATTAGTGCACTGAAATGGACGGGTATAGGCCATTTTGAATCTGACAATCACATGGTTTACTATTCCTGATATGACAAACTGAAGAGGAATGGTATCACATCCATCATCAAAAAGACCATTTCAAGACCTATCTGGAAGTACAATGCTATCAGTGAAAGAAAAATGTCCATATGTCTACAATGAAGACTGGTTAATAAAACTATTATTCAATTTTATGCACCAACCACTAACTCCAGTGATGATGAAATTGAAGAATTCTACTAACTTCTTTAGTCTAAAATTGATCAAACATGTCAAGTTGTACTGATAATTACTGGTGATTGGAATGCAAAGGTTGGGAACAAAGAAGACGGATCAGTCATTGCAAAATATGGGCTTGGTGTTAGAAACGATGAATTTTGCAAGACCAGTAACTTTTTCACTGCAAATACCTTTTTAAACAACATAAAAGATAAGCAAACACATGGACCTCATCAGGTGGAATACAAATTGACTACATTTGTGGAAAGAGATGGTGGAAAAGCTCCATATCATCAGTTTAAACAAGGTCAGGGCAGACTGTGGAACAGACCACAAAGTGCTCATATGCAAGTTCAAGTTGAAGCTGAAGAAAAATAAAACAAGTACACAAGATATGACCTTGAACATATCCTACCTGAAGTTATAGATCATCTTAAGAACAGATTTGATGAATTACACACACATGATCAAAGATCAGAAGAGTTGTGGGATGAGATCAAGTACATTATACAGGAAGAAAGCAAAAGGTCATTAAGAAAATAAGAAAGAAAAAGACAAAAATGGATGTCAAAAGAGACTCTGAAACTTACTATTCAGTATAGAGATGTTAAAACAAATGAAGAAATATGATGTTAAAAGAGCTTAACAGAAAATTTCAAAGGTCATCTCAAGAAGATAAAGACAAATATTATAAAGACCTGGAGATAGAAAGCCAAAAAGAAAGAACAAGCTCAGCATTTTCAAACTGAGGGCACTGAAGAAAAAAATCAAGCCTTGATTTACAATATTGAAGGAATCTATGGGCAAAATATTGGATGATGCAGAAAGCATCAAAAGAAGATGGAAGGAATACACCAAATCACTGTACCAAAAAGATACGGCCGATGTTCAACTATTTCAAGAGCTAACATATGATCAAGAGCCCATGATACTAAAGGAAAAAGTCCAAGATGTACTGAAGGCATTGGCAAAAAACGAGCATCCAGGAATTTATAAATATAAATTGAAATCCCTCAACAAACTGATGAAGCAATAGAGACAGTTACTCATATGCCGAGAAATTTAGAAGACACCTGCCTTGCCAAATGACTGGAAGAGATCTATATCTGTGACCATTCTAAAAGAGAGGTGACCCAATGGAATGCAGAAATCATTGGACAACATCAGTAATATTGCATGCAAGTAAAATTTTGCTAAACATACTTCATAAACGGCTGTAAAAGTACATTGACAGGGGACTGTCAGAGGTCCAAGACAGATTCAGACAAGGATGTATGGCAAGGAATATCACTGCTGACCTCAGATGAATCTTAGCTGAAAATAGAAAAACCAGAAACACCTGTGCTTTATTGACTACACAAATGTTTTTGATTGTGGGGATCATGACAAGCTATGTACTACATAGAATGAGTGTTTCAGGACACTTAATTGCACTTATGAGAAACCTGTTCTAACAGAACAAAGGAACAACGAATGGTTTAAAATTAGGAAAGCTGTGTGTCAGGGTTTATTCTTTCACCAAACTTAATCTATATGCTGAGCAAATAATTCAAGAAGCTAGATTATATGAAGAAAAACATGGCAGCAGAATTGGAGGGAGACACCCGCAAATTAATAACCTGCAATATGTAGATGATACAACCTTACTTGCTGAAAGTAAAGAGGACTTAAAATACTTACTGATGAAGAACAAAGACCACAGCATTTGGTATGGGTTGCACCTCAGTGTAAAGAAAACAAAAATCTTCACCACTAGACCAATAAACAGCATCCATATAAATGGAGAAAAGATTTGAAGTTGTCAAAGGTTGCATTTTGCTCAGATGAACCAGCAACACTCATGGATGCAGCAACGAAGAAATAAAAAGATGTATTGTATTGTGCAGATCTGTTTCACAAGACCTCTTTAAAGTGTTCAAAAGCAAAGATGTCAGTTTGAGGAATAAGGTGCGTCTGACCCAAGCCATGGTATTTTCAATAACCTCATATGTATGTGAAAGTTGGACAATGAATGAAGAAGATTGTAAAAGAATTGATGCATTTGAGCTATGGTGTTGGAGAACATTAAAAGTCCCAGGGACAGCCAACAGAACAAACAAATCTGTATTGGAAGAAGTGCAGATATAAGATATAAGGCTTCTTAGAAGAAGCCAGGATGGCCTGATTTTTCTTTTATACTGAGGACATATTATTAGGAGGGACCAGTTCCTTGAGAAGGATATCATACTTTGGAAAGAAGAAAGGTTAGCAAAATAGAAGACCCCCAACAGGATGGATTGACATATAGCAGCAGCAAAGAGCTCAAGTGCAGCAACAATTGTGAGGTTGGTGCCGGACCAGGCAGTATTTTGTTTTGTTGTGAATAAGATCACTGTGAGTCGGTACCTAACAACAAAAACAATCATAATAATTAGTTTTCAATTAATAAATATCCATTTATTTATGGAATAAGCCATAAAACTGTAAGTTTCATTCCTGTAATATCTTCCCAAGTATCAATACAAGTACTAATCACAAGAATTTCATTTGGTAGTTTCAACTCATGTCGAATACTTTACTCAGAGCTCTCCAGTTCCCGTCTATCACTCAGCAGTTATATACTGCGTTCTGTTTTTCACATATGTTGGTTTCACAGCAGTTATTGAGAGTGAAATTCCACAATGAACTCCATGCATTTGACATTGAAAGACTGGCAGTCTGATCTTGTTCCTCTCCCAGACTTTCCACTTTTGAAAATATATTCAGGGGTTCTCCTACCATTTATTTACACTCTCCTATGTTGTTGTTGTTGTTAGAACTCCTTTTATGATCACTCTACTCTTGAGAACTTAAATAGTGCAAATTCAAGATTATGACAGTTACTGACTTGTTTTTGTTTCTGTGAATGCAGATCTCCAGATTTAGAGGAGAGAGGAGATTTGAATGCAATAAATAAGATATAGCTTCTTCACTGATTTAGAATCAGTGACATGTGTGACAGGAAAGACTATGTATTGGCAATAGAACTTGATACATGTTTCAGGAGCAAAACTGAAACTATCCTCCCATGGATTGCAGCTACGGATCACTAAAAAGATCTTCTCATAAGCAATAGGCTGCAGGCTCTGCCTTCTCCTCATCCTTTCTCAGGATAGAGGCATAGATTTCAAATTTAGATGTGTCAAAGCTTTCACAATTCATTGCTAAAGCACATGCCCAAAACTGTCTCTTATTGAAAAAAAATATATTAATTATATTTCTGCCTTTTTATCATGTAAATTTAGAGCTCATGAAAGGAACCAGATGGACAGCTTTCTGAAACAAATCCTCCTTTGATTAAAAGACAGAGAAGAAAGTTTCTACATATTCCATTTCTGAAAAGCTTCCTCCTAAAACTTTTAGCAGTCTAGAAATGGTTGGAAATTGTGAATACTAAGTTTCGTAGTGTGTGGGGTGCTTAGAATGGTAATTTTCTGTCAACAGCAGTCTAGGTTTTCTAGAATTATAATGATTAGATTGGGGACTTTTAATGATAAAGCACTTTAATTAATTAAAGAGCATTCTGTATATCATGAGAATTCAAAACTTTTTATCTATCAACCTTATGTAATGCTAACAAGACAAATCTAAGCCTCTTGTTTGAAATTTCTTATTCATCATTTTAAATTGATTTTATTTTTTAATATTTTTTGTTGCCACATAGTGCCACATAGCATATGAGTATTAAAAATGTATATTTATTGCTTATTTTCCTCTTATTAAATAACTGTTCTCTGAACAAGCAATCTGTGTCAGTTCCAGTATGAGATATGATTGTTAAAATAGTAAAGAAAAAGACTCATTCACATTGTTAAAGCACTGGCATTTTAATAGAACATGTAGACAAACAAGCACCAGAGAAAATACAAAAATATGAAAAAACAACTTGAGATAAATTACTGAGATTTGGGATTTAGAAAACTTACAAAGGATGTGTAGGTGAATTGTGGATCTTGAAAACATTAACTTAAGTAATTCTCTTACAATAATGACTGTAAGATTTGGAGCATTTGAAAATTGGGTTAAGAAGCACTGGTGGTGCCGTGGAGAAGGGTTTCTGAGGTTGTAAATCTTTACGGGAGCAGAAAGCCTCATCTTTCTCCCATGGAACAGATGGTAGTTTCCAATTGCTGACCTTGAAACTTGATATTCACAATTTCCAACCATTTCAGCCTGATTTGTAACCATTACGTTAGTTTGTTTAATTGAATTTGAATACCCAGGTACTACAAACAATCAATATACTCATCTGGGAATCAAAAGATTGTGAATCTGAGTTCAACAAAGACTTCTCTGAGGAAAGGTCTGGTGATCTACTTCCAAAAGCACTGAAAATCCTATGGATCACTGTTTTATGTTGACACACAAGAATGCCATGAGTCAAAATAGGCTCAAAGGCAACTGATTGGTTTTAGTTGGGTATGTATGCTTTATGCCTTTTGATTAAGTTATGTGTTATTTGTTTCATATTTAAATTTAGAAATTCATAGCTTAATTTTGTTAACACAACTCTGGTGCTGAGAAGTTACAGCTGTAGTATCTGGAAGACTAGATAAATGAATAAATAAATAAATACATTATAAATAAGCTGCAGTAAGGAGGTAAGCCAAGGGCTAAAATAAATGACTCACCACTATGAAGGATATCTCTTTACAATATATTAATATTTAAAAGATTGTTCACTCCTTGCATGTGGGGTTTCAGTCTTTTCATCATTTCCTGAAAGGTGTCACTATGGGAGGAAGGTCAAGTGCTTGTTTTCTCTGTGTGTTTATTTACACTTGCGGCATGGTTTCTATGTCAGTTTCCTTCTTTCTTGGTTGTCTCTGCTTTGGGGCACAATCAAATCCAGGACAAGACTGAAAAAAAAGTAAAAAAAAAAACAAAACCCAACATCTTGGTTTATTAATGTTACTATAAAGTACATTTCCCAGTTTTCAAATCCTATTAACTTATCTTATTTGGCAGACTTTCTGTTGATTTTCCTTAGGTTTGTTGAATCTAGGACTTTGATTTCAGGTTCTTGAAAATAATGTTTTATGCTTTCCCTTGAAACTGGAAGCTGAAAGTTTTACTTGATTTCTGAAATATATATATATATCAACTTCTATTTAAAACTCAAAATCTTAGTTCTCAAATAATATTTTTAAGTCAAAAATAAAATAATGTGATATACTTCATATCATACAGTAGTGGAGGTGATTATATGCTATGGAGTCAGTTTCGACAATTGAAGAATGGGTATACAAACTGTGGTACATACACACAATGGAATACTATGCTGCCTTGAAGAACAACAAGGAAGCTGTAAACAACCTCATAACATGGATGAAGCTTGAGGACATCCTGTTGAGTGAAATTAGTCAGTCACAAAAGGAAAAATACTGTATAAGACAACTATTGTAAAAGACTAAGAGAAAGAACCCATACTAAAAGGAGGGGGGCGTGGATTTATTTGCTGGTTACTGGGTTGTGGGAGGTGGGGTGAAGGGAGAGAGGGGAAGGAGGATCACATGGTAGGGAATAGATAGTTTGGATCCTGTGGAAGGGGGCAATATACAAGAAGGTGGAGGGAAATGGAAGAACAAGGTGGATGAGACAACAGTTAGACAGATTTGCATGCGTTAAGTGGGACAGAGGTAAATAATGATGTATACACAATCTTGGAACAACAGGGATCTGAGATACAAGGATTGAAGCATGGTTTGAATGGTAAAAAGGGGGGAAATAATGTTAAGGTACTTGACTGTCTTTTGAATCTTGGTTTCTCTTGCATACCATTGTGAAATAGATAATTAAAGGAAGAGAAAGGGATAGCCAGAAATATCACAACAGAAAGCTATTAAGACCTTCTTCTGCCTATAACTGATTGGAATACCTAAAATCGGGCTACAACTTGCCCAGTGATGGAGGCGTCCTTCAGAGCCTTTACATTGCATAAGACCATACGTGGAATCCTGAACCCCATCCAGAATATTCTGAGGTGAGAAATCTCCACTTGAAAGAACAAACAGACCAACCTGGAGCTTCTAGAAGAACAGAAGATGCTACTTAAAAGAAAGACTGACAGAAAATATGAAAAAAACAATAATGGCAGTCTGACTGACTACTACAAGAACAAGCAAATTGCACAGGAAACATCAAGGCAAGAGGTCAGGTCCCCTCAGGACAAACCCCTTCCAAGACTAAGACTCAAGGGGAATACATGAGCAGGCATGTGGTCTGACTGGTGACCACATTGGTCACCAATAAGGAAAAGTGAGGAAAAAACAGTAATGAAGCTGTGAACTAAGTCCTACCACGTTTAATAGACTCCTGTGAAGCTAGGTGGAGACCTGGTTGGCCAGCAGTCTAGCAAGACTCGGGGACTCTTGCATCCAGAGACAGTGACATAGCCAAGGACTAGAGTGGATAGTGTGTCCAGCTTATAAAAAGTGAGGGGATATGCACAAGAACACCCACACTTGCAGATAATACCCACTTGACCTGGCTTCAATGACTTGATGATCAAAACTCAACTGGAAGAAGAAAGAAGAGGGGGAAAAAAAAGAGTACAATTTGATGAATTTGACCTACACCTATGGATGTAAGTAAATATTTACAGCAAGGGTCATTCCCACCCCCTCAGTACACAGAGTAGACAGGGATGGGCAACTTGGACATTGGCTACCCAACATGGGGTGGCTACAAAGGCAAGAAGTGACTGACTTACAAGTTTTCAAGAAGGAGTCTAGATCCAGAGGGTGTAGGGGAAGGTAGAATCTCCACTGAGTAGTATGCAATCTGTCTTGGTGGGGCAAATAAAAAGGAGATATCACTCTTGTAGTACAATAATGAATAATTGCTAACAGGGTTGGGAATGTAAAAGTAGACGTTTTGTAGCAAAAGAAAGGGAGTCGTTGATGTTACAGTTCAGGAGCGGATATCCCTGGGACCATCAAGGGAGAAAAGCCAAGTGTGGGACCCTACCCAAAGAAACAGTGACACCAGAGATGGAGACAGAGACAATGACGTAGAGAGATGGAGCAGCTGGGGAACTCTAGACCCAGGCAGGGAGAGGGGCTGTGTGCTGATGACCAAGGGACAGGCTTGAGGGGTATACCCTTTTGTTGTTTGATGATGCAAGGAGGGATTGCAATCATGGCAATGAAACGATATACAATAGGATGAATGCAAAGCTAATGTTCTCCCATGTAAACTATAACATAATTCACAATAAAAACTTACCAAAAAAAATTAACATGTGGTTATAATTCTGAAAAGAATGTCATGAAATGTTTCTTAAGCTGAATTGATTTTCATGGTGTTAAGTATAGAAAATTATGCTTCATTTGGACCAATTTTATTAGTAGTGTCACAGAACTATATACCTCCTAAAGTGTTGCTTAATGTTCACAAAGCCCTTTAACTCCTCTAACCCCCTTGGAAGTTCCATGAAAGTATCTTGTTCATTGCTATGTCCCCAACACTTATGGAAACTGGCTCATAATAAGTGTTCAATATATGCTTAGTACTTGAATGATGGAATGATGAATGTATGTTGGTTTTGTTAAGTGATGAAATGTATAAATGTGTCAAATGTGTCTAACTATAAAGTCAGCACTCTACACTCTCATTTTGAGTAGTATGACAAACAGCCGGGAGTTATTTTTGTAATGTTTATAAAAATTCATTCTTGTAGGGTGCTTTGTGTGTTAACAGTGTGTCCAGTATTTCATTTGATCCTCATGTGAAACTTGAATCTATGCAGGTAGGTAATAATCTGATAGAACAAGATTATTAAAGAAGCACAATTGGAAATCAGATTTGGAATCTTTGGAAAGGGTTAGTGCCATGGTTAAAGCATGCGATCACAAGGTTGATTTGAACATCAAGGTCGTCTGTTCAAACTCACCAGCTGCTCCTCAGATATCCTATAGAGGGTAGCTATGAGTTGGAACTCACTTGATGGCACTAACAACAACTGTTGGATGAAGTACAGTCAGAACACTCTTTAGAAAC
>NW_006408629.1:2395826-2397159 GCF_000296735.1 Chrysochloris asiatica
TATTAAGTGATGCAGAAATCATCTAAAGAAGATGGAAAGAAGTCAGAGTCACTATACCAAAAAGAAATGTTCAATGTTCAACCATTTCAGAAGTAGCATATGATTAAGAGTCAATGATACTGATAGAAGTCCAAGGTGCACTGAAGGCATTGGCAATTGATGGAATGCATATTGAAATCTTTTAAAAAACTGATGAAGCATGGAGCCACTCACTCATCTATGCAAATAAATTTGGAATATAGCTACCTCGCCAACTGATTGGAAGAAGTCCATATTTTTGCCCATTTCAAAGAAAGGTAACCCAACAGAATGAGGAAATCATCAGAAAATTATCATTAATGTCACATGCAAACAAAATTTTGCTAAAGATGTTTCAAAAACAGCTGCAACTGTACATTTGTAGGGAACTCTCAGAGGTTCAAGTCATATTCAGACAAGGATATGGAATGATGGGTGGATTTTGCCTGAAAGCAGAGAATACCAGAAAGATGTCTACCTGTGCTTTATTGACTATGCAAAGACTTTTGATTGTGTGGATCATGAAAAACTAAGGGCAACATTGTGGATAATCCACCTTCCACAACACTTTATTGTGCTCATAAGCAACCTGTAGAGACCAAAAAACAATTGTTTGTACACAACAAGGGAACACTGAATGGTTTAAAATTAGGAAATGTGTGCACCAGGATTATATCCTTTCACCATAGTTATTCAATCTGTATGCAGATCAAATAAATTGAATACCTGGTTGTTATGATGTTATGTTAGGTAGCATGGCATCAGAATTAGAGGAAGACTCATTAACAAACTGAGATATGCAGATAATAGAACCTTGTTTGCTGAAAGTGAAGAGGACTTAAAATACTCACTGATGAAGATCAAAGACAACAATCGTTGGTATGTGATGCACCTTAATGTGAAGGAAAGAAAAATCTTCACCTGGAAGCTCAGTGGAAACCTTGGACTAAAAAGTAATATCACAATTAATGTTGAAAAGATTGAAGTTGACAAATACTTAATTTTCCTTGGATCAACCACCAACATTCATGGAAATGACACATTGCTTTAGGCAAATCTGTGACACATGACATCTTTAAAGTTTGCATGAGCAAAATGTTTGAGAATTAAAGTGCACATGACCTAAGCCATGGCATTTTCAATAGTCTCATAAGCGGGTTAAAATTTGACAATGAATAAGGAATACCATAGAAGAACTGAAGCATTTGAGTTAGGGTGTTGAAGGAGAATGTTAAAAGTTCCATGGTCTGTCAAAAGTACAAACAAATCTCTGTTGGCAGAAGTACAACTAAAGTTCTCCTTAGAAACCAGGATG
>NW_006408629.1:2400957-2403005 GCF_000296735.1 Chrysochloris asiatica
TCAGAACACACTCAATCACACCTAACAGCAACTGAGCCTGTCAGTAAGAGTGTGAATTATGGGTAAGACAACTTTTAACCAGCATATAGTTGAAACAAAATACTAAAATATAATTTTTATAGTAATCATTGAATAACAAATCTGTGATGTTCTTATGTCTATAGATTTGAATAATTTAAAAATGTAACATCATCAATTTTTCTTTCTGTTTTCCCAAAAAAGCAAAACAAATGATTTGAGCTTTCACACAAATGTCTCCACTTAATTTTTATTAAAAATTACAAGGCATTTGTAGGTTTGAACAGAAATGAAAATAAAATGTGTTTACTGTTCACAAGATTTGCAGGTAAGTTTTAAAGATTTGAAGCATAACTAAGTATAGGACCCAACAGCTGAACTACATGGGAATTTGGGGCAGTTCATGAGAAATAAGACTAAATCCATATGTGCAAATAGGTTTAGTTCAAGAGATCAAAAACCTGAAAAACTCTACATTCTTATTTTATGATTAATACTTAATGCATTGGGATCCTAGGATTCAAATCCATTGACATTTTCTTGGAGCAGTTCTTACTACTACAGTGAGGATACCTTCATGAAAAATATTGTAGGTAATCGTCTAGCCCACTCCTCACTTAATGCTATAGTCAGGTTCCAGAGACCAAGTCAATATGCAAAAATCTGCATTACACAAAAATAGGTGATGATCACATCACCTGACCCCTTACCTAGACTCTAAAAGTTCCCCTACTCAACTTGGCTGAAATTATCTGTGATGCCACCTCTCTATTGCCCATGTTGCCTCAGGTGAGTTCAACCCCAGTTGGATTGCCCAGTCTTCCAGATGCAGGGTGGCTCAAGAGCTGTCCTTCTCCTTATCCCCATCTTGCCCTCAATATGTTTACTCAGGATGGGGAGTTGAACAGAACATAAGGAAGTGTAAGGTGCCAGTTACCTAATGTGGGTTCCTGTGGACCCCCAGCACCCAAGTGCTCCATCTCAAGACTTCTTTTGACCACAGTCTTTGCAATCCCTCACACCTCTTCTAGCTGAGAACTTGAGCTAGATCCCTGAGTCCCTCAGTCACCAGGGACCAAAGGGCAGCTCATCTTCAGGAAACTTGCTGCTGCTATCCCTGGCTCAGCACGTTGGGACATCCAGGACCTGTCAGCATCCCATGTCTCTTGACTGAGCTCCAACCCTCTTCCTCCTCTGCCCAGCACACCAGTAATTCTGAGAGACCATGCACCCTTGTCCTTCCTACAATGAGAAACTAATCCATAGAGCTTCTTTTATATGTGCACATACAGTCTATGCAAAATAGTCAGTAGATTTTTAAAAAAATTATTATCCTAAATTTGTAATTTAGGACAGATAATGAGATAGTCAGTACATCAGGAGCAGATATGTTGTTCCAGCATACTTTATTTTTAAATTTATGCTCATTTATAGCTCTACATTTCAATGAATGATATGATTCTTGCAAAAATTTAATCAATAAAAACCAAAAGGGAATTAGAAAATAAGTTGCAAGGAAAAGGATTATAAAGACATGTTAATGGTAAGGGCCTGCTTATCTAATGTGATTACATTTAAAATTCACATATAGAGTTCTAATAGCAAAGTCAAAATGGGAAACATAGTTACATGCTCTTATTAGAAAGGAGGCAAAATTTAAATGTCTCAGGTGGAGATAGGGTTTATTCTTGTGATCCATAATAACATTATGTCCTTAAAAAATAGTGTGACAGATACAATTACAAAATTTAAACTTTCTAAAGAATCCTCTTAGAAAACATGACAACATAATATTAAAATACAATTTTTGTGACTGTGATACCACTGAAAATAACATACTCTCCAGAATGCAACTCACAAGCCACCACAGTAAAATAAACTGACAGACACCTGAATTTAAAAATCATCTGAAGACCAGATTTGATACATTTAATACTAAATATTGAAGACCAGAAGAATTGTGAGATGACATCAAGAATATCATACAGGAAGAAAGCAAAAAGTCATTAAGAAGGCAAGAAAGAAGGAAA
>NW_006408629.1:2403628-2410258 GCF_000296735.1 Chrysochloris asiatica
CAAACATACATTGACAGAGAACTTCGAGGTTCAAGCTGGAATCAGAAGAGGATGAGGAATGAGGGATATCATTGCTGAAAAATGAATAAGATAGACCATAGAAGAATTGATGCATTTGAATTATGGCGTTGGAGGAGAACGTTGAAGGTGCTATGGGCTGCCAAAAGAACAAACAGTTCTGTGTTGGAACAAGTACAACCAGAGTGCTCCTTGGAGGCCAGGATGGCCAAACTTTCTCTCTCATACTTCTGACGTATAGTCAGGAAGGACCATGGAGAAGGATATCATGTTTGGTAAGGTGGAGGGTCAGAGAAAAAGAGGAAGACCCCCAGTGAGATGGATTAGCAAAGTGACAGTATCAATGGACTCAAACCTGCCAACAATTGTGAGATTGGCCCAGTACTGGGCAGTGTTTCATTCTGTTGTGCATAGGGTTGCTATGAGTTGGTACCAACTCGATGGCACCTAACAACTCCAGAATGAGCTGTGGTGTCTTCTTCAAGATGGGAGAAGGATCAAAAACCCCAGTTTAACTTCCCTTCACTGAAACTCCTTTCACCTAATTATGTACTCTTTGGGTGGTCTCAGGTAATTTAAATTTTGAGTTAAAACTTTTTAAGCAATGACTTAATGTATTCCTGATTCAGAATTCTTAAATGAGCCCACACAGCTAATTCTCTGCATTGCTTTTTGATCTCAAGGCATAGCATATGGGTCTGTAGAACAGGTAGCTAAGCTGGTGTGCTACTACTGAAATACCTTCAATAACATCCTTACCTGATAATAAGACATTTTGCTCTTCTACAAAAAAAAGAAGTGCGTATAAGCAAAGTTAGCAGTTTCATCCTGTCTGGGCATCTAGATAAGCACAAAAATATGATAGCTTGCAATGGCAAGGTGATCTCATGGAAGCTATCCATTGCTTTCAAGTCAATTCCAACTGATGATGACCCCATGTGTTAAGGGACTGCAAAGTTAGAACTGTGCTCCATAAGGTTTTCTTGGCCAAGATTTTTATGGAAGCATATTGTCAGGCCTTTTGAATATGGTATCACTGGGAGGTTTCCAAATGTGACAGAACCGTTTGGATCCTGGAGAGATAAGCATACAAATAATTTCTTGAAATTAATAATTGGCTATTACCAATAATAATTTTAGATTAAAAATTCAAACTTAAGACTAGATTCCAGTTATAAAGTCTATTCTTTATGCTTTACATTTGCTGTTATCCATACCACCTAATTTTTTAAAGTACCCTTTTCTTCCTTGGTTCACCAAAAAAGTCAAAGAAGTTATTGAGACATGCTCCAAACAATAATGATTTTTCTTTGATATCTGATATACGATTTCAAGATCCTTTTCTGGCAGGCAAAAAGTGTTTGCATCACCCAGGAACTTTTAATAGAACACAGCACACATTACTCGAGAGTACCCAATCTGGAATTGAATTTGTTTTCCTTTTCCTCGTAATTCATAAAAAACTTTAATAACTTGTGATAAACTTGTAAGGTTATTGCTGAACTACTTTCTCTTTTCTAACTCTTGTCAGCATTAATTGTCCTTATAGTTAGGGATTAACATTATTTTCATATGGGTATGTCGGAGACCGAAAAAAACCCACTAGTTAATTCATGTCTAGGAAGAAAGATGCATTTATTTATGTCTAAATGGAAAAAAAAAAAAAAAAAAACCCTCTTTATTTCACAAATAAATTCATCATTTGGTGACAATACAAGATGTTGTTGCTTGATTTATAGACTAGATCCTTAAAGGAAGTACTAAATAATGTTATTGTTGTTCTTGTTGTTGTTATGTGCTGTGGAATCAGTTCTGACTCATAGAGACTCTGTACAGGTTTTCCGAGGCTGTAAATCTTCAAGGGAGCAGAAAGCCTCATCTTTTTCCCATGGAACAGCTGGTAGTTTAGAACTGCTGACCATGAGATTAGTAGCCTGATTTGTAGTGACTATGCTAAGCGGCTCTAATTATATAAAAACACTAGAAACAAAAGTTTCTTAAATATTTTATTGACAAAAATATGATGTCTCCAAATTTCACTGGAAATGTTTCTTATTATTGAATGTCAGTGACACTTTTTTTCTTTATGTGTTCTTACAAACAAAGTTATAAAGGCTGAATAATCCTTTCTGATCCAGACTGAGTAAAGGAGTCTAAGGTTCACAGAAAAGCTATCCGTCTATGAATGTGAACAAAAAAATTGAAACTATAATACTTAAAGAATAGTTTCAGTGAAACAGGAGGTATAGACAAATTATCTGTACAGAAATGTGTATTCTGTAGAAATTAGCATCCATATTTTTATAAAATGAATGCAATGGCTATTATCTGTGATAATTATAGAAAACTACTGCAACTTTAAGAAAACACTTTATCCCTTTCTAAAATATTTTATTTGATTTTACTTTACCACTAAATTTTCCTCAGTATCTTCTCCCACATTGAACAATAATGAGTAAGACCAGAAAACTTGTGGAATGACATCGATAACATCATATATGAAGAAAGTAAAGTTTCATTAAACACACAAGACATTAAAAAAAAAAAAAAGGACGTTAGAAGAGACTCTGAAATTTGCTCTTGAACATGCTATAGCTAAAGCATATGGAAGAAACAGTGAAGTAAAAACTAAACTGAAGATTGATATCCTAGCAATTAGTGAAAAAGACTGGTCATTTTGAATCAGACAATCATATTGTTTAATATGCTAGGAATGAAAAATTGAAGAGGAATGGTGTCACAATCATCATCAAAAAGAACATTTCAAGATCTATGTGAAAGTACAATGCTATCTATGACAGAATAATACTTATACACCTATAAGGGAGATCAGTTAATAACACTATTCCTCAATTATATGCTCCAAACACTAAAGCTAATGATGATGAAATTGAAGTATTCTACCAACTTTATCTATCTGAAATTGATCAGACATGCAATTAAGGTGCATTAATAATTACTAGTAACTGGAATGGGAAACCTGGAAACAAAGAGGAAGGATCAGTAGTTAAGAAATATGACCTTGGTGACAGAAAGAATGTTGCAGGTCTCATGATCGAATTTTAAGACCAATGACTTACTAATTGCAAATGCCCCTTTTTTTTTTTTTTTCCAGAAATAATGCTGTAGGAACAGGAATTGACTGTGAACCACAATTCAGGCAGTTGAAACCCATCAACTGATCCTTGGAAAATCTATACAGGATCGCTATGAATAGGAACCAACTTGATGGCACTTAACAACAAAAGAATACACATAGAACATCACCAGATGGAATACACATGAACCAAATTAAGTTAATCTATGGGAAGAAATAATTGTTGTTGTTGTTGCTAGGTACCACTGAGCTGGCACCGACCCATAGTGACCTTATGCACAGCAGAACGAAACAAAAGTCCGATCCTGGGCCAACCTCACTACTGTTGCCACACTTGAGTCCATCGATGCTGCCACTTGGCCAATCCATCTCGTTGTGGTCTTCCTCTTTTTCTCTGACCCTCCATCTTACCAAACATGATAGCCTTCTTCAGTGACTGGTCCCTCCTAACAATATGTCCAAAGTATGAGAGACGAAGTTTGGCCATCTTGGCCTCCAAGGAGGAAGAAACAATGAAGAACCTAAATATCATCAGCCACAACAAAACCAGGGGCAGATTGTGGAACAGACAATCAATTGCTCATATGCAAGTTCAGGCTGAGCTGAAGAAAATTAAAACCAATGAAAGCCAAAATATGACCTTGAGCATATCCTACCTGAAGATAGACATCATCTTGAGAACATATGTGTTGCATTCGATACTGAAATAGTAACTGAAAACCAGAAGAGTGAGGTGGTGACTCCAAGAACATCATATATGAAGAAGGAAAAAGATAATTAAAAACACAGGAAAGATTAAAAAAAAAAAAAAAATGACAAGAGATTCTGAAATTTGCCCTTGGACATAGAGAAGCTAAAGCAATAGGAAGAAATAAGTATGTAAACGATCTGGACAGGAAATTTCAAAGGACAGCTCAAGAAGACCAAGTAAATTATTATAATGAAATGTTCAAAGACTTGGACTTAGAAAGAACACTGTGTCAGCATTGCTCAAAATGAAGAATTGAAGAGAAAATTAAAGCATCAGGTTGCAATATTTCAGCATTCTAATTGAACCTAAGTGTCAGCAATTCAAACTCACCAGCTGCTACTCAGAAACCCAATACAGGGTCTCTATGAGTCAGAACCAACTAGTCGGCACTTAACAACAACAAGTGTAAAATACTGAATGATGCAGGAAGCATCAAAAGAAGATAAAATGAATATATACAGTTGCTCTACCAAAAAGAACTGATGTTCAACCATTTCCATTAGCCATCTTCAGTTTACCATATCTTTGATGTTTCTGTTTTGCTATGATGCTGGAAGCTCTGCCAAAATACCTTAAATACCAGCAGGATCACCCATAGTGGAGAGGTTTCAGCTGAACTTCAGATTAAGATAAACAAGGAAGGAGAGGCAGTTTACTTCTGAATGTTTAACCCTGAAAACCTTATGGATAGCAGCAGATCATTATCAAAAATAGTGTCAGAATATATGAAAACATTAGGAATAGCACCAGAATATTATCAGGTATAGTGATAGAAGATGAACCCCTCATGTTGGAAGGCACTCAAAATGTGACTGGGGAAGAGCTGCCTCCTCAAAGTTGACTTAACCGTGATGACACGAATGGAGTCAAAACAAGGAGAAACAGTTTCAAATATCCATTAATAATCGGAACATGGAAAGTACGAAATATGAGTCTAGGAAAATTGAAATGGCATGCATAAATATCCATATCCTAGGCATTACTGAGCTGAAATGGACTGGTATTGACTATTTTGAATTAGACAATCATATGGCGCTGTGGGCTAATGCATCAGACTGCAAAGTTGCTTGAACTGCAAGGCCAGTGGTTCAAGCTCAACAACTGTTCCTTGGAAACCCTACACAGTGTCTCTGTGGGTCAGAATCAACTTGATGGCACTTAACAACAACAACAACATGGTTTACTATGCTAGGAGTGAAAATTTCAAGAAGAATGGCATAGCATTCATCATCAAAAAGAATATTGCAAGCTCTATCTTGAAGTACAGAGTCCTGGTGTGGTGCTGTGTGTTAAGGCTCTGAACTGCAAAGCCAGTCTGAACTCTGTACAGGGTTGTTGCGGGCCAGAAATGACTTGACAACACTTATCAACAACAATATCTTGAAGTGCAACTCTGTCTATGATATAATGATAAGGTCGGTGGTTCGAGCTCACCAGTCACTCATCAGAAACCCTATATAGGGTCGCTATGGGTAGGAACCGAGTCGATGGCACTTAACAACAATAACATACAGCTACAAAGAAGACCAAGGAGACCTTGTAGTGTAGTGGATGACACCTAGGCTGCTAACCACAATATAATAGTTCAAATCTACTAGTCACTCTGAAGGAGAAAGGTGAGACCTTCTGCTCCTATAAAGATTTATAGCCTCAAAAACCCTATACAGGATTTCTGTGAGTTGGAATGAACTCGGTGTCACACAATGAGAAAGATCACTGAATACCACTATTATTCAAAATCACACACCAACCAGTAAAGACAATGATGATGAAATTAAAGAATTCTATGAAAAATTTTCAAAGTGAAATGGATCAAACATGTAATCAAATGTATTGACAATTACTGGTGAGTGGAATGTAAAGGATGGAAACAAAGAGAAAGGATCAGTAGTTGGAAAATATGGATTTGGTGACAGAAATGATGCTAGAGGTCACATGATAGAATCTTGCAAGGACAATGACTTATTCATTGCTAATACCTGTTTTAAATAATATAAAAGGTAGCTATGCATATGGTTAACACCATATGAAATACAGAGGAATTAAACTGCTTACATTTGTGGGAAGAGACAGAGGAAAACCTCAATATCATCAGCCAAATCAAGAACAGGTGCAACTATGGAACAGCCTATCAATTGCTCATATGCAAATTAAAGTTAAAATGAAAGAAAATTCAAAAAAGTCTATGAATGCCAACATATCTCACCTGATTTCATGGACTGTCTCCAGGACAGGTTTAATGTACTAGATACTAATGGCCACAGAGTAGACGAGATGCGGGATGACATTTAGAACATCATCTATGCAAAAAAAAAAAAAAAATTGGAATAGAGCTACTTGGATAAATGAATGGAGAGATACATTTTAGTGTCCATTCCAAAGAGAGGCGACACAATGGAATGTGGAAATCATCATCAATATTATTAATATCACATCAATAGGAAAATGTCAGAAACACAAACCGGATTCAGAAAAAGATGTAGAACAAAGGATATCATTGCTGACACAAAATGGATCTTGACTGAAAGCATTGGATACCAAAAAGATATTTATTTGTGTTTTATTGACTATGTAAATAAAAGCTTTTGATTGTGTAGATAAAGACAAGCTATGGGTAATATTGTGAAGATTGGGTATGCCAGAACACTTGGCTGTTCTCGTAAAGAATGGGTATATACACCAAGAGGCAGTGGTTTGACCAGAACTACGAGATATTGAATGATTTGAAATCAGAAAAGGTGTGCAACAGGGTTATATCATTTTA
>NW_006408629.1:2411068-2414930 GCF_000296735.1 Chrysochloris asiatica
AATAAGTACAGTCAGAATGCTCCTTGGAAGCCAGTGTGGCCAGACTTCATCTCTTCTACTGTAGACATATTATCAGATGGGCCAGTCTCTGAAGAAGGACAGCATGCTTGGTAAAATGGAGGGTCAGTGAAAAAGAGGAAAACTCCTAACCAGATGGATTGGCACAGTGGCAGCAGCAATGGGCTCCAGCATAGCAACAATTGTGAGAATGAAGCAAGACTGGGCAGTGTTTACTTCTGCTGTGCATGGAGTCATTTTGATTTGGAACTGACAAGATGGCACCTAACAACAACCATTTCAAGAAGGTTCATATGATCAAGAATCAATGGTATGGTAGGAAGAAGCTCAAGGTGTACTGAAGGCATGGGCAAAAAACAAGGATCCAGGAATTGATGGAATACAAACAAAAATGTTTCAACAAACAGATGCAGTGCTCTACAGATGCAGTGCTCTAGAAGCTTACTCATGTATGACAAGAAATATAGACTATAGCCACCTGGCCAACCGATTGAAAATGATCAATCAATATTTGTGCCCATTCCAAAGAGAGGTGACACAATCTAATGTGTAATCTTCTTTAATATCACAACCAAGTAAAATGCTGCTGAAGATAATTCAAAAATGCTTGCAACAATACAATGACACATAACTGCCAAAAAGTCATGACAGATTTAGAAGAGGACATGGAATGACGTATATCATTGCTGAATTCAAATGGATCTTGGCTAATAGCAGAGAATATATTTAAAATATTTACTTTATTGACTTTATTAACAGTGCTTTAATGACCCAACTGTGTGGATTATAACAAACTATGGATAACATTGGGAAGAACTGGTATTCCAGAACACTTAATTGTGCTCATGAAGACCCTGTACATAGATGAAAAGGCAGTTGTTAGAACAGAATAAGGAGATACTGAATGGTTTCTACTAAGGAAAGTTGTGAGCCAGGGTTGTATCATTTTACCATACTCATTCAGTCTGTATGCTGAGCCAACAGTCCCATAAACTGGATTATAGGGAGAATAATCTGACATCAGGATTGGAGGAAAACTCATTAACAACCATCAATACACAGAAGATACAATCTTGCTTGCTGGAAGAAAAAGTAGTTAAAATATTTACTCATGAAGATCAAAGACCATAATCCTCAGTAAGGATAGCACCTCAATATAGAGAAAACAAAAATCCTCACAGCTGGACCAGTGAACAACATCGTGATAAGTGGGAACAGATTGAAATTGTCAGATTTCATTTTGCTTGGACCCAGCAGTCAAGAAATCAAATGACAGTACATTGGGCAAATCTCTTCATAAGACCTCTTGTAAGTGATCAAGAGTAAAGATAAGTTTGAGAACTAAGGTGTGCTTGACACAAACCTTGGTATGCCTCATATGCCTATGAAAATTAGACTATGAATAAGGAAGACAGTAGAAGAACCAAAGCATTTGAATTGCAGTGTTGGCAAAGAATATTAAAAGTCACGTGGATTGCCGGAAGAATAAATGAATCCATCTTGGAAGGACAGTTGGAATCTCCTTAGAAGCCAGGATTGTGAGATTTTCTCTCTTGCACTTTGAACATGATATCAGGATGAATTCGTCCCTGGAAAAGAACATCATGCTTGGTAAAGTGAAGGGTCAGTTATAAAGAGGAAGGCCTTAATGACACAGTGGCAGCAACAATGGGCTTAAATATAACAACAATCACTAGGTTGGTGCAAGACCAGGCAGGTTTTCATTCTGTTATTCATAGGATCACTAAAAGTTGGAATCATCTGGACACACCTAACAACTATGACAATATAGGCAAAATATTGAAAGATGTAAGAAGCATCAGAACAAGATGAAAGGAATATAGAGTCACTATCGAAAAGAATTGGTCAAAGCTCAAATATCTCAGGAAGTAGCACATAACCAAGAACTCTATTGAAAGAAGAAAGCCAAACTTCACTGATGGTATAGGTGAAAGAAGTATCTATGAATTGATTTTTTTTTTAAATTGAGGTGTTTCAACAAACAGACAAAACACTGGAAGTGCACGCTAGTCTGCACCAAGAAATTTGAAGACAACTACTTGGCCAACTGACTAGAAGAGATCTATATTTATGCTTATTCCAAAGAAAGGTAATGCAAAAGAGTGAAGAAATTCTTGACCAATTTCATCAATATCAAATGTAAATAAAATTTACTTCAGCTAATTCAGAAACAGATGTAGCAGTACATGGATATGGAACTGCCAGAAATTCTGAATTGAGCATGAAAGGAAAAATATCATTGTGATGTCATTTGGATCTTGACTGACAGTACAGAGTACCAGAAGGATGTTTACCTGTGTTACATTAAGGAACATTTATTTAACTGTGTGAATCATAACAAGTTGTGGATAACATTATGGAAATTCAATAACATTTCATTGTTCATGAGGAGCCAGTAACTAGATCAAGAGGCAGTCATTTAAACAGAACAAGAGAATACTGGGTTTTTTAAAATAAAGAAAAATGTGTGTCCTTTCATCATTTTATTCAATCGGTATGCTAAGAAAATAATTGGAGAAGCTAAACTATATAAAGAACACGGTATATGCATTGGAGGAAAATTCGTTAGATATCTGCAATATATAGATGACACACCATTGCTTTCTGAAACTGAAGAGGAATTGAAGCGCTTACTGATGAAGATCAAAGACTACAGTCTTAAGTATATATTACACATCAACATAAAAAAATGAAAATTCTCACAACTGGACCAATAAGCATCATTATGATAAATGGAGAAAAATGTTATACCATCAAGGATTTCATTTTACTGTGATCCACAATCCATGCCCATGGAAACAGAAGTCAAGAAATTAAACAAATATTGCATTGGGTTAATCTACTACAGAGTCCTGGTGTGGCACTGTAGGATAACCACTGAACTGGTAACTGCATGGTTGGTAGTTCAAACCCACCAGCTGTTCTCAGAAACCCTATACAAAGACAGCAGAACAGACTTGATGACACATAATAACATTCTTCTGTAAGAGATATCTTTATAGTGTAAATAGTAAAGATATTACTTTGCATACTAAGGTGTATCCTACTCAAGCCATGATATTTTCTCATATACATGTGAAAGCTATGCACAAATAATAGAGACAGAAGACGAATTGATGCCCTTGAATTACAGTGTTGGTGAAGAATATTGAATAAACCATGGAATGCCAATTATTGTTGTTAAGTGCCATCGAGTTGATTCTGACCCATAGCGACCCTGTATAGGATTCCCACAGAGCAGATGGTGAGCTTAAACCACAGACATTGCAGTTCAAACGACTTTGCAGTCTGACACATTAACCCACAGTGCCACACCAGGACTCCATGGAATGTCAGAAGAACAAACAAATCTGTCTTGGATGAAGTATAGCCAGAATGATTCTTAGACGAAAGAATGGGTAGACTTTGTCCTATGTACTTGGGATGTGTTATCAGAAGAGATCAGTCCTGGAGAGAAATACCATGTTTGCTAAAGGGTCAAAGAAAAGAGGAAGACCCTTAATGCAATGTATTTAAACAATGTCTGCAAAATGGGTTAAAGCCTAGCAATGATTGTGAGGATGGCACAGGATCTGCTGTAGTTCATTCTGTGGAACATTGGGCCACTATGAATCAGAATCAGCTTGGTGGCACCTAATAACATGCAGTTAGAAAACCAAAAGGAAAGAACATGTTCAGCATTTCTCAAACTGAAAGAACCTGAGGAAAAAGCCAAGCCTCGCTTTGCAACATTGAATTCTATGAGCAAAATACTGAAGGAAGGAAGGAATGCACAGATTCACTGTACCAAAAAGAACTGATCAATGTTCAACCATTTTAAGAG
>NW_006408629.1:2415030-2428765 GCF_000296735.1 Chrysochloris asiatica
TGAGAAACAACTACCTTCAATGATTGAAAACGATTGTTTTCCCATGTACGCTATCACTCAGTTCACAATAAAAACCTAATGAAAAAAAAAAAAAAAAGGCTTCTGAAATAGATGGAATATTAAATGAAATGTTTCAACCAACTGAGGAATCAATAACAAGAAATTTGAGAAACAACTACCTTCAATGATTGAAAACGATCCATATTTGTGCCTATTCCAAAAAAAGGTGATCCAACAGACTGCAGAAGTCATCAAATACCATCATTAATATTACATGCAGGTAAAATTTTGCTGATGATAATTCAAAAATGGTTGCAGCAGTACATTGACAGAGAGCTGCCAGGAATTCAAGCTGAATCCAGAAGGAAGTATAGAATGAGGCATGTCGGTGCTGACATTACCTGGATCTTGGCTAAGAGCAAAGAATACCAGAAAGATGTTTACTTTTGCTTTATTAACTATGCAAATGCTTTCAACTGTGTATATTATAATAAACTTTGGATAATATGACAAAGAATGGGTATTCCAGAACACTTAACTGTGATCATGAGGAACCTGTACATAGGACAAAAGACAGCTGTTAGAAAAGAACAAGTAGATACTGAAAGGTTTAAAATTGGGAAAGGTGTGCACAACAGTAGTTTCCTTTCACCATATATATTCAGTCTGTATACTGAGCAAATCATCAGAGATGCTTGATTATATGAAGGAGAATGTGGCATCAGGATTGGAGGAAAACTCGTTAACAACCTGTGATATGAGATGACACAATCTTGCTGACTGGAAGTGAAAAGGAATTGAAGATCAAAGACTACAGCCTTCAGTATGGGTTGCAGTTCAATGTAAAGAAAATGAAAATCCTCACAACTGGACCAATAAGTAATATCATGATAAATGGAGAAAAGATTGAATTTGTCAGACTTAATTTTGCTAAGATCTTTAATCAACACTCATTGAAGTAGCAGTGAAAGAGTATGCATTAGATAAATCTGCTGCAAAACACTTATTTCAAGTGTTAAAGGGCAAAGATGGTAGTTTGATGAGACGAAGGTGAACTTGATCTAAATCATGGTATTTTCAGTTGCCTCATAAACATGTGAAAGTTGGAAAATGAATAAGAAAGACCATTTAAAATTGATGCATTTAAATTATTATGTGCAAAGAATATTGAAAGTTCTATGGCTTGCTAGAACAAACAATTCTGTTTTTGAAAAGTACAATCACAATGCTCATTAGAAGCGAGAATAGTAAGATTTTGTCTCTTAAGTTTTGGACATGTTATCAGTAGGGACCAGTCCCTAGAGAAGCATATGATGCGTAGTAAAGTGGAGGGTCAGAGAAAATGAGTATAACTCCAGTAAGATGGATTAACATAATGGCAGCAACAATGGCTTAAATATAACAATTGTGAGGATGGTACAGGACTAGGTAGCATTTCCTTCTGTTATGCATGAGGTCATTATGGGTCAGAACTGACTCAATGACACCACACCTAACAACAACAACAACAATCCTTTCCTTCCTTGAGTCACAAAAAAGACAAAAGCATGCATGAGACATCTTCTAAATAAGAAAAGCCAACTGATAATTTTTATTTGAGATCTGGCAAAAACAGTTTCAAGCTCTTATACCCCAAAGCAGTAATTGCCCTGAATAAATTATTTTGTCTCTAAAGTCTCAGTTTCCTTGTCAAAAAAAGAAATAAAAAGGAGATTAGTATCTATAGATCTGGATTGTGAAAAGAGTTAGACAATATTTAATCAAATTTTCTGTGACCTAGCCCCTGTTGTAAATTTTAACTCTGAACTTAGTGTTGTAGTATGTTTTCCCTTTTTTAAAATGGACTGCTACTTCCACTTCAGGGTCTATGTGGCACTGAAGGATAAGCACTGGACCTCAAGGTCGGTTTGAACTGCAAAGCCAGCAATTCAAATTCACTAGCCACTCCTCAGAAACCCTATACAGAGTCACTATGAGTCAGAAGTGACTAAATGGCACTTAACCCTTCTACTTCTAATGATTCCAAGTAAGGAAGTACATAGATAAGACTACCTTCCCAGTATTAGAGGAATGAACTCCTAAGGATAAGTTTTAATCAGTCTCTCTTTTCCTCTTACAAAACCCATGAGAGGATCTCAAAAGTATATCTATGACCTTAATTCATGTTTCATAAATTCCTTTCCTTTTTGTCACCAATAGAGAATTTGTGTGGTAAGACTGAAGTAATAGCTATATGTGTTAGGGGAGTGTAGAGAATGGGAAAGGGGACAATAGAGAGACACCAGGAATATGAAATACAATTTAGTGCTTCCTTCTAGCCTGCATTTCATCTTACCCTTTCCTGTCTATGGACTATTCATTAGCATTACCATGCACTGAAATCTCCTTTGAAATTTTAATCAATTTAACATTGGTGTATCTGTAGATTAGATGAAATAACTTTTGCTGTCTCTTTCAAGCACTTTTGTTATATGAATGGCTTGCAGCCCTCATATTCTTCAATATGAATTTCTAGATACCCTTCTATTTCAATCTTGTTTTCAAAGGACAAGGTGGAAGATGACAATTGTAATGAAGATTAACTGAAAGACTAATTATTTAGTCACTGGTGGGGGGAGAGGCACACAGCTAAATCTTTCTGTCAAGAATATTCATAACTAGTTCTGTGTAAATGCCAGATTTATGAGAGCAAGTGATCTATCTCTATCATGTGCCGGATGCTTTGTTTAAGGTAAGTTCAGAGGAATCTTAATTTTTCATTCAAAGCTATTCACTGTGTACCAATTATAAAACAGTTCTCTTTCCACTTCCCTATGTGTTATGTGCCACTTAAACTAGACCACAGACATTTAGATTGAGTCTTAAATAATTATTCTATATTACAAATCTCTGTATTTTTCAACACTCAGAAAATAATATTTGTTTCTTTTATATGACAGTAAAATCCATTTGATTTGTGATAAATTTGTTTACCATTTATCTAAAATAAGTTGATAGTTAATTAGTAGATTTAATTGCATTAATAACGCATTTTATTTTATGCCTACTAACAGTTTGGTACTATGAGTATTTCAATTGTAACTCTTTTTTTGTTTTTTTAAAGTGCTGTCGAGATGGTTCCGACCCATTGCAAACCTGCATAGGGTTTCTGAGGAGCGGCTGGTGAGCTTTTACTGGTGACCTTGGGGTTCAAACCAACCTCGCTTATGCTACAGCACCACACTAGGACTCCATGAGTATTTCAATTGTAACACATATCTACTATTAAATTTGAATATTACTTAAGTGCTGAGTTGGCCCTAATGAGTTAATGTTACAGTTAATGTGTTGTAAGTGCCATAGTTGGCTCCAACTCATAGCCACGCTGTATAAGGTTTCTGAGGAGATACTGGTGAGTTTGAACTATAGACCTTGCGGTTTGCAATCCAGTGCTTATCCTATAACGCCACACTAGGAGTCTAATATATCGAAGACCTGTCAAATTTGTATGATTATAACTATGCCAAATAAAATGATGCGTTGATCAATTAAAAACAGATTATTTTATTTCTGTGCTTAGATAGAGGAGACTTGATGATATAACACTTAAGTGCTCAACTGCTTACTGAAACTTTGTTGCTAAAAATCCTCCCAACAGCTTTTCAGAAAGCCCTGGTAAATTGATCCCATAACTATTTTAGCCAGAAAATCACAGCGGTCGTTCTACTCTTTTACATGGAACTGCTGTGAGTGATGGCACTTAACAGTAATAATGAATTTTGGTTTGCGCTTGACACGATGACACTTAACAGTTATAGCAACATGCTCAAATAAAAATTTATTTTTTTCCATCTGTTAATTAAAAATAATTCTAGGAGACTTCTAAATTCTATTTAAATAAACATTTCATTTAAGAGTTTGACATTTAAAGATAAATGTGCGCGGCTTAAAAATGCATTCTAGATCCTAAGCATTAATCACTGAGTTGCTAATCAAAAGGTAAAGGTCAGTGGTTCAAAGCTACAAGCCACTCTCCAGGAGAAAGATAAAGCAGTTTGCTTCAGCAAAGATTCACATCCTTGGAAACCCTATGGTTCCACTCTATCCTGTGCGTTCACTATGAGTCAGAATCTGCTATATGGCCATGAGACTGAAGACCTAGCTAAGAACATGGCTCTTGGTCAATATATACTGAGATTTTTGAGCAGAAGTCAGTATTTTTACATTTCTCTCTAGTTTATTTTGAGGTTTTGTTATATTGATGAAATTGAACATCCAAAAAATTATTCTAACAAATTTTTTTTCTCAAGAAATTTGTTTTTATTTAGGGGATGAAAAACCCTAATATGATATTTAATTAAGTTCCATCAAAGCACAAACCAAAATTCATAGCTCTGCCACTTGTCCCTCATTTTTTTCTTGGACATTGTGATTTTAAAGTTTAAGATAATTGCCTGGCTACAAAAACTGGTTGTATTTTTATCATGTGTAATGATGAGTAAAACTATTTATGGTTTTGAATAGTCTATGAATCTTTCCAGACCAAAGGGACTCATACAGTGCATCCTTTGTAATCTGTTTAAACACTCAGAGTCTACAAAAGGCTGTTGTTACAATTCACTATGACATTCACATTCTCAAATAAACCATGATGCCCCATGAATATCATTCCAAGCTGATGTCTAAGAAAAACATTTGAAATAAGGCAATATTTGTCCATTTCCTTTAGTTACTTCTTCTCCTCATCATTTACTTTAAACTTTAAAACTGTTTTATGACCTGCTCACAGCCACCAACTTCACTAGCCTGCCTGTGTCCCACCAGCCCAGCCAGGCTCTCTTTCTCATCTTCAGCACCTCGAATGCTAAAGTGGCCATGCTAGGGGCTTCTGGAGGAATTGGGCAGCCTGTTTCACTTCTACTGAAGAACAGCCCCTTGGTGAGCTGCCTGACCCTCTATAATATTGCTTACACTCCTGGAGAAGCCATTGATCTAAGCCACATCGAGACCAGAGCACATGTGAAAGGCTACCTTGGACCTGAACAGCTGTGCCCAGCATTGCTCTGAAACCATGGTGTACATCATTGCAAATCCAATTAACTCCACCATCCCAATCACAGGTTTTCAAGAAGTACAGCATGAATACAACCACAACAAAATCTTTGGCATGACAACCCTGGACACTGTCAGGGTCAATACTTTTGTGGCAGAGCTGAAGGGTTTGAATCTAGTTCCAGTCAACATTTCCATCATTGGTGTCCATGCTGGGAAGATCATCATCCTCCTGATCTCTCAGTGTACTCCCAGGACCAGCTGAAGCCCTCACCAGGCGCATCCAAGAGGCCGGCACCAAGGTGGTCAAGGTGAAAGCTGGCACAGGCCCTGCCACTTTGTCCATGGCATATACTGGGACCTGGTTTGTCTTCTCCTTTGTGGATGCCATAAATGGGAAGATGGGAATGATTGAATGTTCCTTTGTGAAGTCACAAGAAATAGAGTGTGCCTATTTCTCCACACCATTAGGGTTGGAGGAAAAGGGCCTGGAAAAGAACATGGACCTCTGCAAGGTTTCCTCTTTTGAATAGAAGATGATAGCTGAGGTGGTCCCCAATCTGAAGGCCTCAGTCAACAAGAGAAGAACATGAAAGCAATTACAGAGTCCTCAGTTTCCTTAATTTATTAAGGCATCATGTCACTACAAAACTATTTTGGATACCTTTGTATTTGAGTTTGCTTCCATGATATTTCTCATATTAACATTATCATCCCTTCCAAATTGGCAGTTGCCCCATTGTTACATTAATAAAAGTGGTCTTTGATTATGTTTTTCAAGGTCAAAAAAACAAAACTCTTTTATGAATTTGGACATTTCCCAATTAATCACATCTCTTTACTATCTCTAAATAGAAGCTTTCTAATCCTGCCATACCTCTGGTTGTCCATTACATGCCCTTTCCTGGCTCATGACAAATATTTACATTGATAATTAACCAAAGCACTCTTTCCTACTGAGCCTATCATCCTTGCCTTCCAGGATGACATTATTATTAATCAGAATCAGCATGGAATAAATTTATAGTCTCTATTTGCCTTAAACCAACAAATAGTAGGAAAATGAGACAGGTAAATGAGGTTTTATATCATGCAGTGCTTCATGCTTATAATATTTCTAAACTGTTAGTACAAATCAGAAATTGCTTGAATTTTTAAAAAATTCATCGAAATTTATATGGTCAAGCTTTCCAAAGTTTTTATGATAAATGTAGAATGAAGGAAGGAATAAAGATTTTATGAAAATATTTTTCTATTACTGCTATAGCAAAGTACTATAAACTTGGTGTCTTAAAACAATGCAAATTTGTTATTTTTCAATTCTGGAAGTTAGAAGTCTGAAATTGTTTCACAGGGATAAAATCAAAGTGCTGGCAGGATTGCTTTCCTTATGGAGGCACTAGGGAAGAATCCATATCCTTGTATTTTCCAGTTTCTAGAGACCTCCTATACCCTTTGACTCCTAGTCATCTTCTTCTATCTTCAAAGCTACAAAAGCAGGATGTGTCCTTCTTCTATATAATCACTTTGCCTTCCTGCCTCCCTCTTTCCCTTATAAGTATTCTTGACGTTACATTAGACACACTCGTATAATCCAAAATGATAGACACATCTTAAAATCCTTAATTTAGCTGCATCTACAACATCCTTTTGGCCATGTGAGGTAATATATTCATAGGTTCTGGTAATTGTGTTATGGACTTTTTTGGAAATAATTATTATTTTACATAAATAAATAAATCAGGATGACTTAGGATGGTTTTCTAGAGAAGCAAAACCAATGAAGCATACATATGTACAGCCTCAGAAACCCTATACAAGGTCGCTATGAGTTAGAACTGACTCCATGGCACATAACTACCACCACCACTACATAGAAAGAAGTTTACTATCAAAGAAATACTTACAAATATAGAGTCCCAAATTTCCACCAAAAGACAGAGAAAGAGAGTCTGTCCTGCATGCCCATTAGATTGGGAGCAGGCCACACTCCCAAGGAAGTATCCCTTTAATTGATTGGCTGCTTAAAGCCACTCAACATATAACTAATTATGCCTGTATGAAGTTTCATCAGCATGGGAATAAGCACATCCCAACTTCTAAACCTCTGAAATCCTGGCCAAGTCAAGTTGACACAAAACCATAACCATTACACAAGACAAGGGGAACTTAAATAGACAAATTGTCTGTTTTTTTCCCTCTGATTGAATCTCATATTCTCCCAACAGTCCTAGGCTGTGATTATAGACTTTCAAATGCAAATGTCCCAACTCTGAGGTTCTGGATGGGGCTCCAGAGAGTCCACCCAAAAGCCTATATTATCAGGACAAATTCTAACTCCTCTTTTAGAAAACCCAATCAAATATAGGCTGAAGGTGGGCTTACAAGGTTTCTGTAATCATAATTTCTAACATTCATTTCAATCACCCATCTATGTCTATTTAACAGTAATAGTCAGAAGAAATTAATATCCATAAAGCAATAAAGCACATAAACCTTTTAAAAATACCCAAATTTGAGGCAGGGCTTAATGATTGATTAGGGAGAAGATCAGTGCGAACCTCCAGCAGCAATAGCACAGAATACCGGACTAAGCAGCTTCAGGGAACCGTCCCAGAACTTTGAACTACATATACAGGAATATTTAGAAAGTTTCAAGGCTTACAGCAGTGGATTTTCTAACAGAAGCAAGAAAACTGGTGTTTTTTTTGTTTTGTTTTGTTTTGTTTTTTTCTAATGGGACAGCATCAGTGGCTCCTGGAGTGTCCATTGTGGGAGAGACAGAACAGGGAAAGGATCAGAGCCACCATGGATGCCTAACCAATTCTTGGAGATAAAGCAGTGGACATTCTTTTCTTTTTTTCCTTTTTTTTTTTTGTCTCTGTTCATTGGTCTCTTGCTGTATATGCACATCCATTCTGGTGACTAGAGGGGGTGCCTGAGCGAGTGGACAACCACCACGCCTGGTGAGAATTCTACTACGCATGCACACAGATCTCAGAATTTAAAGGGAAAGGTTCCACTTAAATACAAATGTCAGCACAAAATAGCCACAGCCTGCCCTGGTCTGTTAATCACTAGGAAAAAATGCATGAATGGCAATTGTGGAGTGGGTTTGACAAAAATAAAGAAGAAGTCAAGAAAGCACTACAGGAACAATCAAATAAGATAATAAATATCTACGCTCCCAATGAAAGAGCTCCAAAATATATAAAGCAAACTGTAATAGATTTGAAAATAGATAGATAAATCTACAAAAATAGTGGGAGATTTTAGTACACCACTTTCAAATAAGATAGAAGGATTAGAAAGAAACTCGACAAAGATGTAGAGGAACTAAGCAACAAACATGACCTCATAGATGTGTACAGAGCATTCAACCCAACAACAGCACAATACACATTCTTTTCCAGCATGCATGGAACGTTCTGCAGAATAGATTGTATTAGAACACAAAACAAGCCTCCATAAATTTAAAATATTACAAAGCATCTCCTCAGACCACAATACTATAAAATTAGAAATCAATAACAGGAAGTCCAAGGAAATAAAGTCAAATACATAGAAACAAATAGCACCTGCTTAAAAGCTACTGGGTAGTAGAAGAAATAAAATGTGACTTTACAAAGTTCCTAGAAACAAATAGGAATGAAACCACAACATACCAATATCTTTGGGACAAAGCAAAAGCAGTGCTGAGAGGACAATTTATTGCACTAAACACAGACATCCAAAAAGAAGAAAGAACCAAAATCAACACATAAACACAACATCTCCAGCAACTAGAAACTGTCCAGCAAAGAAAACATACGGTCAACAGAAGAAAGGAAATAAATAAAAACGAGAGTAGACATAAATGAGATAGAAAACAGAAAAGCTATAGAAAGAATCAACAGGACAAGAAGCTGGTTCTATGAAAGAATTAATAAAATCGACAAACCATTGACATACTTTATAAAAGAAAAGAGGGAGAAGGCACAAATAACACACATAAACTATATGGGTGATATCACAACAGAACCAATAGAAATAAAAAGGATAATAACAAAATATTATGAAGAATTGTACTCCAATATATTTGAAAATCTAGAGGAGGTGTAAACATTTTTAGAAAAGCACAACCTACCTAAATTTACACAGAGTGCAGTAGAAAACTTGAACAGACTTATAACAAAAGAAGAAATTGACCAGGTCATCAAAAACACTCCTAAGGATCTCTGGTAGCGTAGTGATTACGAATCAGGCTGAGAGCCGCAAGCTCAGCAGTTCGAAACTACCAGCTGTTCCGCAGGAGAAAGATGAGGTGTTCTGCTCCCATAAAGATTTACAGCCTCGGAAACCCTGTACAAGGTCGCTATGAGTCGGAACCGACTCCACGGCACATAACAACAACAAAAAGTCCAGGTCCAGATGGCTTCACTGGTGAGTTTTACCAAACATTCAGGGAACAGCTGACACCAATGCTACTCAAATTATCCCAGAATATAGAAGAGGATGGAAAACTTCCTAAAACATTCTACGAAACAAGCATAACCCTCATACCAAAACCAGGGAAGGACACCACTAAGAAAGAAAATTATAGATCAATAGCCTTCATGAACATAGAAGCAAAAATTCTCACAAAATCTTAGCCAACAGAATTCAACAACACATCAAAATAATAATAATAATAATATATCATGACCAAGTGGAATTCATATCAGGGATGCAAGTAATGTTCAACATTAGAAAAACAATCAATGCAATCCACCACATAAATTGAAAAAGGAGAAGAACCACATGATCATATCGATTGATGCAGAAAAGGCATTTGACAAAATCCAACATCCATTCCTGATAAAAACACTTAACAAAGCAGGAATTGAAGGGGAATTCTTCAATATAATTAAGAGCATATATACAAAATGAACATCCCACATCACTCTCAATGGAGAGAAACAGAAAGCCTTCCCTTTGTTAACAGGAATCACACAAGGTTGCCCTTTATCACCAGTCCTATTCAATATTGTGCTGGAAGTTTTAACCAGAGCAATAAGGCAAGATAGAGAAATTAAAGGCATCCAAATTGGAAAGAGAAAGTAAAACCCTCTCTATTTGCAGATAATATGATTCTATACATAGGAAATCCCAAAGACTTAGCAAAAAAAAAAAAGAAAAAAACCTACTGGAACTCACTGGAATATTCAGCAAAGTGGCAGGGTACAAGATCAACATACAAAAAAAATCAGTTGGATTACTCTATACTAATAATGACAGCACTGAAAAGGACATTAGGAAACTAATACCATTTACGATAGTTACCCAAAGGATGAAATATTTTGGAATAAATGTAACCAGAGAAACAAAGGACCTATACAAAGAAAACTATAGAACACTACTACTACAAGAAACCAAAAGAGACTTACAAGAATAGAAGAATATACCATACTCCTGGATAGGAATACTTGGTGGTGGTGGTTATGTGCCGTGGAGTCGGTTCCAACACATAGCGACACTGTACAGGGTTTACGAGGCTGTAAATCTTTACTGGAGCAGAAAGCCTCATCTTTCTCCCATGGAACAGCTAGTAGTTTTTTTAACATTGTGAAAATGTCAACACTACTCAAAGCAATCAACACATATAAATCAATCCCAATCCAGATTCCAATGACACTTTTTAGAAAGATGGAAAAAACAATTACAAACTTTATATGGAAAGGAAAGAGACCCAGGATAAGCAAAGCACTGCTTATGAAGAAGAACAAAGTTGGAAGTCTCTCACACACTGATTTCAAAATATACTAAATGGTTACAGTGGTCAAAACAGCTTGGGACTGGTATGAAGAAAGAAATATAGATCAATGGAACAGAGTTGAGAATCCAGAAATTAAACCATCCACACACAGCCAACTGATCTTTGACAAAGGGCCAAAGTTCATTAAATGGGGAAGACATAGTCTCTTCAACAGATGGTGCTGGCAGAACTAGAAATCGATATGCAAAAGATCTAAATAAGTCCTTTATGTCATGCCATATACAAAAACTAACTCAGCATGGATTAAAGATGTAAATGTGAATCCCAGAATTATAAAGGTCATCAAGGAAAAAATAAGGACAAATTTAAGGGTTCTTATACAAGGCACACACAGATTACCAAACATTGCAAAATTATACAAACAAATGAAGACAAAATAGATGATTGAGACATTCTAAAAATGAGAAATGTATGTAAATCAAAGGTTTTAACCAAAACAGTAAAAAGAGAGCTTACAGAATGGAAAAAAATCTTTTGCAATGACATATCAGACATAGGACTAATCTCTAAAATCTATAGAAAACTACAATACCTCTTCAAGAAAAGGAAAAGTAACCCAATTAAAAAATGGACACAGGACATGAACAGATACTTCACTAATGAAGAGATTTGGACAGCTAACACACATATGAACAAATGTTCACAATCATTAGTCATTGTTGTTGCTGTTATGTGCTGTGACGTCAGTTCCGACTCATAGCAACCCTGTACTTGTTTTCCAAGGCTGTAAATCTTTACGGGGGCAGAAAGCTTCATCTTTCTCCTACAGAATAGCTGGTAGTTTCGAACTGCTGACCTTAAGGTTGGCAGCCTGATTTGCAGCCACTACACTACCAGAGCTCCTTAGAGAAATACAAATCAAAACAACAAGGATATATCATCACACACCAGCAATAACAGTTAAGTTCAAAAAAAGCAGAGGACAATAAATGCTGGCGAAGATGTGGGAAGACTGAACCCTCTTACACTGCTGGTGGGAATACAAAGTGGTCCAACCATTCTGGAAAAACAGTATGGTTCTTCCTCAGTAAGTTGAAAATAGAAATAAGCATATGATCCAACAATCCCTCTACTTGGTATATATTCACAGTAAATACTAACCATAACACAAGTAGATATATGCACCAATTGGTTCATAGCAGCACTATTCCCAATAGCAAAAAGATGAGACAGCGTAAGTGCCTATCAATGGAAAATTGGATAAACAAACTTTGTTACATCCACACAATGGAGTATTATGCTACCTGCAGAGTAACAAAGAAGCTGCAAGCCTTCAAGTAACTTTGAGGACATTATGCTGAGTGAAATTAGTCAGTCACAAAAGGGCAAATACTGCATAAGACCATTATTGTAAAAGCTTAAGAAAATACACCCATAATAAAAGGGAAAAAAGACTAAAAATGTTTTGTTGGTTACCAGTTGGGGTGGGTTAGAGGGGTTAGGGGGTGCAGGGAGGGGATGATAGAGTACAGGGTAGAGGGTATACACATCATAGTTTGGGTGTTGGGGAGGGCGATACACAAGAAGTGGGAGAGGAGATGAAAAACAAGGAAGACAGGGGAACAGTGAGACAGGTTTGCATGGGCTAAATGGAACAGAGTTAAGCAGTGATGCATACTCAACCTTAGAACAACAGGGCTCTGTGATAAAGGGACCCAGGCATAGTCAGAAGAAGATGCTCAATTGACTTATGAATATTGGTTTCCCTTGTGTACAACTGTAAAATAGACACTTGAGTGGGATAGAAAGGAATGTTGGGAAACACGATTACAGAAAGCTTGTAAGCCCATCTTTGGCCTATAACTGATTGGAATACCTAAAAGGGGTTCTAGAACTTGCCCAGGGAAATAGATTTCTTGTAGAGTCTTTTAAATGTATAGGACCTTAGGTGGAACTCTGAGTCACAACCAGAACCTTCTGTGGTGGGACATCCCCACTAGAAAGAACAAGCGAATCAGCCTGAAACAGCTAGAGCAATACAAAATACATCTTCAAAGAAAGATCAGCAGGAAAATTCCAAAACAAAAACGGCGGTACTATTGGCTACTACAAGAACAAGCAAGTTGTTTGCTGGAAAGCCATTAAGGTAAGCAACTAAGTCCCTTCAGGACAAACCCCCTCCAAGACTGAAACTCAAAGGAAACACATGAGCAGGCATGTAAGCTTGCTGATGACTATGCTGGTCTATGAAAATATGGGCTGAGTTCAACCACGTTCCATAGACTCCTGTTGACCTAGAGATGAGAGAGAGAAGAAGAAGGGCTGGTTGGTCTAAAGTGTGGTGAGACCTGGGAACTCCTGAGCCCATGGACAAGGACATAGCCATGCAGGGCTAGAGTTGAGGGTAAAGCATTCAGCTGATAATGAAGTGAAGGGGGATGCACAAGAATGACCAGACTTGCAGATAGTACCCATCTGACCTAGCCTCAATGACTTGATAATCAAAACTCGACTCGAGGAAGATAAAAAAAAAAGCAATAATAATAATAATTGTCCATAAAGAAAACAAGGGTAAATTGCTACAATTTGATGAACTTGACATATACTCATAGATGTAGTAGTTCAAAATACCAACTGAGAGGGAAGCAGTCTTCACATCAAGTATCAATCCTATCCCCTATGTATATAGGGTAGATAGGGAGGGGCAATTTAGGCTTTGGCTACCTAAAATGAGGAGGCGATAAAGGCATGAAGTGACTGTCTTACAAGTTTTCAAAAGGAAGTTTAGGTCAAGTGTGTGGAGGAAGGAAGATTCCCCACTGAATAGTTTTCATCTTGTCTAGATAGGTCTGGTGAAAAGAGATGGGGATAAGATTCGTTATCATGACTAATTGCAACTGTAACAACCATAAAGGTAGAAGTTTTGTAACAAAATAGGGGAGTAATTAATCTTACAGTATAGAAACAGAG
>NW_006408629.1:2430455-2438749 GCF_000296735.1 Chrysochloris asiatica
AGCATATATGTAACATATAACATAATATACATATAAATGTAGATTTCCAGGTCTCCAACAGAAGAGAGACAGTCCCTCGCACATGTCCACCATAGTATATAAATGATTGGTTTCTCATTACCGCTCATCATTGAGCCAACTATGTCTATATTAGGTTTCATCACCATGGGAATAAGTACAACCCAAATATTAAACCTCTGGAAGTCCTAGCCTACTCTAGTTAACACAAAACCATACTCATTACAAAGGGCAAGGAGAACAAAGTGGAGGAACTATCTCTCCTTAGCTACTTTATCTACAACTCTGTTTCCAAGAAATAGTATAATGTTTTAAAGAGGCTAAATCACACCTGCATTAAACTAAATGCTATGACCCACTCATATCTAAAGGACAAGCCACTTATGCTCTTTGAGGTTCAGTGATTTTGACCTGGAAGGGGGATAATTTGAAGAAAGATCTTAAATGGTTCTGTTGTAGATTAAATGGAATATTGAATGCAAAGTGCTTGGCATATTACTTTGCACTCAATAAATGTTATCTCTTATCTTTATTAGAACTGTACCTTAGATACAACATATTCCATAAAAAAAGTTACATGAATGTTGCATGAATGACCTTGCTCATGATGACACTTTTGAACTATTGGATTTAATCAAATAATGATGCAACTTACTCTGGCTCTTCATTTGGTAGTATAGGTTATAGCTTAGAATGTTTAAGCTCTACCACTTTACTCATAGCCATAAATCCTATACAGTGAAGAGATGTACATATCTCATTCTAATCTAGTCATGGCTTAACTGATAGACTAAACAGGAACAAAAAGATGCTTTCAGATGAGCCTGATCATCATAATAGGGATAACTTTTACATTTTTAAGGCATCATAAAATGATTACTGAGATGCAGTCTTCATATTATTACTTGAAACTGTATTAAAGTTTTTTTCATTATACATAATCTTACCCAGTCAATGGAGGCTTTTAGAGTTGTTGCTTTATTTTAATACAATGTTTCTTATTTGACATTCAGTTCCAATATGAAATATTTGCTTTGACATCTACAATTAATATTTAAAAACTGGATGAAATCAATTTAACATGTATGCAATATACCAGGACTCCTGATATGGTGCTGTAGGATCAGTACTAGACTGTGAACCACAAGAACAGCAGTTCAAACCTAGAAGCTGCTCCTCAGAAACTCTATATGGGTCACTATGAGTTGGAACTAACTTGGCAGCACTCATCAACAACAACATGCAACACCAAAACAAAGCAAATTATTTAAAGGGGATGAAAGGAAAGTATCACTTCTCTCTGGACAAGCTAGAGAGATAGGCATTAGTTTAGTGATTTTTAATAATCATTTCTGCTCTTGAGCTAGGCTTCAATATAGCAAATTTAATTGAAGCATTATAGAACATACAATCTGATTTATTTCTGCTTTATATTTTAGTCTCAAGTCTTCAATACAAGACCAAGAAACTACAAAGGGCATAATATAGAAAAAAAAGAGAATGGGCAGCATATTAAGCAATTATATTGAACTACTTCATGAAATAAGAAATAGAGCTTCTAGAGCAGATCTGAATTCAATCTAAATACATCAATGACAATAAATACAATTGGGATTCTTCCTTTGCATTTCACTGTACCTAATTTCTATATTTCAACATTCCAAACGTATATTGCTCTCAAGTATCACATGTTTGTTTCCCCAGAATTTTAACCTTTAAGGTCATTTTAAGGTTGTAATTTTTTGAGAATGTGACCAGTAATTAGAATTAGTTTTATTCATCAAAAATATATAATCATCATGATAAGAGTAATTATAGTAAATTTCCAAATAAAAAGAAGATGGACTATCTGTTAAAATTTTTATTTTATAACAAGAGTAGAACAAGATGTCTATAATGTTTGATTCTGCAATTAAAAGAGATGAAACTTTTCCAGTACTTTTTAGACTTGATGTTGTCAGGTGCCATCAAGTCAGAACCAACTCATAGCGACCGCATGCACAGCAGAACGAAACAATGTCCCATCCTGGGCCAACCTCACTACGGCTGCCACACTTGATGCCATCACTGATGCCACTTGGCCGATCCATCTCGTTGGGGGTCTTCCTCTTTTTCTCTGACCATCCATCTTACCCAGCATGACATCCTTCTCCAGCGACTGTTCCCTCCAGACAATATGTCCAAAGTATGAGAGATGAAGTTTAGCCATCTTGGTCTCCAAGGAGCACTCTGGCTGCACTTCTTCCAAAACAGATCTATTGGTTCTTTTGGCAGTCCATGGTACTTTTAGTATTCTCCTCCAACACCACAATTCAAAGGCATCAACTCTTCTATGATCTTCCTTATTCACTGTCCAGCTTTCACATCCATATGAGGTTATTGAAAATATCATGGCTTGGCGTACCTTAGTCCTCAAGCTGACATCTTTGCTCATCAACATTTTAAAAATGTCTTGTGCAGCAGATTTGCAAAATGCAATACATGGTTTGATTTCTTGACTGCTGCTTCTGAGAATGTTGATAGTTGGTCCAAGAAGAATGAAGTCCTTTACAACTTCAATCTTTTCTCCATTGATAAGAATATTGCTTATTGGTCCAGTGGTGAGGATTTTTGTTTTCTTGACATTGATATGCAATCCATACCGAAGGCTGTGTTCTTTGATCTTTATCAGTAAATGTTTCAAGTCATCTTCACATTCAGCAAGCCAAGACTTAAGACGTTCATATTTAGGAGCTCTTTGCACAAATGATTTTATTGATAGTATGGACCCAATGTAAAAAACCAAAATGTTTAAAATATTTCTCCTCAAAATGTGTTAATATCATAGTACAGGAAACAGAAAATAAAACAAAACAATACAAAAAGCACATTATTGTTTGGGTTGATTAGCTATCTGGAAGGCTTTCTCAATATCTAAGTAGAAATGTTCTTTATAAGTATAGAGTGCCCGCTGTTAAAAACTCTTTTTTATGGAAAATGAAGTTGCTAAATTACAATCATTAATTTAAATTTGAATTCCAAGACATCAAGTATATCTAAATATTTTCAAATTGATTACATTTGACCATGGGGTGCTGTGGTTTAATGCGCCAGATTGCAAAGCCATTTGAACTGCAAGATCGGGAGTTCAAGCTCACCAGCTGCTCCTTGGAAACCCTATACAGGGGCACTATGTGTCAGAACTGACTTGATGGCACTTGACAACAACAACAACAATTTATAAGGTTAATGGAAAAATGCAATTCAAATGGAAAATCTAACATATGCAATCTGGTAGATAATTTTAGTTAAATGTAAATAGGATAAAAGTAAGATTGCTCATATTAATCGAATGATCTTAGCTACTGTAAATTAAAGGAACTTTCACTATAAAAGACAAAATTAATTTGACATTACTTTGGTAAATAGATAATTACATACTGTTGCTGTTGTTGTAGTTAACTGCCATTGAGTCGGTTCCAACTCATAGTGACCTTGTAAAGGGTTTCAGAGGATTGACCAGTGAGGTTGACCCACTGACTTTGCAGTTAAAATTGACATTGCCATCCAGTGCATTATTCTGCAGTGCCACACCAGGATTCCAATTGTATATTATGGATGGATAAATAGTACACATATATGTTGGAGACTTATTGGCAAAATTAGAATGCATATGGATGTCTTCCTTTATGTGGTCCAAATACCTTGACATAGACTAGCAAATGCTTCCATTATTGTGTCTGTTTGTTATAACATCTCGCTTGGTTTTCCATCAACTTCCCTATTTTCAGTTTTGTCATCTTTTCAGTCATGTCAGCGTGTTCTGCTCTGGACTCTTCCATATATGAACTGAATTCTGGGTGTTGTTCTCGCATTTGCCTTAATTATGTGACTATATGTTGGTCTATTCTTAAGCACTCTCTAATTGCCTCCTTGTAGGTGTTAAAAATGGAGCTCTGTAGCAGAGTCGTTAGGAGGCTTTCTGCTCCTGCAATGATTTACAGCCTCAGAAATTCTATGCAGCATCACTATGAATCAACAGTGACTCCATGGCACACCACTGCCACAATCACCACCACCAGGTATAATCAGAAAATTGGCTTACCTGTTCTCTATTCATACAGCTCAATTCAGAGTGTTTTTAGCAGATGTTGGTTGTAGATGCTGCTTTGGTGTGTAGCAGCTGGTATTGGCTCTTGCCCAATTGGTGAGTTTTTTTAGTGGGTACAATTTTAGGTTGGCTGTATGGCTGTACTTGCTGTCTCCTTTCATGTGTAGCAAGGAAAGAAAGAGCTAACACAACATAGAATAAATACCAAAAAAACAAGACTAAAACTGAAAGTCATAAAAACCCAGAGGAAAAAATATATGCAGACACTAAAACTGGAAAAATGTAAAAAAACAAAAAAAAACTAACTAATGATAATATTATAATAAACAAATAAAAGTAATATTTTGGCACCACTTAAGAGTTTTGGGATGACATCAAGAACATCATACAAGAAGAAAGCAGAGTCATTAAGAAGACAAGAAAGAAGGAAAAGATCAAAAAGGATGTCAGAAGAGACACTGAAACCTGCTCTCCAGTGTACAAATACTAAAGCAAATGCAAGAAATGAGGTTGTACACGAGCTGAACAGAAAACTGCAAAGTTCAGCTCAAGAATACAAAGTCAAATATTACAACAAAATGTGCAAAGATCTGGAGTCTGAAAACCAAAAAGGAAGAACACCCTCTGCAATTTTCAAGCTGGGGGAACTAAAGAGATAATTTAAGCCTCGAGTTTTGTTATTGAAGGATTCTCTGGTCAAATTATTGAATGATTCATAAAGCATCAAAAAAAGAAGGAGAAATACACAGAGTCACCATACCAAAAGGAAATGGTTGATGTTCAACCGTTTCAAGAGGTAACTTATGATCAAGAGCCAATAATACTGAAGGAAGATGTCCAAGGTGCATTGAAGAAATTGACAAAGAACAAGGCACCAGGAATTGATGGAATAAAAATTGAAATCTTTTAAGAAAGCGAGGCAGCACAGGAGGCACTCACTTATCGCTGCCAAGAAATTTGGAAGACAACTATCTGGCTGACTGATTAGAAGAGATCCATATTTATGCCCATTCCAAAGAAAGACGACCCAACGGAATGTGGAAATCATCAGACAATATCTTTGATATCCAATGCGAGTAAAGTTTTACTAAAGGTAATATATAAATAGCTGCAACCATACATTGACAGAGAACTTCCTGAGGTTCAACCCAGATTCAAAAGAGGATGTGGAAAGAAGGCTACCATTGCTGATGTCCAGTGGATCTTGGCTGGAAGCAGAGAATACCAGAAAGATGTTTACCTGTGCTTTATTGACTACACAAAGGCTTGCAGTTGTGTGGATCATGACAATCTATGGACAACACTGCAAAATATGAATATTCCAGAACACTTAATTGTGTTCATGAGGAACCTGTACATGGACAAAGAGGCAGTTGTTTGAACAGAACATGGGAACAGTGAATGGTTTAAAATTAATAAAGGTCTGTTACAGGGTTGTATTCTTTCATCATACTTCTTCACCCTGTATGCTGAACAAATAATCTGAGAAGCTGGTTTCTATGAAGAAAAACGTGGCAAAACTCATTAACAGCCTGAAATATGCAGATGATATGCAAACAACCTTGCTTGCTGAAAGGAAGAGGACTTAAAATACTTATTGATGAAGATCAAAGAGCACAGCCTTTGGTATAGATTACATCTCAATGTAAAGAAAACAAAAATCCTCACCACTGGACCAATAAACAATATTCTTATCAATGGAGAAAAGAGTGAAGTTATCTAGGACTTCATTCTTCTTGGATCAACTATCAACACTCATGGAAGCAGCAGTCAAGAAATCAAACCATGTATTGCATTTTGCAAATCTGCTGCACTAGACATTTTTAAAATGTTGAAGAGCAAAGATGTCAGCTTGAGGACTAAGGTACGCCTGACTCAAGCTGTGGTATTTTTAATAACTTCATATGCATGCTAAAACTGGACCGTGAGTAAGGAAGACAGTAGAGAATGGATGCTTTTGAATTAGGGTGTTGGATGAGAATATTGAAAGTGTTGTGGGCTGCCAAAAGAACAAACAAATCTGTGTTGGAAGAAGTACAGCCATTGTGCTCCTTGGAGGCCAAGATGGCCAATCTTCGTCTCTCATACTTTGGACATATTGTCACGAGTGAGGAGTTGCTGGAGATGGATATCATGTTTGGTAAGGTGGAGGGTCAGAGAAAAAGAGGAAGACCTCCAGTGAGATGGGTTGGCAAAGTGACATCATCAATAGAACTGGGCAGTGTTTCGTTCCATTGTTCATAGGGTCACTATGAGTTGGTACCGACTTGATGACACCTAGCAATAACAACAATGCATTCTTGGAATCCTGGTGTGGGTTAATGAGCCAGACTGCAAAGCCATTTGAACTGCAAGGTCAGTGGTTCAAGATCGGTGTGGATCAGAACTGACCCAACTTAGCAACAACAACAATCAACTCTTGCCTTCAAAATCATCTGAGAAATTTCATGATGTTCCCATTGTGCCTCTGTAATCAAATACATGTTGTTGTTTTGTTTTTTCCTCCCCTCAAGTCCATTCAACTGTTTCTCCTAGTAAGTGTCAGCCTATGACTGGACAAATTCGATTTGGAAGAGACTCCAAGCACAGGCTCTTTCTGTTGTCTCCTCCGCATTCTGATTCTGTAGCCAGTGATCCATGACATGCAGAACTTTCTGTGTGGCACAGAACCCTCTACACATTGCAGAACTCTCTGTGCATTGCAGAATCCTCCATGAGCTACAGAAATCTCCATGTGGCATAAAACCTTCCCTGGATGTCTACTTGTTCAGGTCTCACCTTTGGTCACCAGAGAGGAAATGAGTAGAAAAAGAAAATAAAAGAGAAGGGAGAAAAAAGATAGAAAGCAAAAAGTTTTAAAAAGTCTTGCATGTATGTCTCTGCAAATCCTGAATGATTTCTCTAATGGGAGTGCTCTCTTGTCCCTCTATCTGCTCACTCATGTTTAAATAGTTCATGACACTTTAAAGTGCATCGGATTTACCTAAAGGATTAAGTCATTTGATTTCTTGACTTGTTACTTCCATGAGTGTTGATTGTTGATCTTATCAAAATGAAGTCTTTGACAACTTCCATCTTTTCTCCATTTATCTTGATGTGATTTATTGGCCCAATGGTGAGTATTTCTGTTTTCTTTACATTGAGGTACAACATATAATGTAGTCTGTAACTTTTGATCTTCATCAGTAAGAATTTTAAGTCCTCTTTGTTTCCAGAAAGCAAGGTGGTATATTCTGCATATTGCAGGTTGTTAATGAATGTTCCTCTAATCCTGATGCCAAGTTCTTGTTCATATAATCCAATTTCTCTAATTGCTTAGCATACAGATTGAATAAATATGGTGAAAAAATTTTGAAAACAACTCTGTACACATTTCCTATTTTTAACCATGTGTTACCCCCTTGTTCTGTTCAAATGACCGTCTCTTGGTGTATGTACATATTCCTATGAGCACAATAAAATGTTCTAAAAAACACTTTCTCTGCCATGTTGCTCATACCTTGTCATAATCAGCACTAATGGAACGCTTTGCAAAGTCAATAAAGCACAGGAAGACATTTTTCTGGTATGTTTTAAGCCAAGATCCATCTGATGTCAGCAATATCCCTTGTTCCACTTCCTCATCTGAATCCAGTTGAACTTTTGGCACTTCCTTGTTACTGTACTGTTGTAGCCATTTTTTAATTATCTTTAGCAAAATTTTAGATGTATGCAATATTAATGATATTGTCTGATGATTTCCTTGTTTTGTTGGTTCACCTCTCTGTGGAGTAGGTACAAATATGAATCGCTTCTAATCAGTGGGTTAAAGGTAGTTATTTTCCAAACTTCTTGGCATAGATGAGTGTGAGTGCTTCCAGAAATGCATCGGTTTGCCAAGAGATTTCAATTTGTATCTCATCAATTCCTAGAAACTTGTTCTTTTCAATACCTTCAGTATACCATTGACCTTTGAGCATATGCTGCATTGCCTCTTCAAATGGTTGAACATGGATGATTTATTTGGCGTATAGTGACTTTGTGTGTTCCTTCCAATCTCTTTTGAAGCTTTCTGCATCACTCAATATCTTGCCCATTGTTGTTGTTGTTGTTATGTGCCGTGGAGTTGATTCCGACTCATAGCAACCCTGTACAGGGTTTCCGAGGCTGCAAATCTTATGGGAGCAGAATGCCTCATCTTTCTTCC
>NW_006408629.1:2439364-2441219 GCF_000296735.1 Chrysochloris asiatica
GATATGTTAAAGATCAAACTTTGGCTCTTGTGGACTTGTTTTCTTCAGCTTCAGCCTGAATTTACATATCAGCAATTAATGGTCTGTTTCACAGTCTGTCCCTGTCTTGTTTTGGCTGTCTATATGAAGCTTTTCCACCATCTCTTTCCACAGATGTACTCAATTTGATTTTCATGTATTCCATCTAGTCATGTCCCTGTATATAGCGTCTTTTGTGTTCTTTTTAAAAAAGGTATTTGCTATGAAGAATCATTGGTCTTTTAAAGTTCTATCATGTGATCTCTATCTAGCACTGTTTTTAACACCAAGGTCAAGTTTCCAACAATTGATCCTTCCTCTTTGTTTCCAACTTTGCATTCCACTCACCAATAATTATCAATACATCTTGATGGTATGTTTGATCAATTTCAGACTGAAGACTTTGGTAGAATTCTTCTGTTTCACCATCACTGACTTTAGTGGTTGATGTATAAATTTCAATTATAGCTGTATTAACTGGTCTTCCTTGTAGGTATGTGGATATTATCCTTTAAAAGACAAATGTTATTCTTCATGGTAGATCTTGAAATTATCTTGAGCTACAATAGGTTTATTTATATGGCATTTCTGGCCATGCATTTATAATTCTCCAATAATGTTGAGTCAGCCACAACCATACAATTTGTTGGTCAGTTTATTATCTATATAAGCAACTTTAGAGTGACTGACTGTTTTTTGATATGCATAATCTGATTACAGATATCATTATTTTCGTATCTGTATGCTGTTGTTTTTAGGTGCCATTCACTCAGTTCTGATTCATAGTAACCCTACACACAATAGAAAGAAATACTGCTTGGTCCAATGGCATCCTCTCAATTTTTGTTATGCTTGCATCCAGTGTTGCTGCCACTGTGTTGATTCTTCTCATTGAGTGTTTTCCTCTTTTCACTGACCCTCAACTTTATCAAGAATGATGTACTTCTCCAGGGACTTGTACTTCCTGATTTCTTGACTGCTGCTTCCATGATCATTGATTGTGTATCCAAACAAAAGGAAGCCTTTGACATTTCAATCCCGTATCCACTTATAATGATGTCATTTATTGGTCCATTTGTGAGGATTTTTAGTTTTTTACATTGAGGTGCAAGTCACCCTCAATATGTGCTCTTCTCTTTCAGCACACAAGGTTGTATCATCTGCATATCACAAGTTGTTAATCATTGTTCCTCCAGTCGTTACGCTTTGTTCTTCTTCATATATTCCAACTTCTTAGATTATTTACTTAACATAACGCTTGAATAAGCATTGTGAAAGGAAACAACAGTGACCCACATTTCTCCTGATTTTAATCCATTCATTTTTCTCCTTGTTCAGCATTCCCAAGAACTCATGAGCATACTTTAGAGTTCTGAAATACACATTCTTTGTAACACTATTCACAGTGTGTTATGAACCACATTGTAGAGAGCCTTTGTATAGTGAATAAAGCATAAGTAAGCATCTTTCTGGTATTATCCATTTTAGCCACGATTCATTGGAAGTCAGTGATGATATCGTAGTTCCACATTCCCTTTTAAATCCAGTTTAAAATTCTTGAAGTACCCTATCGGTATAATGTTGCAACCATTTTTGAATTACCTTTAGCAAAATTTTATTTGCATGTGACGATGATATTGTTTGATAATTTCTGCAATCCTTTTGGTCATCTCTCTTTAGAATAGGCACAAACATGGATCTCTTCATACAGTTAGCTAGGTACATGTCTTCCAAATTTCTTGGCATAGATGAGTGGGCACATCTAAGACTGCATCAGTTAGTTGAAAGTTTTCAATTTTCATTCTGTCAGATTGTGGAGCCTTGCTTTATGCCAATA
>NW_006408629.1:2441824-2443134 GCF_000296735.1 Chrysochloris asiatica
TTCCATAGTGTGACTTTGGTCTTGTTTTGATTGATGATACTGAGATTCACCACTATCTTTTCCCATAAATGTAATCAATTTGATTCCTGTCTATTACACATGATGAGGTTCATGTTTACAGTCATGTTTAATGTATTCAAAGGTATTTGCAGTGAATAAAGCCAAAAGTCTTATAAAATTCTGTAAGTTGGTCTTCAACATACCAAAATACCAACAATTGACCCTTCCTCTTTGTTTCCAACTTTCATATTCCAATCACTAGAAATTATCAATGCACCTTGATTGCATGCTTGATAAATTTCAGAGTGGAGAATTTGGTAGAATGATTCAATTTTATCAACACTGACTTTAGTGATTGGTGCATAAATATGAATAACGGTAATATTAACTGGTCTTGCTTTTAGACTTGTGGATATTTTCCTATCACAGGCAGCATTGTAATTCAAGATAGATGTTCAAATGTTCTTTTGACAATGATTGTGAAACCATTCCTCTTCAATTTTATATTCCCAGCATAGAAAAACATATGATTATTGCATTCAAAATAGCTGGTAATATCAATCCATTTCAGCTCTATCATGCTTAGGATATTCATTATTATGCCTTCCATTTCATTTTTAACAACTTCCAATTTTCCTAGATTCATACTTTGTACATTTCCTCTTCTGATTATTACTGGGTATTTGTAGTTGTTTCTCCTCCTTTTGAGTTGTGCCATATCCCAAAAGCTTTGCTCCATTCATATCACTATGATCAATTCTACTTTCCAGTCATATTTTCAGTACCTTCCAACCATTAAGGGCTCATCTTCTGGCATTATCTCAGAAAAGGTTCAGATGTTATTCATAACACTTCCATTGGCTAACCTTTCAAAAGCAGTCTGCCTCTCATTCTGCCTATTATGCATTAGTCTGGAAGTTCCTCAGAAACCTGTCAACCACTGGTGACCCTCCTGTTATTTAAAATACCATTTTTGTTGTTGTTAGGTGCTTTCAAGTTGGTAACAACTTATAGCAACTTTATATGCAACAGAATGAAACATGGCTTGATCCTGCACCAACCTAAACAATCTTAGCTATGTTTAAGCTCACTGCAGCTGCCACTGTGCCAATTCTTCTCACTGGGGGTCTTCCTGTTTTGGCTTATTCTCAACTTTACCTAATATGATGTCCTCATCCAGGGGCTAGTCTCTCTTCATAATATGTCCTACGTATGAGACACAAAGTCTGGTCATCCTGGTTTCTAAGGAACATTCTGGCTGCACATCTTTCAACACAGATTTGTTTGTTCTTTTGGTAGTTCATGATACT
>NW_006408629.1:2449215-2480271 GCF_000296735.1 Chrysochloris asiatica
TTCTCATTCCACAATGCTATCAAATTAGAAATCAACAATAGGAAGACCAAGGAAACCAAGTCAAATACATGGAAACTGAATAACACCCTGCTGAAAAGCGACTGGGTAGTAAAATAAATTAAATGCGAATTCACAGAAGGATACAACTCTGGTGGACACTTTTGCTGATTTTAAACCATTCAGTGTCCACTTGTTCTTCTCAAGAGTGTTCTTGATCAATGCACAGGTTCTAATGAGCACAATTTAGTGTTTATGGATACTCATGCTCCATAATGTTGCCCATAACTTGTCATAATCAACACAATCAAAAGTTTTTGCATGGTCAATTAATTATAGATAAACATCTTTCTGGTATTCTCTGCTTTCAGCCAAGATCCATCTGATGTCAGCAATGATATTCCTCGTTCCACATCCTCTTATGAATCTGACTTGAACCTCTGGCTGTTCTTTGTCATTGTATGGTTGCAGCCATTTTTAATTTTTTTTTAGCAAAATTTTACTTGCATGGGATTTTAATGGTATTGATAATTTCCACATTCCATTGTGTCACGTCTCTTTGGAATCGGCACAAAAATGGATCTCTTCCAATCAGTTGACCAGGTAGCTATTTTCCAAATTGTTTTGTATAGATCAATAAGTGCCTTCAATGCTACAACAGTTTTTTTGGAAGATTTCAAGTTAAATCCCATCAATTCATGGAGCCCTGTTTTTTACCAATGTCTTCAGTGCAACTTGGTCTTCTTTCATCTGTACTATTGGTTCTTGATCATATCCTTAAGTCTTGAAATAGTTGAACATCAACCATTTCTTTTTGTTACAATAACTGTATATGTTCCTTCCATCTTCTTTTGTTGCATCATTCAATATTTTGCCCGTAGAATCCTTAAGTACTGTAAGTTGAGGCTTTATTTATTTACTCAGTTCTTTCAGCTTAATAAATGCTTAGTGTGTTCTTCCCTTTTGGTTTTCTAATTCCAGGTCTTTGCACATTTCATTATAATATTTGACTTTGTCTCCTGTAGCTGCCCTTTGAAATTTCCTCTTAAGTGCTTTTACCTCTTCATTTCTTCTTCCTTTTGCTTTAGTATCTCTATACTGGGGAGTAAATTTTAGAGTCTCTCCTGACATACATGTTGGTCTTTTCCTTTCTTCTTGTATTTTTAATGTCCTTTTGTTTTCATTCTGCATGATGTTCTTGATGCTAACCCACAACTCTTCTGGTCTTCAGTCTTTGCTGTCTAATGCATTAAATATGCTCTTAAGACTATTTCTAAATTAAGTTGGGGTATGTTCAAAGTCATGTTTTGACTCTTGTGAATTTATTTTAATATTCTTCAACTTCAGTTTGAATTTGTTTATGAGCAATTGATAGTCTGCTCCAGAGTCTACCTCTCATCTTCCTTTGGCTGACAATATGAGCTTTTCCATTATGTCTTTCCATAAATATAGTCAATACAATCTGTGTATTCCATCTAGTCAGATCCATTTGCATATTCATTGTTTATGTTGATTAAAGAAGATATTTGCAATGAAGAAGTCATTGGTCTTACAAAACTGTTTTATGCAATCTTTAGCATCTCTGTTCTCATTAAGACCATGTTTTCCAACAGTTGATCCTTCCTTTACTTTTCCAACCTTTGCATTCCAATCACCAATAATTACGAATATATCTTGCTTGCATGTTTGATCAATTTCATACTGAAGAAGTTAGTAGAATTCGTCAATTTCATCATCACTGGCTTTAGTGGTTGGTGCATACATTTGAATAGTAGTTATATTAATTGGTCTTCCTTGTATGCACATGGATATCATACTATCACAGGGAGTGTTGTTCTTCAAGACAGGTCTTGAAATGTTCTTTTTGATGATGAATGTGACACCATTCCACTTTAATATGTCTTTCCTGTCATTGTAAACCATGTGATTGTCACATTCAAAATGGCCACAACAGTCCATTTCTGCTCACGAATGCCTAGGATATCAATGTTTGTGTGTTTCATTTATTAACCATTATATCCTTCTCCAGGGACTTGTCCCTACTCATAACATTCTCAAAGTCTCACCATTCTCACTTCCAAGGAACATTCTGGTTATAGACTTTTCCATTTCCAACATAGACTTGTCTACTATTCTGGTTGTTGTTGTTAAATTACTTCGAGTCAGTTCCAAACCTATAGAGGGTTTTAAAGGAGTAGCTGGTGGGTTTGAACTGCTGACTTTGCAATTCATAGTCCTGCACTAACCATTCAGCACCACACCAGGAGTGCACTATTCAGGTAGTCTGTGGTATATTCAATATTCTACACCAATATCTTAATTCAAAAACGTCAAGTCTTTTTTGGTCTTCCTCATTCAGTATTCAGCTTCTAGATATATATGAGGAAATTGAAAACAAAATGGTTTTGTCAGGCACATCCTAATCTTCAAAGTGACATCTTTGCTCTTTCGCACTTCAAAGAGATCTTTTTCATCAGGTTTTCCCAGAACAAAATATTGTTTAATTTATTGACTTCTGGTTTCATGGGACCATCCCTGAAAAATGGAATCCTTTACTATTTCAATCTTTTCTCTATGGTGATGTTGCTTACTGGTGCAATTGTGAGGTTTTTTTTTTTTTTTTTTTTTTTTTTTTATGTTGAGGTGTAATCCATACTGTCTACTTTAGTCCTTGATATTTATTAGTAAGTGATTCAAGTCCTAAACTTTCAGAAAACAAAATTATATGACCTGCATATAGGAGGTTGTTTTAAGTATTCCTCCAAACTTGATGCTATGTTTTTCTTTATATAGTCCAGGTTTTCAGATTGTTTGTTCAGTATACAGATTGAATAAGTATCGTGAAAGTATATAATCCTGACACATACTTTTCCTGATCTTAGTGGTATCCTTTTGTTCTGTTCAAATGGCTGCCTAATAATCTATGTACAGGTTCTGCCTGAGCATGAACAAGTAAGTGATCTGGAATACCCAATTTTTGTAATGCTTTTCATAATTTGTTATGATTTGCACAGCCTTTGCATAGACAATAAAACACAAGTAAACATATTTCTGATACTTTTTGCTTTCAGCCAAGATACATCTATCTCTCATTCCACATCCTTGTCTAAATATGGATTGAATTTCTGGTAATTTTCTGTCAATGTATAAGGATAACTTAAACAACATTGCTATTAGGGTTCCAGTTTATATATGCACATGCGTATTCAAAAGAAAACATGTTTAAGCTTGTCTCTGCAATAACTGGATGGCTGCTGACAAGTTCTCTCAATAATACAGCTGTTTTTGCTCATTAGTGTGACTTCAAAGAAATGTCCAGTTGTCCTAGCCACAGAGGGCTAGAGCTGAGAGTGAAGCGTCCACCTGATACAAAGGGAAGGGACAAGAATAACCAAACATGCAGAAAGTACCCATTTGACCTAGCTTCGATGGTTTGATGGTCAGACTCAACTAGAGGAAGAAAAAAAATATGATAAAGGAAATAAGTGTAAATTGTCACAATTTGATGAACTTCACCTGTATTTATGGATGTAGAAGGAGTCTCTACATCAAGGATTAAATCTATTATCCCCTCTGTATGAAGAGATGATAGGGACAGGCAACTTAGAAATTGTTGTTGCTGTTAGGTGTAATCGAGTCAGAACTGACTTATAGAGACCTTATGGACAACAGAATGAAACACTGCCTGATCCTGGGCCAATCTCACAATTGTTACCACGCTTGATCCAATTAAATCAGTTCCCATCATGGAGGATGAGTATATCATTAAAAAATTGCCAAACTATTGAAAATTATGGCCCAGCCATGTTACCATTTATTTCAGGGGATATGACACAATCTATCTTTGCTAAAGATAACAACAACAACAACAACAAAAGAAGCAACAGTACATTGGCAGGAAACTGCCAGAGATCAAGTTGGATTCAGAAGAATATGTGAAAAAAGGTAAATTACTGCTGACATCAAATGAATCTTTGATGACAACAGAGAATACAAGAATGATGTTTACTTGTGCTTGGTTGACTAAGAAAAGGCTTTCAATTGTATTAATCATGAAAGGCTATGGATAACATTTTGACGAATGGGTATTCTTGAACACTTAATTGTGTATATGAGGAATTTGTACATAGACCAAGAGTCAGTTGTTCCCACAGAACAAGTGGACATTGAATGATTTAAAATCAGGAAAGTTGTGTGTCAGTGTTGTATTATTTCACTATATTTATTAAATCTGTATGCTGAACAAATAATCTGAGAAGCTACATTGTATGAAGAACATGGCATCAGGGTTCAAGGAAGATTCATTAACAACTTATAATATGCAGATGATATAACCCTGCTTACAGGAAGCAAAAATGACTGAAAATACTTGCTGATGAAGATCAAAGCTCACAGCCTTCCATAATGATGCCAATGTAAAGAAAACAAAAATCCTCACCACTAAATCAATAACCTCATGATAAATGGAGAAAGATTGAAGTTGTCAAAGATTTCATTTTACTTTGAATCAGGGTACAAGATCAACATACAAAAATCAGTTAGATTCCTCTATACTAATAATGACAGCATTGAAAAGGACATTAGGAAAGCAATACCATTTACAATAGCTGCCCAAAGGATGAAATACTTAGGAATAAATCTAACCAGAGAAGCAAAAGATCTGTACAAAGAAAACTACAAAACACTATTACAAGAAACCAAAATAAATTTACAAAAATGGAAGAATATTCTATGTTCCTGGATAGGAATACTTAACATTGTGAAAATGTCAATACTACCTAAAGCAATTTACAGATATAATGCAACTCCAATCCAGATTCCAACGACATGGAAAAAGCAATTACAAACTTAATATGGAAAGGAAGGTTTCCTTGGATAAGCAAAGCACTGCTTAAGAAGAAGAACAAAATTGGAGGTCTCTCACTCCCTGATTTAAAATTTTACTACATGGCTACAGTGGTCAGAACAGCCTGGTACTGGTACAATGATCAATGGAACAGAATTGGGAATCCAGAAGTAAATCCATCCACATACAGCCAACTGATATTTGACAAAGGGCCAAAGTACATTGAAGGGGAAGGAGATAGTCTCTTCAACAGATGGTGCTGGCAGAACTAGACATCGATATTCAAAAGAATGAAACAAGACTTTTATTTCACACCATGTACAAAAACTAAATCAGCATGGATTAAAGATCTAAATGTAAATCCCAGAATTATAAATTTAAAGGCTCTAATACAAAGCATACATAGACTACCAAACATTGTGACAATTGCACAAACAAAGTAAGACAAGATAGATGATTGGGATATACTGAAAAATTGGAAAACTTTGTCCATCAAAATATTTCACAAAAAGAGTAAAAAAGGAGCCCACAGAATGGGAAAAAAATCTTTTGCAATGACATATTAGACAAGATACTAATCTCTAAAATTTATAGGAAACTATAACACCTCTACAAGAAAAAGACAAATAACCCAATTTAAAAATGGGCACAGTACATTAACAGGGACTTCACCAAGGAAGACATTCAGGCAGCCCACAAACATATGAAGAAATGTTCACAATCATTAGTCATTTGTTGTTGTTAAGTGCCATTTAGTCGGTTCCATCCCATAGCAACCCTGAACAGGGTTTCCGAGGCTGTAAATCTTTATGGGAGCAGAAAGCCTCATCTTTCTCCCATGGAGCAGCTGGAAGTTTCGAACTGCTGACCTTGCGGTTAGAAGCCCAATTTATAACCACTATGCTACCAGAGCTCCTTCATTAGTCATTAGACAGATGCAAATAAAAACTACAATAAGATATCATCTCAAATTAGCAATAACAGCAAAAATTTAAAAAAAGTAGAGGACAATAAATGCTGGAAGAGGGTATGGAAAGACTGGGACCCTCCTACATTGCTGGTGGGAATGCAAAATGGTCCAACCACTGAAAAACAGCATGATGCTTCCTAGAAAGTTGGAAATAAAAAATACCTAATGACACAGCAATTCCTCTACTTGATATATATCTGCAAGAAATATGAGCCAGAACATGAGTAGATTTATGAACACCAATGTCTATTGCAGCACTATTCAAATAGCAAAAAGATGGGGATAGTCTAAGTGCCCATCAATGGAAGAATGGATAAACAACCTTTGGTATGTACACACAAAATAATGCTATGCTATCTTGAAGAATAGCAAGGAAACTGCAAGTCACTGCATAACATGGATGAACCTGGAAGAAATTATGCTGAGTGAAATTAGTCAGTCACAAAAGGACAAATATTGCATAAGACCATTATTGTAAAAACCTAAGAAAATGTACCCAAACTAAAGAAAAATAAAAAGTCTTTGTTGGTTGTTAGGGGTGGGAGGGAAGAGATGGTGGAGACAGGTTAGAGGATAGACACATCATAGTTTGAGTGTTGAGGGGGCAATATACAAGGAAGGGGAGAGAGTACACAAGAAATGGGAGGGGAATGGAAGAATAAAGTAGGAGAATACTTAGGCAGCTGTGCATGGGCTAAATGAGACAGAGTTAAATAGTGATGTACGCTCAACCTTGGAACAACAAGACTCTGGGATACAGGGATGGAGGTATAGTCTGAATGGGTAAAAGAGGGGAAATGAGTGATAGGGCAGTCAATATATAACCAGAGGGAGGTTGGAAGAGGAAAGATGGAGGTGGCAGGAGACACAGGAGGAATGCAGTGGTTAAAGTCAATGCTGTTTACTGTTGGTGCATAAAGGGGACTGAAACCATGTAATGAAGCAAAGTGTATGATTTGCTGAATATAAAACGGATGATCTACTTTGTAAACCTTCATTCAATTCAAATTGAAAAAAAAAAAAAAAAAAAAGGAGCAATGGTGACATTTTGAGGACTAAGGTGCATGTGGCCCAAGCCATGGTATTTTCAATAACCTCAAATGCATGTGAAATTTGGACAATAATAAGGAAGACACAGAAGAGTTGATGCATTTGAGTTACCATCTTGGAGGAGAATATTAAAAGCACCATTTACCACCAAAAATGCAAACAAATCTGGGTTGGGAGAAGTACAGTCAGAATGGTCTTTAGAAGCCAGGCTGGCCAGACTTCATCTTTCATACTTTGAACACGTTATCAGGGGGTACAGTCCCTGAAGGACACTGTTTGGAAAAGTGTAGGGTCAGTGAAGTAGAGGAAGAACCCCAATGACATGGATTGACACAGCGGCAGCAATAATGGGCTCAATCATTATAATGATTGTGAGGTTGACCAGGACTGGGCAGTGTTTTCTTCTGCTGTGTATAAGGTCACTATGAATCAGTACTGACTAGATGACACCTAACAGCAACTACTATTACCACTACTATCTTCACTATATATGTTGCTGTTGTTCATTGTTATTGTGTTGGTCTAACGCATAGTTATCTTGTATAGGGTTTCTGAATAGCAGCTGGGGGTTTGAACCACTAACTGTTTTTAGCAGTCCAATGCTTATCCTATGGTGCCACCACAGGGTGTATTCTTTAAATATTTGCTACCACTTTCTTCTGGTTTCCATTGTTTCTGATGAGAAATATGCAGTCATTTAAAAAATTGCCCCATCCTGTCTGATGTAAAGGAGCCTTGGTGTACACTAGTTCGACACTCAACTGTTAACCAAAACAGTGGTTAGGTTAAAAAAAAAAAACCTTACCTACTTGGCATCTGCCCATTTCTACTGGGCTGGGGGGTCTGATTTTGCAAAATTGAATAAAGAACACCTCACTCTCTTTAAAATGAGTACAGATTGGATTACTTGAGTATTTGTCAGTAATGTTTCTCATAAATTTGGGGGCCCATCAGGGATTTTCTGCCTGCTTGGAGCATCAGCCCTCCTGGAAAAGGAGACACATCCCTCCTTGGTTTCAGCGGCCTACTCTACAAGGGTGATTCCTCCCAGCAAGAAGCAGAAAAAGACCCGAGACTGTTAAAAGATGATCATAATTAATGATAGAGACATAAAGGATTGAGAGCAGAATAACCACAAAGACCAGGCAATCTGTGCATGGGCCAGGGTGGGAAAATGGGGCTATCTTCAGAGAAAAAAATACTGTTTTAAAAGATATTTGGTGTACACTTTCTGAATTGAAAACAATTTTTTTTGTTGTTGTTAAAATTTAGGCCACCCTGTATGTATTCATTTCATCTCATTAAGAGGAGGAAAAGGAAATTGTGCTGTAGATGTGAGTATTGAAAAAGCTTATAATGTTAAAATATGTTTGATTGACATTCTTGTTTGAGATGCTTTTAAATGAAGTACTGTATTCATGCACAAAGATGATAGAGCTAGTAATGTTTCTTTTAGTTTGAGGAAATGGAAAGAAGGTGGTAAATACTGTTGTTAGAATGTGTTATCCCTGAATATTTACATGTTAATCCTCTCAAAATTTTTGAAGCTGAAGGGTTGAATGGTACTCCAGACTGTGGAGAAGGAGCGGACTCACTATTTCTCAAGTAGTGGGACTGTTGAAGAGGAACTCTCTCCACAAGTGACAAGTACTTACCAGTGGAAAGAACATTGCTTGCCCAGGGAGACTCTCAAAGTGACCCTGAAAAGAAGCTGAGAGGCTGCCTTGCCATACCACTGCCAGATTGTCACATTTTCCCCTGTTCCTCTTGCTCTTGGGGAGTCTGAAGAATTAGTCCCACTGAGTCTTCACTTATCAGAAGTCATAGTAAAAGTAAACTTAAAGAGAGAAGCAGGTCTGTCTCTGCAAATGGAGAATACCTTTTGGGATTGGGGTGCACTGGGGTTTATAAAGGTATGGGGTCTCTTCTTCTAAGAGTGGGCTAATACATATTGATTAGGAGGAGTGGTATTGTTGAATATTCATAAATTTTTATTAAATGGGTACAGGCTACTTGGAAATGAAATGCCTTCTATAGTTGTCAGCTCTAGGCATTATCTTCATGTGTTGTCTGCTTATGGCCAGCTGCGTCTATTAGGGTTTCAGGGATTGATATCCTTATCTTTGTCTTCAGGCTGTTCTTCTCAATTGGACTAGAAATGTCCTACTCCTTTCTTGATCCCTGTTTAGTAGGAGAGGATTCAGGGCAAATGGGTGGATATGAAAACAGAGTAAGAGAGGCCTAAGGCCCAGGAGTTCTAACCTGTCTCTCACAAGATACAGTGGGTTTGGAAGCTAATATGGGTAAAATGTATAATTACCAGGGGAGAGGTACAAAGGTCTTTTGTCTACAACCAGCCAATCAGGTTGATAGTAGATATAACTATGGCATCTTTCCCTCAAACCATCAGATTAGGTGTTTGCCAAGTTTTATTCTGCCAGAAATTGGAGGACCCAATGCTTATCTCAATTAATGTTCCCACTGTCAGCAATAGAGAGCCGAGAGTAGTGATTCAGGGCTATGGAATGAGTGCTCACATCTCTAGACAGGACTCTGTGTGCTGAAAATGACCCTAAAACAGTAGAAGTGATTGAGATAAATATCAGAGATAGAAACAAGATGTAGAAGTGTGAACACTTGGGTAGAATGGGTTAAATGTCAGTACAGTTTCTAAACAAAAGTGATTGGCATGCTTGGGCAACTGATAAACCACAGGCACAGATAATTCTCTTTTCCCTTGGTTGGGATTTGGACATGTACTGCATGTTGGCTCTGTACCAAGACAAGGATGCTTGGGAAAATGAAACTTGTAAGTGTTTGTCAAAGACAATTCCTTTATTCTCCATAAGGATGATGAACCATTCTTCTTGTCTTTAAAGGCAGGGAGCATACTTCACAGTGCCTATAGGAGAATAGACAACTTGAACTCACATCCAAAATGTCACTGGTAAACCTAGCAGTGTCCTATCCGGTCCTCAGGGTATTGTGGAAAAGGGAATATTTGAGATTTGCTGCCATCTCATTGTACTGAGACGTACGCTTTGGTCCAGCTGGCAATTCCCTTCAGCTTAGTGTTCCACAAAAAACCTGAGCAACATGAAACATGATGCAAGCGGAAAGGGAGGTGTATGTGTAATATTGGGAGCTAAGTGTGGTACCTCTGTGTTGTTGTTGTTGTCAGGTGCCATCGAGTCAGAACCGACTCATAGCAACCCCATGCACAGCAGAATGAAACAATGTCTAATCCTGGGCCAACCTCACTACCACTGCCACACTTGAGTCCATCAATGATGCCACCTGGCCAATCCATCTCGTTAGGGGTCTTCCTCTTTTTCTCTGACCCTCCACCTTACCCAGCATGACATCCTTCTCCAGCGACTGTTTCCTCCGGACATATGTCCAAAGTAGGAGAGACGAAGGTTAGCCATCCTGGCCTCCAAGGAGCACTCTGGCTACACTTCTTCCAAAACAGATCTATTGGTTCTTTTGGCAGTCCATGGCACTTTCAGTAGTCTCCTCCAACACCACAACTCAAAGGCATCAATTCATCTACGATCTTCCTTATTCACTGTCCACCTTTTGCATCCATATGAGGCTATTGAAAACACCATGGCCTGGGTCAGGTGCACCTTAGTCCTCAAGCTGATATCTCTGCTCTTCAAGACTTTAAAAAGTTCCTGTGCAGCAGATTTGCCCAATGCAATACGTCATCTGATCTCTTGACTGCTGCTTCTGTGAGTGTTGATAGTTGATCCAAGAAGAATGAAGTCCTTGACAACTTCAATCTTTTCTCTATTGATAAGAATGTTGTTTATTGGTCCAGTGGTGAGGATTTTTGTTTTCTTGACATTGAGATGTAATCCATATCGAAGGCTGTGCTCTTTGATCTTAATAAGTAAATGTTTCAAGTCCTCTTCACTTTCAGCAAGCAAGGTTGTATCATCTACATATCGCAGGTTGTTAATGAGTCTTCCTCCAATCCTGACACCACGTTTTTCTTCATAGAACCCAGCTTCTCATATTATTTGCTCAGCATACAGGTTGAATAAGTATGGTGAAAAAAATACAACCTTGTCACACACCTTTCCCAATTTTAAAACATTCAGTGTTCCCATGTTCTGTTCGAACAACTACCTCTTGGTCTGTGTACAGATTCCTCATGAGCACAATTAAGTTGTTCTGGAATACTCATACTTCTCAATGTTGTCCATAGCTTGTCATGATCCACACAATCAAAAGCCTTTGTGTAGTCAATAAAGCATAGTTAAACATCCTTCTGGTATTCTCTGCTTTCAGCCAAGATCTATTGGACATCAGCAATGATATCTCTCATTCCATGGCCTCTTCTGAACAAGGAAATAGAGGAAGTTTATGTTCCACGGCCTCTTCTGAACAAGGAAATAGAGGAAGTTTATGGGGAAAGTGGGAAACTAACGTTAAATGAGAATGCTCCCAGTAAGGACTAATAGGTGACCTTGGGAGGAGATTGTAAACTTCAAAATACACAGTAAAAGGGGAACTAGAGGAGAGGTTTTTTTAAGACAGGGGAATAAAACTGTTTGCAGGCCAGTCACACTACACATCTCCTGTGTCTACTGGGTTTGGCGCCCAATTTGCAAAATTAAATTTAAAAAACCTCACTCTCACTAAAAGAAATAAACAAAAACAAAACAACAACAACAACAAAAGACTTACCTACTCATTGGAAGAAAGATGTGACAGTCTGCTCTCATAAAAATTTCCAACATTAAAAACACTATGGAAGAATTCGACTCTGTCTTATGGGAACATTATGAGTCGGCATTGACTCATCAGCACTAAGTTTTTTAGGTAACATGTCTATAGCCATTCTATAGGACAGAGAAGAACTCTTCCATGTGGTTTCTTAGGTTAAAATATTTACAAGAGCAAATTGCTAGATCTTTTCTCCCATGGATGCCTGATGTGTTGAAAGCACCAACCTTTCTGCTAATACCTGAAGGCTTAACCATTGCAATACAGGTCTTCTTGATGGAAAACAACAACCACAAAGATGATTTGTAATTTTGCATGTCTGTGTAAATTCTTTGAGTATTTATTAATTAGGTTATTTGAAGTTTTGTTAGTAAAAGAATTCTTTATATATTTTTAATACCAATGCTTTATCAAATATGTTGTTGTGGTTGTTAAATACCATCAAGTCAGTTCTGACTTATAGCAACCATGCACAGCGCTTCTCAGGAGAAGCTGGTGGGTTTGAATCACCAACCTTGTGGTTAGCAGTCCAGTACTTATCCAATAGCACCACATTTTCCAATAATTGCTTCTATGTTGGGGATTGTCTTTCACATTTTTAATGATATAGTTAGAAATAATATAATTTTGAGGTAGTTCTATATTGTTTTGTTTCTAGTGAATTTGGCATCATATCTAAGTAAATACTGACTAACCCAAGTTATCTAATATTTATCCCCTGTGTTTTCTTTAATAGTTTTATGCATTCCATCATAATTTTTTTTTCTTGAATCTATGTATGTTTATAAATATTTCTTTATACTTTCTCTTTGTTGATGTTGTTGTTGTTGTTAGGTACCAACTCACAGCAACCTTATGTACAGCAGAACAAAACACTGTCTGATCCTGGGCCAACCTCACTACTGTTGCCACTCTTGAGTCCATCGATGCTGCCACTTGGCCAATCCATCTCATTGGGGGTCTTCTTCTTTTTCTCTGACCCTCCACCTTACCAAACATGATATATTTCTCCAGTGACTGCTACCTCCTGACAATATGTCCGAAGCATGAGAGACAAAGTTTGGCCATCTTGTCCTCCAAGGAGCATTCTGGCTGCACTTCTTCCAAATTGGATCTATTGGTTCTTTTGGCAGCCAATGGCACTTTCAATATTTTCCTCCAACACAACAACTCAAATGCATCAATTCTTCTACAGCCTTTCTTATTCACTGTCCAGCTTTTGCATCCATGAGTTTACTGAAAATATCATGGCTTGAGTCAGGCTCACCTTAGTCCTCAAGTTGACATATTTATGAATACCTTCTATTTAAATATGTATTTCAAGAGTGTTTGCAATTATCCAATTGAACATTTTTATAATGCTCCTTTAAAGTCGTTACCAAATATTTCTAACATCTATATATCCTGTCAGTGGTATTTGCTCTTGATTTTATCTTCCCATACAAATTGAGAATTTTGTGGTTCTTTACTTGAAAAACTGATTACGGTTTCTATAATAAACATTTTAGTGTTATATTATATTTTGAATTTTATTTGCATCAAATGGAGAATGTTGATGATTTTTTTTAGCCCTTTATTGGCTATGGTTCCAACAACAGTTCATTTTCCAAAACCTTTACAGTACTTTTTGTTCTGTTCTTCATGTGCACTACCCTCAGTTTCCAAAGTGTTTGCCATGCTAATTATTACCAGATTCATATTTGCATGGACTAATGGTTAACCTAGGGATTAATCAGCAACTTCATGTGATTGTTTCCCTAGCTATTTCCTCTCTGTGATTTCATTGATATTTTCCAGTCTTTACTGAAACAGACTGCTATACCTTTCTTCCACGGAGCACCTGATGAATTTGAGCCACGTTATTGGTTAAAAGTTGAACACTTAACACTTAACCACTGCACAGGGATCCTTGGAAAGTCTTTAACAATTTAATATCAAATAGTATACCCATTGTGGCCTTTTTCATATATATCAAATTCATATATCACATTTTTTGTTTCTTTGTGTACTTAAATGTCTTACAGTCTATCTAATTCAATCCCATCTTATAGGAAAATAGATTCCAGAAAGGCTAAATGATGTGGTCAAGTTCATTTTGATAGTTAGCAAAAAAAGAGGAACTATATTTTAGATTATGTAAGAGGTTGCATATGATCAAAAGCAAATGGTAATGAAGGAAGACATCCATTAATGAAGTGAAACAAGGCTTCAGGAACTGACGGATTATAAAGTGAAATGTTTTCACAAACTGATGCAGTGCTGGAGGCATTCACTTATCTATTATCAGTAAATTTGGAAGACAGCTACCTGGCCAACTGATTGGATGAGATCCATATTTATATGCCCATTCCAAAGAACCCAGCAGAATGCCTAAATCATCAAACAATATCATTAATGTCACATGTAAATAACATTTCACTGAAGACAATTAAGAAACAGTTGCAGCAATAAATCAACAGGGAGCTGCCAAAATTTCAAGATGGGTTCAGAAGAAGATATGGAATTATGGATATCCTTGCTGACGTTTGATGAATCTTGGCTAAAAACAGAAAATACCAGAAAAATGCTAATTGTCCTATATTGACTATGAAAAGATTTTTTACTACCTGGGCCATAACAAAATATGGATAACAATGTGAAGAATGGTTATTCCAGAATATTTAATTGTTCTCATGAGGAACCTAGACATAGACTAAGAGACAGTTGTTAGGACAAGGGGATACTAAGTATTATAGAATCAGAAAAGTTTTGTGTCAGGGTTGTATCTCCATACTCAATCTAAATGTTGAGCAAATAATTTGAGAGGCTTGATTAAAAGAAGATGAATGTAGCATCAGGATTGAAGGAATGTGCAGATGACACAATCTTGCTTGCTGGAAGTGATGAGGACTTAAAATACTTACTGATGAAGACCAAACACTAAACAATATATGGCAACCAGAGAAAAGATTTAAGTTGTCAAAGAATTCATTTTGTTTGGATCCACAATTAACACTCAATGAAAGTAGTAAACAAGAAATCAAATGAAGTATTGCATTAAGCAAATCTACTGCAAAAGACCTTCTAAATTATTAAAGAGCAAAGATGTCATTTTGAGGACTAAGTTGTGCCTGAACCAAGCCATAATATTTTCAATCATCTCATATGAACGTGAAAATTAACAATGATTAATGAAAACCAGAGAAGCATTCATAAATTTGAGTTATGGGGTTCGCTAACAATATTGAAACAGCATGGACTGCCAGAAAAGCAACAAATCTATCTTGGAAGAAATATAGCCAGAATGCTCCTTAGAAGAGAGGGTGTTGTCAGGAGGGACCAGACCCTGAAGAAGGACATCATGCTTGGTAAAGTGATTGCTAGATGCCATCGAGTTGGTTCTGACTCATAGCTATCCTACGCACAACATAAGGAAACACTGCCTAGCTCTGTGCCATCCTCACAATTGTTACACTTGAGTCCATTGTTGCTACCACTGTACAATTTCTCATTGATAATCTTACTCTTCTTTTCCTATCATCTACTTTACCAACCATGATGTCCTTCTCCAGGGATTGATCCTTTCTGATAACATGCAAAGTATGGTGAGAAGTCTCACCAACCTGATTTCTAAGAAGCATTGGAGGGCTGTACTTCTTCCAACACAAATTTGTTTGCTCTTCAGGCAGTCCATGCTACTTTCAACATTTTCTCCCACACCACAATTCAAACGCATGAGTTCTTCTATGGTCCTCCTTGTTCATTGTCCAACTTTTACAAGCATACCAGGCTACTGAAAATACTATGGTTTGGGTCAGGTGCACTTTCATCCTCAAACTGTTACCTTTGCTCTTGAACACTTTAAAGAGGTCTTGTGCAGCAGATTTAACTAATGCAATATGTCATTTGATTTCTTGGCTGCTGTTTGCATGAATATTGATTGTGGATCCAAACAAAATGTCATATTCGACAACTTTTATCTTTTCTACATTTATGGTGATGTTATTTATTGGTCCAGTTGTGTGGATTTTTGTTTTCTTTAGATTGAGGTGCAATGTATACTGAAGGCTGTAGTCTTTGATATTCAGCAAGGAAAATTGTATCATCTGCATATCGTAGGTTGTTAATGAGTCTTTCAGCTTCTCAGATTATTTATTCAGCCTAAAGATTGCATAAGTATGGTAGAAAGAAAAATACAACCCTGGGGCACACCTTTGCTGATTTTAAATCATTCTGTATTCTCTTATTCTGTTCTAACAATTGCCTCTTATCTATGTGTAAGTTTCTCATGAGCACAATGAAACGTTATGTAATATTCATGCATCTAACAACCTTGTAGTAAGAATGTTGGTGGTATAGTGGGTTACACTTTGGTCTACTAACCACAAGGTTGTCAGTTCAAATACACCAGCTTTGACAAAAAGATGTGACTTTTTGTTCCTGTAAAGACTTATAGCCTCAGAAACTATATTGAGAATTCCTACTCTGCCTTATAGGTTTGCTGTGAGTCAGATTGAATTTGCGGTCGGTGGGTTTGGTATTTGGGTAATGTCTGGTCTACTAGTTTCTCTACAGAACATTGTGTCTCTTAAAAATTCATACTTAAGGAAACTAGCTTAAGTGAGTACATAATTTTTCATCATCGCTTCTTTTCTTCCCATGAAATTTTTTTTGACTACATATTTATCCTAACAATTATTATTGGATGTTGGATTATCTCGTGGAAAAAAAATTTATATTATAGTAAGCCTGACTAACAGAAAATGCTAATAGTTCAGGTTTAATCAATAAATACATTAAAGCTTCTACTGATCCTGTAACAAATTCCATACATAAAGTTGCTCGACATATTCATTTGATGAGTTTAAGTGAGAGTATACCTTCTAATTTGTCTTCATATTTAATTATCCATTTATTCTTTTGATTCATAGGCAGTAATTTCATACTGTTGATTCCCTCTTGACCTTGTGCTTATAACTGAATCCTGAGATCTGGCTTGTGGCCCAGGAATATGTAGAAAATTGTTTATATTAGCAGCAAGCTGCCTTGAGTGCAACACTTTGATTTAACGTTATAACTGTACTAAAAGTAGCATTGCTTTCCCATGTAGTCTCTATTCTCTTCAAATCCCTTGTCATTATAACAGATGTTTGGATTATTGTTCTGTAAACTATGTCAGAATTTCAATCTCTAGTATCTGTTTATTATTCTCCAAGGGTGATATTACAAATGTTCTCATGCACAGTTAATACTTATAAAACAGTCTGTCATACTTCCCATAAAAAATTCTCAGCAGAAAGTTTTTGTTAATCAGAGTAAATATACCTAATTTTAGGAGAATGTTTTTAAGTGGATATGAGCAAATGACTTGAGCTAAACATGAGCAGCATTTCAGATCATGTTCAAGCCATTAAACAAAAAAGAATGCACACATACACACAAGATTGTATCTTAATTATTTTTAAATTCTTACATGAGGATAAGCACAGGGTTGCTAACCACAATGTTGGTGGTTCAAACCCAGCAGCTGCTCCTTACAAATTTTGTATAGAGCCACTATGAGTCAGAACCCACTCAACAACACTTAACAGCAACTAAATAAATATATTTTTTTCCAATACATAAATACACTGTTGTTCCTATTAGTGCCTGCAAAAGCCATATCTGCTGATAAAATCTCATGGTTTTGAAGTATACAAAGCTAACAAAATAAGATAATAATTGGAATAGAAGTTGTGAAGTCCAGATGCTTACCAAAATATCATAGTTTAAAATTTGTACTCAAGTGAAAAATTGTGTTACCTTAAAACATTTTTTTTTTAAGTTAACTGACAGCTTTTAAAAATACATTGTTACAGTCTGCACTATTAGTTTCCTCCAGTTGCTTGAATGAGTTATTGCAGCTTTTACAAGGACATGAAATAAAATTTCCTGAAGTGACTAGGTCCAATCATACATTGATGAACAACAAGAGCTCTGAAATATCATTTATTTGTCCTTTACATTTTTACATGTTAATTCTTGTTTTTTTAAAAAAAATTGAAATCTTATAAATAGAGTCCATATCACATAAAAGATCATGGTATCAGCTCATTACAAGATGTAAGTGTACTAATACTCTGTGGAATAATTTGTCTGGGTTTGTAGAAAACAAGATTTATAGTGAAATATTTACATTAAAATAATTTGCTTCTCTTATTTACATTACATATGTTTTTGTCTCTTTCACTATTTGAAACTTTTAGTCTTTATTGATTTTTGGATATAAAAATGATATTAAAAGAAAGGGAAGAGATGGAGGAATCTGCCTGTACTCTTTTGAAAATATTTAGAAAGAGAGTGACAGAATTCTTTAGGGAAATAAAAGGAGCGGGGCAGGGAGAGTTTAAGGAAAAGGGTCAATTAGCTACTCAATCAACCCCATAGAAAAAACTGCTGTGGTTTTTACTTCATTCATTTTGCTTTAAAGAGTAGACACAGCTATAACGGGTGGGTTCGGAGATTCTTCAAGAATACCAACATGCATCGCGTTTGCATTTAGGAATTTAAAAAACGAAGTGGGTAAAAAAAAAAAACAAGGTCAGCTTCGGAAATGATGAATGCCTTTTTGCTGAAAGCTGTACTGAACGTCCTTGAGTTTAATCAAAACTATTTGTTTTTAGTCAGCTTTGCTGTTGTCTCTTTTACTCTTGTCCACTGATAGCTTGACATTAATGACATCATAAATCATGTGAAGTGGCGGCTTGGGTTTGGTAGCATTTCAAGTGTTTGTTGAGATGTCCTGGACTATCTGAGAGGCTGGTGCAAGGTTGGATATCATTCTGGACTGAATCTTTAGTTTATGGTATTATTTGGTCTGTAAAAGTATAGAGTGCACTATTAGTGGTATAGCCCTTCATTAAAGGCTTCTCATTAAATGCAGACTTTAGGAAGAGAATGCATGAATTTATCTTTAGTTCTGTTTCTTAAATAGATTTAACAAAACCTGATTTTAAAAGTCACATTAAAATAAGGAGCTGGTCCTTTGTACTTGTCAATTCCTATGGTTATTCAATGCCTGTAGACTAAAGCAACAAAATACATTTACAGGTCACATTTGTACATTGCACAAACTACTGCAGCTAGAACAATGTGTACAATTTGAACAAATCTATCATTTACACTTTTTAAAAGACTCTTGTTAAGCATTCAGCATCATCTGTATATTGGAAATGTATTTTCTTGAAAAATGTCTAGCTTTTATCAGTTTTTTTTTTTTGGTTGTTTGTTTCAGAATGATTTCATGAGATCACTCTATGTTTTACGGTTTGTTATCTGTGTGACTGTGCTCTCAGGACATGCTTTTTATTATCATTGAATTCTACTGCTAAGGAAAGCAAAATGTTCTTTAACTATGATATATTTCATAGTATTTTTCTATATTAATATAATAAATATCATCTATACATGATGAGGATAATATACAGACAATTTGCTTCCTTATCAGGTCAATTTCTTAACAAAATGAGCAAGGGGATCTACTTTGTTTTATAAGGCAATTGGCCAAAAAAGATATCTTTTCTTCGGTCATGGAGAAGGACATCATCTTGAAAAGTACATTGCATATTGCAATATAGTATTTATAGTTCATAGTGTTCAGAAGATAGGCTAGGCAAACTATACAAACACTTGTCCTGGTTTTAACAGAAAAGGCAGTTTTTCACCTGTATTCACAGAGGACAAAATTTGATCATTGCTACACAATCCCAGGGCAAGGAGCTGACAAGAAAGACTTTAAATAAAATCAATCATTTAACAACTTGGAAAATTTAATCCTTTGGTTTTAAGCTGAATTTGGGGAGGGGGATGTTGGTATAGATTTAAATACAGATTCTTAAACTATCTCTCTAGATATTTATTACCTATTTGCTAATATGTTATTTCTCCATGTAGCCACAAAGTTACAAAAAGTAATTTTAAGAAAATAGCCTAATTTGATAAAGTATAATTTTTTTTCTTTTATCAACAATATATAGACAATTATAGGTGTGGCGCTGTGGGTTAATGAGTCAGACTGCAAAGCTGTTTGAACTGCAAGGTCCACGATTCAAGCTCACCAGCTTCTCTTTGGAAACCCTATACATGGTCGCTATGGGTCGGAATTGACTCAACGGCACTTAACAACAACAACAACAACAACAAATAAATGTTTTATAGTACAGTTTGATTATTACCTCAAATAAGATCGTTCCTCTTGTAAAAAATGATTTCCTTTTTCCATGACTCAAATGGTGACAAAATAATTCTAACAATAAACCAAATTACAGGTGAACTAGCTGTAGTTAGGGCAATATTGACCAATTAATTCATTTTGAACTGTGCCTTAGTCCTATTGAATTTTGCCAAACCTTAAGGAATATGTAGATAAGACCTTAAGGAATATGTAGGTAAGTATTTACACTATTGAATCTTTACAAAATGTTCACATTATTAGGCCATTTCACGATGTCTCAAACTGTAGTTTGTAGGAGTCCTGGTGTGGCATTGTAGGTTGAGTACTGGACCACAATGTCAGTTTGAAATTCAAGATCAGTAGTTCATATTCACCAGCTTTGCTCCTCGGAAACCCTGTATAGTGTTGCTATGAGTTGGAACCAACTCTTTGGCACTTCACACACACACACACACACACACACACACACACACACACGCACAAACACACACACGTGCACACACATTAGCTGTAGTCTATGGAGAATGTTCTAATTGAGGAGAGGTCATTCTGCACCTGTTCCCACCCAAACTTTTCTTATTTCTTTTCTGCATTTCTGCACATTTATTGCCCACAAAATGAATTAGTTTTTGTTTGTTTTGTTTTCTTAGTGATTATTTAATAGTCTTACTTTAATGTTATTTATACATGATAGAATCAGGAGGAAAATTATTTTTCTCCATACCTCTGCTTTGTTCCATAGTGAAAAGAACTAGATTTGTTCTAGTACTTCTGATTTACATATACCAAATTTACTTTTCCTATAGGGATAGAGATCATAATGTCTTGCCTCTTCCAGAAAAGAAAATGTACATCCCAATGACACATGAAATATTTGACTCACCTGGTATACAGAAATGATTGCTTCCAGGGTTGGTCTGGACAAAGTTGTTATCTTTTAATTCTGAGTGTACAATTTTTTTCAGTACTCTATGCCTAACTCTCTTAGAGATATTTATAATACATTGATTGTATACTTAGACTATTTATTTTCTAATAACATATATAAGTGCACAAATGATGTTTTCCCATTTAAAGAATTTTTTATCTTATTATTAATAAATGAAAACATCAGATTGGTCCATTCCTTTTATTTACTGAAGAGTGATTCATTTGATTCTAAAGAATTTTACTTTCTAAATTATTAACAATAAAGGAGTGATAAAATTACTTGGAGAACCCATCTCATACAGATCAGCTACCATCACCCCTCTAATGAAATTGGGAGTGTGTGCTTGCACAAGCATGTATATACACATGCTGGTATGTTGATTCATATACAAATACCTGACAGACTCAGGTAAAGTAATGGTGCAAGATTTACAGTTTCATTTATCCTGGAGATTTTAATTTTAGTGATACTTCTTGTAAACATAATGAAAAATTGGTGCATCTAGTCAAAGATGAACTAAATTCCAGGTTATATCTAAATGGTGAATATTGGAAATCACAGTGAAGGATCTGTGATATGTTTCTATCAGACAGCATCCACTAATATTTGTGTACCAGTTGTCACAAATATATCCTATCTGGATGCTAAACTAATTTATTGTATAACTAATTGTCTTTTATAATTGATTATAGAGGCATGAGTATATATAAAGTTTGATAAGGAAAATCATCTAATTTGTCAAGGATGTACTCAAATGAAATAATCATATGATACAATACACCATAGAAACTTATTTCCATGATTGTCAAATTCAATTTTATAAATATGTAGTCATAAACTACTTTTGAATAACTTTAATATATTAATGTGAAATTATACAAGAATAAATCACTCAAAAATTTTTAAATGTGTTTCTGGAGGGGAAAAGTTTCCTATTTCTTTATCTATTACTCCAGAATGACAGTGCAGATTAAAAGGAACTTCAGGAGGTAGACATTCTTCAAAGACATTCTCCTTGTGCAGTTAATTAAGTAAACCAAGTATAGGAAACTCACTTCCAGTCTCTAAAAGTAGCAAAATTAAACTGGTCAGATAATTAGCACTGGGATATAATCCACAGAGAAATTCTTGATCTAAACTTTCTCCATATTGCATTCCTAAATTTTTGTAAAATCTAAGTTGATTTTGAAAAACACAGTAAATATGATCAATTGGTAAATGAGATAAAGCATGCAACTATTTCTACATGGGTTTGTATATTTTTATATGGCTTTAGAAAACAGGCCTGCCACATATGGTAGTCCAGGTTGTACATGTATAAGAATGTCCTGCAATGATTTTAAAGGGACTTGAGATCTAGCTCCCACTCTGTTCACCACATCCTGCCAGGCAAGACTTTTTTTGTTTCTGTTAATTGAACATACAGGAGAGTGTATTTGTCTAAAGAATGAGTGTGTGTGTGTAACTTTTCCTAATTTACATAAAGGTACCATTGAGATTGTTAGAGGCCTTTGTTGAAAGACCTTTGTTGACAGACCTTTGTTTCATTAAACCATAAACCAAACCTACTGCCATGGAGTGATTCTGACTGTAGACCAGAGAAGAACTGCCCCAGAAGGCTTCCAAAACTTAAATTTTTATACCAGTTCATTGCCTCATATATCTCCCACAAAGAAGCTGGTGGGTTCAAAATACCAACTTTTTGGTTTGTAACTGGTGTGGTTCTGTAAGATACTGTACTGGACCACAAGGTCAGCAGTTCAAACTCACCAGTTGCTCCTCAAAACCCTACACAGGGTGACTATGAGTCAGAACTGACTCGATGGCACTTAACAACAACAATGACTTAACACTTAATCATTATGCACCCAGTGTTCCTTTTAGGTTCATTAAGAAAAACAACAGCCAAACTCAAAGTAAATTTTAACTCAGTTTAGGTGAAACAAATCTTGACCCTTAAGCAGCCTAAAATTAGGAAATGTATTCTACGGTACCGCAAATTCTGAATAATGAGACACCACCATTTTCCATTTCTGAACCTCTACAAATTGTTTTACTATTTCATAACCCATTGTCTTTTTAACTACTATACTTTCATTATATTTAAAACTTTTCAAATGGTCCTGAATAAGTGCGTTAACAGTTTATCCACATCCACAGAAGAGATACAAAAGCAAAGACACCCACTTCTTTCATATTCACGAAGTTTAAATAAAAATCTGAGCAGAGAAAATCTCTGCAACTGAAGAAAATTTGAAGAATGCACCAGAATTTTCAAGTTGAAGGAGTAAAAAACGTAATTTGACCTTACTTCCTTAGGTTACTGATGTATTAGGGCAAATCTTACACTAGGTCAGGGTTAACCCATAAGAATAAGCTTTTGAGCCTTGCTAATATCTTTCTGGTATGTGTCAATAATAACCTGGCTATTCTCTGGTTTCCAAATCTCAATCTCAAACACTATTTTCTATAATTACCACAGTAAAACCAAATGGGATCTTTTCCTATGTTCTAAACAAAATGTTCTTTCTTTCTTAACTTCATTAATATTTACTGACCAACTATAATATGTTAAGGTGATTGAAGAAAATAATGGTTTACTAAGAGTTTATTATCTAGATTTACCTCTATGTAACATGATACGAGTCTAGCACCAAATAATAAAAAAATTGTTTCATCTATATCTATCTACTTTTAAGAATTTCTTACATTTAGTGAAATAGCCCCAAGAATTTATGTATGTTTTCAATATGCACGTATTGAAAACATATTGGAAATTTTAAAAATATCCTTTAATATATAGGATCTATTATGCAGTCATTTATCTTGAGATTACTGGTGAGTAACAGAAAATTACAAGAGGTATATGACGTATGAACTCCAAAGTAGTATTTTACTATAAAAGCATGGAACCCTGCTGGCATATGTAATTTAATGTGCACCATGCCTCCCCTAATTCAATCAGGTCTCTACATCCTTTCTTTTATATTCCAATTGGATTCCATGTGCTAAAGCCATCAAGATTTTCAGGGTGAAATGAATGCTTGTATTAATCCTGCAATTTCCATTTAAAACACAGCATCGATTTGATTAATAAGGTTTGATGCTGAATAATTATATGGCAAATATGTAGGCTATAGGAAAACCACAGATGTGACCACCAGCAAAAGCCTTGTGGGAGAAGGGGGTCAAAGGGAAGCAATGGCCATGACTGAGGTGATGAATTCTTTGGCTTTTCTTTTTATGCAATTAACAAGCAGAGCTTCTATTAATTTGCCACCCCTAGAGCCTTGACTGGTCAGATGTGTCTGGGTCAAGGGTCATAGGGGCAAAGTAGGGGTCAGAATCACAGCAGCCCTGAAACAAAATGGGAAAACTGAAGAAATACAAATGAAATGGCTGAGTATACCTTCTGTAGGATGAAGAGGATAGGAGGGAGTGCATTTCCTTAATGTTAAGATTGCTCTTTTAGAATAATAAAAATGGTCTCTGTACATTTAATTCAAGGTAATCAATCTAAGGTGTAGTGGTTGAGCATCCAATAAAAGAAAATCAATGTGGTCTCTCTACAAGGGAAGACAAACAATGCTTGCTTTTACTAAAGGGATTATAGGTTAACATTTATTCAGTGTATTGTAATCTGATGTCAAGTGGTATAAAATCAAGCCAACAATCCATTACCACCCGTTATAAGCTAGGTGCTGATCTCATGCAAATTGACTTTTCATAGAACTTATTAAATCATTTCTGCGTTCTAGCTACGAAACATTTTTTTCTACAATGACTGAACTTCATTGGATTCTACTTCACATTTTGAATGGGGGCATAGTAAAAGACACATATTTTTCATTTTAAAGCAAAGCTCTTTTTTATATAATATTTTGTTTCCAGCTGTTAATTAATCATATAAAATGCATATAATCTGTCTATTTAAAAAAAAATAAAACCATACTAAAGAATTTGATCCAGATACTGGACCTAAGCTTGTTACCTCCCAAATCCTTTTAGTACACTTCTGCAAATGCCATTGCATAAGTTCATCTATTTTTGCAATACTTTGGGATACATTGTAATATGTTTCCAAGTGTTGAAAGAATTTAAATTTCTCTAGAACTTGAGAGAAATAATACATGTTTTACCTGTAATATGCATATTCATAATTTTAGTTTATTTCCTTTTGAGAATAAATTCTGTATTTTATATTCTAGATATGAGAACAGAAAATATTTACAAATAATATGTCTCTTGAACTAGATTATATGAGCTCCTCAATTTTGGAATTAATACTAGTTAATATGAAAAAATACCCTAAGTACACATATCCTAATGCATAATAGAATTGAGTTTCCCTGTTTGTTTTTGCAATAAGGATTTATAGTGATTACTGCTACCCTTAAAATATAGTGATCTTTTGAAGTACTGGAAGTTCATTAAATGTAATAAAAAATGGCTACCAAACCTGTCAAAGTTAACATTTCTTCTAAAGCAGCCATCCTTATTGTTAGAATTGGGGCCACTTTTAAGTGTGAGGAAAATCATTACCACATGTTTGAAAATATTGGTGATATTTTGCAGATTGTATTACTCTACAGCCTGGTACTACTTCAAAACATTTCAGAATTACTTGGTAGTAGAAAGGGAAATTGAATTTGACACTATTTTTATTATGAAAGCTAAGCTTAGTTTTACTATGCTTGCTTTGATGGAACATTTTAGCTTTTCATTTATTTGGAAGTAGAAGTTTGCCTATTTTATACTCAAGGCATTAAGAAATGTGAAGCCTATTATTTTCAACATTATCCATAAAATCTAACATCTGCACACAAATATTTTATTGTATTGTTAAATAATCCATATATGAACATTGTCGGAGATACTGAAAATTTTCAATGATAGCACAAGAATAGCTTCCATTATGTTCCATCTTAAATACTGTCACTAGAAAATGTTAGACCTAAATATTTATACTATTTCTGTTTTGTTTTTATATCACGAAACTTAATTTACTAATTAAGCCATGTTTCTTTAATTATGGTAACCACTTTTGGCTTTTTTTTGTATTACCTTGTTTTGCAATTCTTATGTAATTAAAAGAATGTTTCAAAGAACCCACTGAAGCAATCTACAAAGTCTCTTTATCATATTGGAACTAAAAGTAAATTCATTATAAATCAACCTTGTTTAAAAGGTTTTATATAGGTAACTAGTTATCTTGTCCAAATTTTAATGTTGGTCAATTTGCATATAACTTCCTAATCAAATCAAATCGAAACTTTAAAGTGTTAATATAATCTTATATCACATTGCAGACTACCTTGAATTAACTAGATATTTGGTTTCAAATGTTGAATTAACCCTAAAACTATAGATTCCTGGCAGTAATAATACAATTTAAATTGAAACCAATTTGAAGGCTACTATATGTGTGGACATAGTTATTCATATTCACACTGAATTCTAAATCTGGATTCTTTCCAGATGTGGTTTTACCAGGATTTTTCATTAGCTTTTAATTTCATATTTCATTTGCATTAATAAAGTAAAGGAGGACTCGCTTATTTCTACTGTGCATAAACTGCATATGCAATTGTTCCTTATTTTGTAGCAAAAAAAAAAAGCTTTAGATCAATAAAAGGTAATCATATACCCTCCCCCCAAAAACGCAAGTGAGACTTGCATGAAAAAAAAAAAAAAAAAGACCTAGTTTCTTTTCATTTTTATTTGTAAAAGATTAGCTTGCTTTAGGGTATCTAGATAACATGAAATCACTTCGCAACCAGAAACGATGAAGATATGAACTCTAGGCTAACAGTAATGGCAAAAATAATTTCAAACTGAAGGCAAAACCACTTCATTTTGTGCACGGTGTCTGAATGCCTTCCACTGGACTTTAAATAAAAAATGGAAAGCATTTTAGCAAATATAGAGGAGCACTGAGTATATGGCACTGAGAGGCATTTTTGATGTTTTTGCATTTTTGTGCAGAGAGACATAAAAGGTTGCCAATGGGGTATTGTAAAACCACAGTTAACAGTGAATTTTAGATAGATATAACAGTTAAAGGTGATTGAATATCAAGGGGTGAGTAGTGCTTATTATACCTGCTGTTGGGAGACTTCAATTCATTATTGTAACAGAATGAAAGCAGCATTGCTGCTATCCAGGACATGCTTGTAGTATTGATTGGGTTTCTCCAAAGTCTTCTCTTAGGATGCAGAGTGCAGTCAAACATGCACAAACATCACTCAGTTCCCTTGATTCTGTCATGTGTTTCTTGTATCTCAAACTAAAGCAGCCTTAAGACACAGGAAAAGGCTTCCTTATTTGAAGGCAGACAGGACTCTAAGCCTGACTCCAGGGGCTATGCAGATGTGTTGACCTTTCTCCCAGAGACCAGATTTTACACTCAAATTGTCATTAAAGCTCATTTTTCCCTAGAGGTTCCCAGTCAACTTGTGTGCTCTCTCCATTAGGATTAAAAGCCAGAGTGGCACCATGCCCACTACACATACTAAATAAGATAGGGTATACATAAATAAAACAGGGATGGTCTCCCTCCTAGAAAAATGGCATCATCTACAGTTCAGGAAGACAAAATCAGACCTAGTCACAATTGCACAAATATACTCCAACCAGAATTCCATAGAAATCTTGGTCTCCAGAAATGTATATCTGAAGAAGATCAATCTCTCTTTTGACTTTTCAAGACTCACTCAGAATATGTGGATTTAGAAACATGCATGTTTCCCATAGCTTCTAGACATATCTATATGAAATCTTTATTATTGTATCTATTGTAATTAAAAACAAAACAATCATGGTAGCAGCAATTTAGACTCATGGTGATCCTCAATATGCAGAGTTAGAACTGTTTCACAAAGTTTACTAGACTCTGACCATTTGGAAGCAGAACACAGGCCTATCTTCCAAGATACTTCTGGGTGAACTTGAACAATCAACCTTTTAGCTAGTAATTCAGCACTTAACCATTTATGCCACCCAGAGATTTCTCCTATACCCTTTGTGATGTTGTTAAGTACTGCCGAGTTGGTTCTGACTCCCAGTGATCCCGTATTGGACTTCCAAAGAGCAGTTGGTGGGTTTGAACTGCAGACCATGTGATTCGCCGTCCAGTGCTGAACCTACAGCGCCACACCAGGAGTCCAATTGTATCCACTTTAAAAAACATCAAAAAAACAGTTGCATATATATGTCAGAATTTACGTGTACACCATAAGGTTTTCAATGACTGCAATTTTGGAAGTAGATTGCCTAGATTTCCTTCTGAAACACCTCTGGATGGACTTGAACTTCTAAACTTTTGGTTAGCAGCCAAACTTGTTAGGCATTTGCATCATCCAGGGACTAGCTACTTATATATGCTAAATACAATTAATCTGATAGTCTAGGACCAATTTTAAAACAAGGAAAAAAAATGAGTCTATAACAGCAAGGAAGAACTGGATTGGGATCATGAATTGACAGAGAAACTATATGTACCACAAGAATCAATTGATTTAATTTTTTATTTTATTTTTTGCTCTTTTTATTCTTGCCCATAAGCTCTGGTCGTGTAGTGGTTACGAATCGGGCTGCGAACCTTAAGGTCAGCGGTTAGAAACTAACAGCCGCTCCTAGGGAGAAAGATGAGGCTTTCTATTCCCATAAGGATTTACACCCTCAGAAACCCTGTACAGGGTCGCTATGGGTCGGAACCGACTCGACGCACTTAACAATAACAATATGGTGACTAAGGACAAAATGAACAACAACAACAAAAAGTTCTCTGGTCTCTCAATGCAGCTCATTTAAATTTTTTTCTAAAGTCCTAAATGGTTTTTGTTGTTGTTAGGTGCCATCAAATTGGTCCCGACCCATAGCGACCTTATACACAGCAGAACGAAACAATGCCCGATCCTGGGCCAACCTCACTACTATTGCCACACTTGAGTCCATCGATGCTGCCACTTGGCCAATTTATCTCGTTGGGGGTCTTCCTCTTTTTCTCTGACCCTCCACCTTACCAAACATGATATCTTTCTCCAGTGACTGGTCCCTCCTGACAATATGTATGAAGTATGAGATACAAAGTTTGGTCATCGTGGCCTCCAAGGAGCACTCTGGCTGTACTTTTTCAACACAGATCTGTTGATTCTTTTGGCAGCCCACGACACTTTCAATATTCTCCTCCAACACCATAACTCACAAATATCAAGTCTTCTATGGTCTTCCTTATACACTCTCCAGCTTTCGCATCCATATGAGGCTATTGAAAATACCATGGTTTGGGTCAGGCACACCTTAGTCCTTAAGCTGGCTCTTCAACACTTTAAAAAGGTCTTATGCAGCAGATTTGCTTTATTGACTACACAAAGGCTTTCCATTGAGTGGATCATGACAAGCTAAGGACAGTGTTGTGAACTATGAGTATTCCAGAACACTTAATTATACTCATGAGGAATCTGTACCTGGACCAAGAAGCAGTTGTTTGAACAGAGCATGGGAACACTGAATGTTTTAAATTTGGAAAGGTGTGCGACAAGGTTGTGTTCTTTCACCATACTTATGCAACTTGTATGCTGAGCAAATAATACGAGAAGCTGGGTTCTATGAAGAAAAACATGGCATAAGGATTGGAGGAAGACTCATTAACAACCTGCGATAAGCAGATGATACAACCTTGCTTGCTGAAAGTGAAGAGGACTTGAAACATTTACTGATGAAGGTAAAAGAGCACAGCCTTCAGTATGGATTGCATCTCAATGTCAAGAAAACAAAAATCCTCACCACTGAACCAATAAGCAACATTCTTATCAATGAAGAAAAGATTGAAGTTGTCAAGGACTTCATTCTTCTTGGATCAACTATCAACATTTGCGGAAACAGCAGTCAAGAGATCAGACGACGTATTGCATTAGGCAAATCTGCTGAACAGGAACTTTTTAAAGTGTTGAAGAGCAAAGATGTCAGCTTGAGGACTAAGGTGCACCTGACCCAAGCCATGGTATTTTCAATAGCCTCATACGGATGTGAAAGCTGGACAGTGAATAAGGAAGATCATAGAAGAAGTCATGCCTTTGAATTGTGGTGTCGGAGGAGAATACTAAAAGTGCCATGGACTGCTAAAAGAACCAATAGATCTGTTTTGGAAAAGGTGCAGCCAGAGTGTTCCTTGGAGGCCAGGATGGCCAAACTTTTTCTCTCATACTTTGGACATATTATCAGGAGGAAACAGTAACTGGAGAAGGATCAGACATTGTTTCGTTCTGCTGTGCATGGGGTCGCTATGAGTCGGTTCTGACTTGATGGCACCTGGCAACAACAACAACAGGACCCTGAGAAGGACATCATGATTGGTAAAGTAAAGGGCCAGAGACAAAAAGAGAAAAATTCTTAGTGACACAATGACTGCAACAATGGGTTCAAGCATAGGAATAATTGTGAGGAATGCACAGGTCTGGTTAAGGTTTCCTTTTGTTGTACACGGGTTGCTATGAATTGGAACCCTCTCAATGCAACCACAACTGAAAAGTTAGCAGTTATAACCACACTGCAGCACCACGGCATAGAGTCCTAGCAATCTGCTTCCATAAAGATTTAAAGCAAGAACACCCTGTGAAATTCAATTCTATTCAGTTACTCACTGGTGGCTAAAAGTCAAACCTGACTGAATAGCAATGTTTGGGTTTCCTAGTAAATTAGAAGAGCAACAGCAAATCTGACATGGGCATATACTCCAATATCTAAATACAAATACTGGATTTGACCTGATAAGATAAGCACTAGACTACGATCCATGAGGTCCTCAATTTGAGCCCACCAACCATTCCTCAGGAAAAAGATGAGGTTTTCTGCTGTCTCGAAGATTTTTAAAAGCCTCAGAAACCCTATACAAGGTTAATATGAATCAGAATAGACATGATGGCATTTAACAACAGCAACAACAACATTTAGTATTTATCCAAGTTTTCAGTAATACTTTTACTCATGTTGTTGTTGTCAGGTGCCATCAAGTCAGAACCTACTAACAGCAAAATGAAACAATGTCCGATCCTGGGCCAACCTCACTACCACTGCCACACTCGATGCCATCAATGATGCCACCTAGCTGATCCATCTCGTTAGGGGTCTTCCTCTTTTTCTCTGACCCTCCATCTTAACCAGCATGACATCCTTCTCCAGTGACTGTTTCCTCCTGACAATATGTCCAAAGTATGATATACGAAGCTTAGCCATCCTGGCCTCCAAGGAGCACTCTGGCTGCACTTCTTCCAAAACAGATCTATTGGTTTTTTGGCAGTCCATGGCACATTTAGTATTCTCCTCCAACACCACAA
>NW_006408629.1:2480371-2506350 GCF_000296735.1 Chrysochloris asiatica
TGGCCTCCAAGGAGCACTCTGGCTCTACCTCTTCCAAAACGGATCTATTGGTTCCTTTGGCACTTTTAGTATTCCCCTCCAACACCACAATTCAAAGGCATCAATTCTTCTATGATCTTCCTTATTCACTGTCCAGCTTTCACATCCATATGAGGTTATTGAAAATACCATGGTTTACTATACCAAAATGTATGAGTACAGCATATATTTGGTAGAATTGGCTTGTTTTTCAGAAGAATTTTTCATTATTTCTGTGTTACCTGGGAAAGTCACTTGATTTCTTTGAAAATTTTAAAACTTTTTTAACCAGAGAATGAAGGCTAATGGTATTGAGTAAAAATTACATCTCAGAATTGTTCTGAAATTAAAATGAGTAATCGGTTACACAATTTATAGTAAATTTATTTGAAAACTGTGAAGGTACATATATACAGCATTCATAAAAAGTGTATATGGTTAATTAACAAGCTTGGTTGTAAACTGAAAGGTTGGAGTTTAAATCCACCCAAGGAACCTTGGAAGAAAGGGAATTTGGGAATCTATTCTGCTCTGCCATTGAATAACCTCTAGAGCACACTTCTAATCCTACCATACATAGTATTATCGTGAGCTGGAATTGACTGCAAGGCAACTGTTTTTGTTGTTGTTGTTGTATGTTTGTTTTAATATATATGAGCCCTGATGGAACCATTAGTTAAGTATGAGGCTGCTAACCAAAAGGTTGACCTCTGCAGCCTCTCCATCAGAGAATGATGAGATGGTTTATTCTTATAAAGATTTACAGTCTGGGAAACTATGAATTGGAGTCACTATGAATTGGAATCTAGGACAACTCGAAATGATCAAAACCAAAATGGAATGCATGATGGTCAATATCTTAGGCATTAGTGAGCTAGAATGGACTGCTACTGAGCATTTAGAATCAGGCAATTATATATAGTTTATTGTATCTGTGCAGGAATGACAAATTTAAGCAGAACGGTGTTACATTCATTATCAAAAAAGAACATTTCAAGAACTATCTTGAAGAACAACACTGTTTGTGATAGAATAATATCCATATGCCTACAAGGAAGACCTGTTAATACTGCTATTATTCATATTTATGCACCAACTACCAAAGCCAATGTGGAAGAAATTGAATAATTCTATCAACCTCTTCAGTTCAAAGTTGATCAAACATGCAGTCAAGGTGCATTGATAATTACTGGTGATGAGAATGTGAAAGTTGGAAACAAAGAGGAAAGATTAATAGATGGAAAATACAACCTTGAAGATGGAAAGAAACTAGGTTATACAAAAAAAAAAAAACAAAAAAAAAAACACATGAATGATCATCCCACTACTTTTCAGCTAAGTTTCATAATTAATTGATTGCAGCGGTCCTCATTCACATTATGGTACGGGATTTACTAGCAAGGTTAACAGGTTTCAGTTCAGGGTTAGAGATGTTTCCAATCAGGAAAACCTCTCATCAGTTGTACCCACAAACAGCCATCTCTCTATCCAGGAAATGTTACACAGCTCTTTTAGGACTTGGGATAAATGCTCACAGGGCACACCGTTCCACCATAGGTCTCAGCCTAGTTTCATGGGTTACAAAGCTAGCTCCCTTAGTTGAGTGCCTCAAGGTACCATTCTAAAATCAAACATCCTGCCCAAGGTGAACTTCACTTGTTTTGGCTCATGTTTTGGCTCTTGGCTCTGCTGCTGTTCCCCTGCTATTCCTCAGGTGTCACAGCTTTCTGTCGTTGTATCAAGGAAGTTCAATGTGTAGTGATTCTCTGTGGGCTTAAGGGATTTACTTCAAAATACCAAGCTATGGTATTTTCAAGTGCTTCATATGCATTTCAAATTTGATGGTGAATAAAGAAGGTCATAGAAGTAATGTTGCATTTAAGATTTGATGCTAGCAAAGAATATTTAAAGTACTATGGACTGCCAGAAAAAAACAGATCTGTCTTGGAAGAAGTACAGCCGGAATGCTCCTTAGTAGGAAAGTCAGTAAAAAGAATTATTTCTCATTCTTTGGATGTTTTTTCACAAGGGACCTGTCCCTGGACAGGGACAATATATTTGGAAAAATAGAGGGTCAGTGAAAAACTGGAAAACTCTTAACAAGATGATTAACACAGTGGCAGTAAACGTAACATCAGTTGTTAGAATGGTACTGGACTGGGCAGTGTTTCATTCTGCTGTACACAGGGTTGATAGGAGCTGGAACCAACGCGATGGCACCTAACAACATCAACAACAAAAATTCCTCAGGATTACCTGTGGAGCCATCAGAGGTTCCTAGAGCACCATGCCTTTTCCTCCACTCCAAGTTTCTAAGAAACTAATTTTTTCTTGACAGGGCAGCAAAGGCATCTTTAATTACAAAATCCCCAAGGCTGTGGTCATTCCTCTTGGTTCACTGATTCTATCTATCCCCCTATGGAATTTTATCTCTACATAGTTAGCACAGTATTTTCCACAATTATCTAACTGAAGAAGGATAGCCTGTCTACCCTCCCTTGAGCAACCACTCTTCCACCTTTTTGTTAATGATGCTATAATCTTTATAATGCATACATTGATAGAGAATTTCCAGAGGTTAAAGCCAGATTCAGAAGAAGCTGTGGAACAAGAGATATCATTGCTGATGTCTGAAGGATCTTGGCTGAAAACAGAGAATATCATAAAGATGTTTACCTCTACTTTATTGACTAAGCAAAGGCATTTGATTTAATGGATCATGACAAGCTAGGGACACCCCTGTGTATTCTGGAACACTTAATTGTGCTCATGAGGAATCTGCATATGGACCAAAAGCAGTTGTTTGAACAGGACATGGGAACACTGAATGTTTTAAAATTTAAAAAGCTGTGTGACAAGGTTGTATTATTTCACCATACGTATTCAACTTGTATGCTAAGCAAATAATCTAAGAAGCTGGGTTATATGAACCAAAAATATAGCATCAGGATTAGAGGAAGACTCATCAGCAACCTGTGATATGCAGATGATCCAACCTTGCTTGCTGAAAGTGAAGAGGACTTAAAATATATACTGATGAAGATCAAAGACAACAGCCTTAAATATGGATTGCATCTCAATGTAAAGAAAACAAAAATTCTCACCACTGGACCAATAAACAACATTCTTATCAATGGAGAAAAGATTGAATTTGTCAAGGATTTCATTCTTCTTGGATCAACTATCAACACTCATGGAAGCAGAAGTCAAGAAATCAAACCACATATTGCATTAGGCAAATCTGCTGTACAAGACCTTTTTAAAGTGTTGAAGAGTAATGTGTGTTGAAGAGTAATATTATGGTGTTGGAGGAGAATATTGAAAGTGCCATGGGCTTCCAAAAGAACCAACAGATCTGTGTTGGAAGAAGTGTAGACAGAGTGCTCCTTGGAGGCCAGGATGACCAAACTTTGTCTCTCATACTTCAGACATGTGGTCTGGAAGGACCAGTCACTCGAGAAAGATACCATGTTTAGTAAGAGAAAAAAAGAAAGACCTCCAGCGAGAAGGATTGGCAAAGTGGCAGCATCAATGGGCTCAAGCGTGGCAACAATTGTGAGGTTGGCCCAGGATCAGGCAGTCTTTTGTTCTGTTGTACATAGGGTCACTATGAGTCGGTACCCACTCAATGGCACCTAACAACAACAACATAATCTTTATAATCTCTCTGTCCCAAACTCTATATTTTTGGCTTTCCTTTCATCTGAGCTGCTTCTTTTGTTTTATAGTATTAAAACTGTATATTATCATTTTTTTTTTCTAATATTGTTCAGAATCATTCGGGTGTCAATTAAAAAAAAAAGTGTGACTAGTATTACTATATTGCAAGCTGGTAAGGGAAGTAGTGTTCCTGTTCATCTACTGAGCTTGGTGTCCTCAGATACCAGGCTGAACCAGATCATCCCAGTCCTTGGACTCATGAAGTTTAAGTGTTCGTGTCTACAGCTCAGTTTAAAGGCTACTACAAACTTTGCACATATCTCCCCAAGAACAGGAGCTAATTCAATCTCCCATACTCAAACAGTTATTGACATACTCTATTTATTGAAAAGGCAATTACAAAATTTTTACAGTCATTAGTTACTGAACATTAAAAATTGTGTGTTCTTATCTCAGTGATCCTATTCCTGCCTTCTCTGTTACTCTTATCTGCTCACACTTCTCAACTCTGTCTTGTCAAGCTGTACTGATTCACATCCTTTGAGAAAAGGTCTACTATGCCCAAGGTCCTTAATACACATGATTTCTAATCCTCACCCAAGACTCAAAAAGGTTAAAGGAAGAACAAACAAGATGGCAGATCAGGTAGAAGTGCACTGAGGAGCTCCATCAGCAACAACACAGAATGCGAGAGCAAGCAAGTTCAGGGGATGGTCCCAGAACTCTGAACCATATATAAAGGAACATTTAGTACATTGGAAGGCTTACAGCCAGTGGAATTCATAGAAGAAGCAAGAAATCCACTGCTTTCTAACCCAAGGTGCTCAGCTGCTCCCTGAGAAGCCATCTGGGGTGAGACTGAGTGGGGGAAGGATCGGAGCAGCCACGGACACCTGACAGAACTGTGGAGACAAAGGTGAGAACATTCTCTTTTTTTGTATCTGCTCATTGGTCTCTTGTTATCTGCGCATCTCCATTCTGGTGACTATAGGGGGTGCCTGCGAGAATGGACACCCCACCCTTACCCCCAGAGGTTTCTATTACACATGTGTACAAATCTCTTCAAAATTTAAAAGGACAGTTTTCACTTAAAACCAAAAAGCAGCACAAAATGGCCAAAGCTGACCCTGAACTGTTTATCACTATGAAAAAGGCCTGAGGATGTTGTGGAGCAGGACAGGCAGACTAAAAAGGAAACATTAAATGAAATTAATAAAATTAAATTCTGAGTTTCATCATAATGACCAAAGTGGCATTTTGAAATTTTTCAGGAAGAAGAGTGAAAAGGGAAGCCCATCTCCTGATCACATCTACCTGGAGGAGATCAGAAAGCATAAAAAGCACCAAAGCTCACACCCATCTAAGTTTTAAGGACACGGCTAACCACTGAATAAGCCAAAAAAACAGAAACAGATGACCATATCAACATATGTTCAAAAACAAGATAAAGTGACTGAGAAGGCAGGCTTTAGAAATGCCTGAAAAGGAATTCAGAAAAATGATTATAAAATGTATCAAAACACTATACAATGGAGTTGAGAAAATAAGGAAGAAGTCGGGAAAGCACTACAGGAACAATCAAATAAGATAGACACAGCATTGGAAACAATTCAAAACCTACAGAAAGAGATCCAAACAATTAATAATAGAATACCAGAAATAGACAATATACTGAAAGGGCAAAGGAGTAGAATTGAAGAGATAGAAGCCAGAACTAGTGAGCTAGAAGATAAATCTCTCAATATCACTAAGATAGAAGAACAAACAGAAAAAAGGATTTAAAAAATCTGAGGAAGTTCCAAGATTCAAGTTGGACAACATGAAGTGGAATAACTTAATAATTATTAGCATTCTGGAACAGGAAGAATCACACAAATCCACAGAGGAGATAGTTGAATAACTTCTAGATGAAAATTTCCCTAACATCCTGAAAAGCAAAAAGATAAGCATCCAAGAAGCTCAACAAACCCCAGGAAGGATAGACCCCAAAAGAAAAACACAAAAGCATATAATAATCAATCTCTCCAAAATCAAAAATAAGGATAGAATCCTGAAAGCAGTTAAGGAAAAGAGAAGTGTAACATACAAAGGCAAGCAAATCAGACTAAACTTGGATTTCTCAACAGAAACCATGCAGGCAAGAAGGCAATGGGGAGACATATATAAAACCCTGAAAGAAAATAACTGCCAACAAATAATCCTTTACCCAGCAAAACTGCCAATCAAATATGACGGTATAATCAAAACATTCCAGGATAAACAGGAGCTAAGGGATTTTTCCAAAGCCAACCGTGCTATGAAAAACATCCTAAAGGGAGTTCTGTGGACTGAGAACCAACAAGAACAGAAAACAACCAGAAATTAACATATATGGCAGCAACACCCGGAAGTCAATTGACAAATGGAAGAGTCGAGAACAGAATAAAACTGTAAGAACAAATACAGAGGATCTGGGAGGTCAGTCTATTATCAAAACAAGTACAATGTGAAAGAAGGTAAACACAGAGGAACCGAGATCTAGGTGGTGAGAAGGTCAGGTAGATTGCATAATAAAATAGACTGTCTTAAATGGAGGTAAAAGTTAATGGAATATAAAATAACCACAATGGTGGGGTTGGGGTGGAGGGGTTCAGGGGAGGTGGAAGGAAACGATGGTAGAGCACAGGGTAAAGGCAGACACAACATAATTCAGGTGTGTGGAATGCAATACAAGAAGGGTGATGAGGTGGAAGAACAAGGTACATAGGGGAACACTGAGACAGGTTTGCATGGGATAAGTGGGACAGAAGTAAATAGTGATGCATGCTTAACCTTGGAACAACAGGGCTGTATGATACTGGGATCTAGGCATAGTTTGAAGAGAGGAAATAATGCTAAGATGCTTGACTGTCTTATAAATATTGGTTTCCCTTGCCTACTATTGTAAAACAGACACTTGAGTGGGATAGAAAGGAATGTCGGGAAACATGATTACAGAAAGCCTGTAAGCCTGTCTTCAGCATATAACTGATTGGAATACCTAAAAGAGGTTCAAGAACTTGCCCAGTAAAACAGGCCTCTTGTGGAGCCTTTGCAGAGTATAGGACATTAGGTGGAATCCTGAGTCTCATCCAGAACCTTCTAAGGTGGGACATTCCCATTAGAAAGGACAAGCAGACCAGCCTGGAACAGCTAGAGTGACAGAAGATTCATCTTCAAAGAAAGATCATCAGGAAAATCCCAAAACAAAAATGGCAGTATGATTGGCTACTACAAGAATAAAACAAGCTGTTCACTGGGAAGCCATAAAGACAATCAAGTTCATTAAGGACAACCCCCCCTTCTAAGACTGAAACTCAAAGAGAACACATGAGCAGGCATGCAAGCTTACTGGTAACCGTATTGGTCTACTGATGAGTGGAAGAAGGGGAAAGACAGCAATGAAAAAAATGGGGTGAGTTCAACCATGGTTCACTGACTCTCATTGACTTGGAGATAAGAGAGAGAAGAGGAAAAGCTGTGGTGAGACCTGGGGACACCTGAGCACATGGACAAGGACATAGCCACAGAGAACTAGAACCAAGAGTGAAGCATTCAGCTGATATGAAGTGAGAGGAGATGCACAAGAACACCCAAACTTGCATATTTGACCTAGCCTCATTGGCCTGATGATCAGAACTTGAATAGAGGAACCTCATTGGCCTGATGATCAGAACTTGAATAGAGGAAGACTAAAAAAAAAAAAAAAAAAAAAAAAACCTTGAAAAGGAAACAAGGGTAAATTGCTACAATTTAACTAACCTGACCTAATCTCTGGCAGTGTAGTGGTTACGAATCGGGCTGCAAACCTTCAGGTCAGCAGTTCGAAACTACCAGCTGTTCTGCGGGAGAAAGATGGTTTTTTTTTCTGCTCCCAAAAAGATTTACAGCCTTGGAAATCCTGCACAGGGTCGCTATGAGTCAGAACCGACTCCACAGCACATAACCACCACCACCACCATACTCATGGAGGTAGTAACTCTAAATTCCAACAGAGAGGGAAGTAATCTTCACATCAAATATTAATGCTATCCACTCTGTACACATGGTAGAGAGGGACAGGCAACTTAGACATTGGCTACCTAAAATGAGGGGGCAATAAAGGTATGGAGTGACTGGCTTACAAGGTTTCAAGAGGAAGTTTTATTTAAGAGTGTATGGGGAAGAAAGAGTCCCCACTGAATAGTTGTCATGTTGCCTAGATGGGTCTGGTTAAAAGAGAGGGATAAGATTATTATGATTCAGTAGTAATTGTTATCATGACTAGTTGTGACAGTCACAATTGTAAACGTAGAAGTTTTGTAATAAAATTGTGGAAGCTGTTGATGTTACAGTCCAGAAACAAAGGATCCTAGGACCATCAAGGAAGAAGAACACAAGCTGAATACAGGACCTTATCCAGAGAAGCAGTGACACCAGAAATGGAGGCAGAGATGGTGACATGGAGAGGGGAGTAGCTGATGACTCTAGATTCATGGGAAGAGAGGAACTAACAGATGGTGGCCATGAGGCAGACTTGCAGAATGTGTCCTTTGGAGGTGTAAACTATTATATATGTCTGAGTGTTTTTGTTTTTTGTTTTTTGTTTCTTTCTTTAAAAAGCACTAAAGTGAATAGAGAGAAATACTGTTAACTGATGGTACATGGAGGGGAATGTAATCATTGTGATGAAACAAGTTGCATGATTTGTTGAATGTAAAACTGATGTTCTGCCCTGTAAACTTTCACTGAATCCATAATAAAAACTTAAAGGAAAAAAAAAAGGTTGGAAAAAAAAAAGAGATTAAATGATAGTATTAATACAATAAAGCTAAAAGTTTATACCAGAGCTAAGAATTCTTTCCAGGTCACTCTGACTTTGACTACAATAATTCCCTCACAATTCAGTGATTAAAACTTAACACTATATTGACTTCCATAATCCCATTTGGTGGAGCTCATTTTGAAGTAAATCTGCATTCCATGAAGCCTTTGAAACTCACCATTGCTCGTTTTCTAGTTCAGAATAATTTATTGTGATCATGTTATGCTTCATACTTTCTCAGAGCATTTTACATAAATAATCTCATTTGATGCTCATGGGAAATTGGAGGAAAACTGGGCAAATGGTATAACTCACATTTTACCATGAAACAAAAGAAATCCTTTGGTTAAAAGATTTGCTCAAACTACCACAATTTATAAGCAACAGAATAGTAACTATACTTCATGTCCCTTGACATAGGACACAAGTTCCAAAGCTTTTAGTTCTACACATCAATATGTGCACTAGTAATAATTGTTTACACGTTCTTAGTACACCTTTCACTGTAAAAAATAACCACAGGTTCAAACATGTAGCTTTATTTGATCATAATTAAACCTAAAATTTCACTGAAGCTTCACTTTTGCCTAATAGTAGAAAAACAACAACTAAAAAACTAGTCTATCCCGAAGGTTATTCAAAGACTTGATTACTCAAACTAGACTAGGTGTAAATAACTCCTGACTATATTGTTTCTCTTTATTCTATAAGGCTTTTCAACTTTGGCCAAGTGGCCTACATACTTTAGAGACATCAGGTAAAGGTGCTTAACTCAGTGTAATTGGCACCTGCCTGCTTTGGCATCAGTAAAGCAGTTTGGTCAGTCTAAGTTTTGGACACTGACCTTGGTCTCCACTGCATCCACCACTTACACCTGAAGCTTTTCTATGGCCTCCAACAGATCAGCCATTCTGTGCCTATTACGTTCCACTGGCCCCAACCAACTGTCTTGAAGTCACTTCTCTCTGGACGTCAAAGCAGCAAAATAAATACAGAAAGCCCTTTCATGCTACTTGTGGCTATAGATCTCCTGAGAGCTTCTTAAGGCCCTTCTTTTGAAGACCTACTCCAGACTTGATCTGTACTAGTTTAGGAATTTCTGCTTCCCCAGACAACCTCCAAAATGCAAAGTATGTGTCCTGCCTCCTCTTGGACTCATCAATTGCTATTAATTGCTATTAATATCATATCCCTTTCCTCCAGCAAGATTTGATCAATATCATTGCAGTGATTAATTATTTTAACAAAATTTATGTAGCACGTATTAATTTTCAGTAGCTATTCCAAGAAGTCTTAGTGTGGCGCTGTGGGATAATGCATTGGACCGCAAGGTTGGTGGTTCAAATTCACCATATGCTCTTTAGAAACCCTACACAGAGTCTCTATGAATCAGATCTGACTTGATGGCACTTAACAACAATTCCAAGTAATACTGTTATTAACCCTATTTTATAGATGAGGATCTGAGTCAAAGAGAGTATACAACCTGTCCAGAATCACACAACTATTAAACATCATAGTTACAATTTGAACCATTGCAGATTGTCTCCAGCATTTTTTTCTCCATCTCTAAACAATGCTGCCCCTTTAATAACTATCATATACTTTTCAATCTGTTATGTTGCCTAGTGATAGCTAATGTTTATGATAATTTACTATGGATTAAGCTTCATGGTAAATACCTAACAAAAATAAATCATACTTCCATATTAGTTTATTTAATCTTTATAGCCACACTATTATGTTAGGTAAGCACCATTATCATTTCTAAGTTATGGGTAAGAAATTTGAGATTTAGTTCAGAGAACAGGTAAGTTCCTCTTGACTTGTGGTCTAGTTCACAAATTCTTTCAAAAAGAAAAAAAAAAGTGAACACACACTCTGAAATTGAAATACTTGAAGATACTCAGACTTGTGTAATTTTATCAATTTTAATTTGACTAGAACAAATGCTTTGGGAATTTTGAAAATACAACTTAAATCACTAGATTCTTAAAGACAAGACAAAGACAATTCTTCAATAAGCATGGTAGCTTTTCCTATAAAATAAGATTCCATTAATACAGTAGAAAAATTAGGACATGATGGATGATGAGAGCGACCCACATGAAGTATATTAACTATACAAGAGTAATGTGGACCTTAAAAAGATGCTATTTATAAAATTTGCTCAAATGGGTTCAGAGACTATTTCTCATGTGGAGTAGTGCTTTGTGCTTGCCTGGACTATTTCATCTCCCTAAGAACCTGTCCTTGTGGGAATGACTGTATTTACATGTCAAGAGATAGATGGCGCTTTCAGGATGGGAAATGGTGAATCTGATAAAACTTGTTCTAAAACATAACAGTATCAAGGCCAATGTACATCCAATATTAAAGGTTTTATGTTTAAATGCAACATAGTCAACATGTAGGGGTTATAGTATAGATAGTTTTTACCTAAATATATTTCACTCATATTGTTTGGTAGGGTTATTGAAAATAAAAAAGATTGAACATTTTTCAGAAAATACATCTGACTTGTTTGTTCAATTGAAATAGCTATTTTCAATATCTTAAAAGATTTAGTTTTAATTATTTGTAGCATATTGCAAAAAAAAAAAAAAAAAAAATCAAGCTTCAAGTTATTGAGACACCTCACTATTAAGTTCTCTATTCACATGAAATAACTTGATGTGGCGTTGTTGGTTAATGTGCTAGACTGCAAAGTCAATTTGAACCACAAGGCCAGTGGTTTAAGCTAATCAACTGCTCCTAAGAAATCCTGTACAGGGTCGTTATGGATCAGATCAACTATCAACACTCATGGAAGCAGCAGTCAAGAAATCAAACAATGTAGTGCATTAGGTAAATCTGCTGCACAAAAAATTTTTCAAGTGTTGAAGAGCAAAGATGTCAGCTTGAAGACTGAGGTGTGCCTGACCAAAGCCATGGTATTTTCAATAACCTCATATGCATGTGAAAACTGGACAGTGAATAAGGAAGACCTTAGAAGAACTGATGCTTTTGAGTTATGGTGTTGGAGGAGAATATTGAAAGTGCCATGGGCTTCCAAGAGAACCAACAAACCTGTGTTGGAAGAAGTGCATCCAGAGTGTTCCTTGGAGGCCAGGATGTCCAAACTTTGTCTCTCATACTTTGGACATATTATCAGGATGGACTAATTGCTAGAGAAGGATATCATATTTGGTAGGATGGAGAGTCAGAGAAAAAGAGAAGTCCCACAACAAGATGGATTGGCAAAGTGGCAGCATCAATGGACTCAAGTGTGGCAACAATAGTGAGGTTGGCCCAGGATTGGGCAGTGTTTCATTCTGCTGTGCATAAGGTCACTAAGAGTCGGTACTGAGTCGATGGCACCTAACAACAACAACAACAACAATTCACATGAAGTAAGTTTTTAAGAATACCAAAAGATTTGTAATAAACTTAAATAAGGAAAATCAGTCAAAAACTCTTGTCTTCTAGCCAAAATAGAGTAGCAGACGCTGGATATATTGTCCTATGTAAAATAACCAAAACCAGGGAACGATTTTCATGAAAATGGACATCACATGAAAAGGGACAATGACTTCTGAGTGAAAGGACACCAGTGAAATAAGCCCTATGATTGCCTGAACTCACTGTCTTTAGATTTCTAGGCTGAGACACAGGGATGAAAAAGTCAAAGAAAACTCACGAGCTCTTGAGTTGAAGAACTATATCTTTCAGTCTGGAGAGATGAGAGTAGTGCATGTTTACCAATCATAGTACAAAATATTCATTTTTTGTTGTTGGTAAGTGCCATCAAGTCAGCAGCAATTCATAGTGACCCTATGCACAATAGAACGAAACACTGCCTAGTCCTGCACCAACTTCACAATCATTGCTATGCTTGAGCACCTTGCTACTGCCACTATGCCAATCCATCTCGTTGGTGGTTTTCCTCTTTTATCATACCCTTCACTTTACCAAATGTGACACACTTCACAGGGATTGGTTCCTACGAATAACATATCCTAAGTATATGAAAGGCAAAATCTAGCACTTCTGGTTTTTAGGGAGCATTTTGGTGGTATTTCTTTCAACACAGATCCATATGTTCTTTTGGTCCACAGTACTTTTAATATTCTCCTCCACCACCATGGCTCCACCACTCGCCTGTCAGTTTGTCATACTATGGTGGCCCGTGTGTGCTATGATTCTGGAAGCTATGTCACAGGTATTTAAATGCCAGCAGGATCACCAACAGTGGAGAAGTTTAAGCTGAGCTTCCAGATGAAGACAGATGAGGAAGAAGGAAAGTTGGCCTACTTCTGAAGAGTCACTGAACACTTCATGAATATTAGTGAAATACTGTCAGCACTGATAAATGATGAAGAGCATGTGAATTTATTCAGATATAGTGCCAGAAGACGGGTTCCTCAGCGTGGAAGACACTCAAACTGTGACTGGGAAAGGGCTGCCTCCTAAAAGTAGCTTTGATTGTGATGACTCAAATGAAGAAAAGCCCTCAGGACCTTCATTTGCTGATGGTGCACAACTCAAAGTGAAGAGAAACAGCTGTAAATACCCATTAATAATTGGAATATGGAAAATATGAAGTATGAATCTAGGAAAATTGGAAATTGTCAAAAATGAAATGGAACACATAAACATTGATATCTTAGGCATTAGTGAGCTGAAATGGACTGGTATAGGCCATTTTGAATCTCACAGTCACATGGTTTACAATACTCAGAATGAAAAATTGAAGAGAAATGGTGCCACATGCATCATGAAAAATAACATATCAAGATTTACCTTGAAATATAATATTGTCTGTGATAGGATAATATCTATACACTACAAAGAAGACTAGTTAATACCACTATTATTTAAATTTATGCACCAACCACTAAAACCAGTGATGATGAAATTGAAGGATTACCAACTTCTTCAGTCTAAAATTGATCCAATATGCAATCAAGTTTTGCTGATAATCACTGGCAATCTGAATGCAAAGGTAGGAAATGAAGAGAAAGGGCCAGTCGTTAGAAAATATGGCCTTGGTAATAGAAATGATCCTGGAGATCACGATAGAATTTTTAAAGACCAAATTTCTTCCTTGAAAATACCCTTTTTAAACAACATAAAAAATGACTATATACATGGACCTCACCAGAAGGAATACACAGAAATCAAATTGACTACATCTGTGTAAAGAGACAGAAAGCAGAAAGCAGTACAAGAAGATGGAAGGAATACACAGAGTTACTGTGCCAAAAAGAAATTGTCCATGTTCAACCATTTCAAGAGGCAGCTTATATTCAAGAGCCAATGATCCTGAAGGAAGAAATCCAAGGTGCATTGAAGTCATTGGAAAAGGACAATTCATAGGGAATAGATGGAATACAAATTGATGCCACACTGGAGGTAATCACTCATCTATGCCACACTGGAGGTACTCACTCATCTATGCCAAGAAGTTTAGAAGACACCTCGGCAACCTAAGACAGAGCCATTGCCATGCTGCAATGAGTCTCGATGACAGGTAAGACAGAGGAATTCACACTGACCACCTAAGACAGGCAGCGTCCCTTAAATAAATAATAAATAAGGGGGAAACTGATGCAGACCGTGCAGACTCGGCCAGGAGTTCAAGGCCCTGTGGGCTCAAGTGTTGCAGACCGTCCAAACCATAGGCTCTGAGGATCAGACTTTAGCAACCTAGCAGACATAGCAAACTGTCCCTCATCTGAGTATTCAGTTACGCTTGTTAGTAATCGTATACATGAGCCCTGGATATCCACAGATAAATGTAGAAACCTTTCCTGAAAGCTGAGACTGTAAATTCCAAAAAGGCAAAGTCCCCGCCCCCCCCCCCAAAAAAAAAAAAAAGCTAAAGAGGATAGAGAGAAACACTTTTAACTGATGATGTATGGAGGGGATTATAATCAATGTAATGAAACAAGTCATATGAATAGTTGAATGTGAAACTGATGATGTGCCCTGTAAACTTTCACTCAATCCACAATAAAAACCTTAAAAAAAAAAAAAAAAAAAAAAGTTTAAAAGACAAAACATGGTCTACTGAGTGGGAGAGATCCATATCTGTGCCCATTTAAAAGAGAAGTGGTCCAAAGGGATATGGAAGTCATTGGGCAATATCATTGATATCTCACACAAATAAATTTTTACTAAAGGTAATACAAAAAAAGCTACAACCAGATATTGACAGATTCAGATGAGGACTTCGAATTAGAAATAGCATTGCTGACATCGGATGGATCTTGGCTGAAAGCAGAGAATACCAGGAAGATGTTTACTTGTTCTTTGTAGACTATGCAAAAGCTTTTGATTGTGTGGACCATGACAAGCTAAGGACAGCATTACAAAGTATGAGGATTCCGGAAAAGTTAATTGTACTCAACAGGAAATTGTACATAGATCAAGAGGCAATTGTTAGGCAGAATAAGGGAACACTGAATGGTTTAAAATCAAGAAAGGTATGCAATAGGATTCTGTTCTTTCACCATATGTTTTCAATCTGTATGCTGAACAAATAATCCAAAAAGCTGTATTATATGAAGAAAACCATGGCATCGGGATTGGAGGAAGACTCATTAACAACCTGTGATAGGCAGATGATATAACTTTGCTTGCTGAAAGTGACAAGGACTTAAAATACTTACTGATAAAATTCAAAGACCACAGCCATTGGTGTGGATTGCATCTCAACATAAAGAAAGCAAAAATTCTCATCATTGGACCAATAAAAATGTCCATATAAGCAGAGAAAAATTGAAATTGTTAAAGACTTTATTTTGCTCAGATAAACCATCAACATTCATGGAATCAAAGACTCAGTACTCATGCAATCAAAGACTCAAGAAATCAAACAGTGTATTGCATTGGGCAAATCTGATGCACAAGACATCTTTAAATTATTGAAGAGCAAAGATGTAAGTTTGAGGACTAAGGAGTGCTTAACCCAAATGATGCTATTTTCAATAATCTCAAATGCATGTGAAAACTGGATTGTGACTAAGGAATACTGTAGAAGATTTGGTGCATTTCAGCTATGTTGGTGGAGGAGAATATTGCAAGTATCATGGACTGCCAAAAGAACAAACAGATCTGTGTTGAAAGACGTAGAGTCAGTGTGCTCCTTGGAAGACAGGATGGCCAGACTTCATCTCTCATACTTCGGACATTGTATGAGAATCTTTGCTTTCAGCAAGCAAGGTTGTATTATCTGCATATTGCAGGTTGTTAATGAGTCTTCCTCCAATCCTGATGCCACGTTTTTGTTCATATAGACAGCTTCTAGGATTATTTGTTCAGCATACAGATTGAATAAGTATGGTGAAAGAATACAATTTTGTCGCACATCTTTCCTAATTTGAAACCATTCAGTGTTACCTTGTTATGTTTGAACAACTGCCTTTTGATTTATGTACAGATTACTCTTGAGCACAATTAAATTTTCCGGAATACTCATACTTCATAATGTTGTCCATAATTTGTCATGATCCATACAATTGAAAGCTTTTGTGTAATCAATAAAGCACTGGTAAACATCTTCCTGGTATTCTGATTCATTTGATGTTCCACAGCCCCTTCTGAAATTGGCTTTCAGCTCTGGAACTTCTCTGTCAGCATACTGTTGCAGTTGTTTTTGAATTATCTTTAGTAAAACTTTACTAGAATGGGATATCAATAATATTGTCCAATGACTTCTGGATTCCATTGGGTCACCTCTCTTTGGAATGGGCACAAATACAGATCTCTTCCAGTAAGTTGGCCAGGTAGTTGTCTTCCAAATTTCTTGATATAAATGAGTGCCTCCAGTGCTGCATCTCATTGTTGGTAGATTTCAGTTTTATTCCATGAATTCCTGGTGCCTTGTTCTTTTGCCAATCACTTCAATGCACCATGGACTTCATCTTTTAATATCACTGGCTCTAGATCATATGGTACCTCTTGAAATAGTTGATTACTGACCATTTCTTTTTGATATGGTGACTCTGTGTATTCCTTTCATCTTCTTTTGATGGTTTCTGCATCATGCAGTATGTTGCGCACAGAATCCTTCAATACTGCAAGTAAGTTCTGAATTTTTTTGTCAGTTCCCTCAGCTTGAGAAATGCTAAACATGTTCTCCCTTTTGGTTTTCTAATTCCAGGTCTTCCTTTTAACATTTGACTTTGTCTTCTTGAGTTGAACTTTGAATTTTTTTTTTTTTTTTTTTTCAACTCTTGTACCTCCTCACTTCTTCCATTTGCTTTAGCTTCTATATGTTGGAAAGCAAGTTTCAGCATCTCTTCTGGCATCCATTTTGGTCTCTTCCTTCTTTCTTGTCTTCTCAATGACCTTTTGCTTTCTTCCTCTATGATGTCCTTGATGTCATCCCACAATTTTTCTGTTCTTCTGTCTTTAGTGTCTGATGCATCATCTTCAAATCATCTTCAGAAGATTTTCAGATGGTCTCTAAATTCAGATGGGATATATTCAAGGTCATATTTTGGCTCTCATGCAATTAAAAAAATTTTTTTTCATCTTAATCCTGAATTTACACATAAGCAATGTATGGTACGTTCTACAGACTGCCTCGGCCTTGTTTAGGCTGGTGATGCGAAGCTTTCCCACCATTTCTTTCCACAGAGGTAGTCAATTTGATTTCTGTGTGTTCCTTACAGTGAGGTCCATGTGTATAATCATCTTTTGAGCTGTTTAAAAAATGTATTTACCCAGAAGAATTCATTGGTCTTGCAAAATTCTATCATGTGGTCTCCATCATCACTTTTATAACCAAGGCCATAACTTTCCAACTACTGATCCTTTCTCTTTACAATCTTTGCATTCCAATCACCAGTAATTATCAATACATCTTGATTGCATGCTTGATCTATTTCAGACTGAAGAAGTTTGTAATTTTTCAATTTCATCATCACTGGCTTTCATCATTTCTAAATAGGGTTAATGACAGATTATACATTACAATGAATGTTGGAAAGTTAGGAAAGGTGTGCCCGAGGGTTGTATTGTCTGGCCATACTTATCCAACCTACATGCTGAACAAACAATCTGAAAAGCTGCATTATATGAAGAATTAAGTGGCATCAGGATTGGAAGACTACTCATTAATAACCTGTGATATGTTGATGATACCACCTTTCTTGCTTCAAGTAATGAGTACTTTAAATACTTATTGATGAAGATGAAAGACAAACACTTTTGGTATCATCTATACCTCAAGGCAAAGAAAACAAAATCTTCACCACCGAGCAATAAATAACAAGATAAATGAAGAAAAGATTGAAGTTTTCAAAGACTTAATTTTACTCAGATCAACCATCAATATTCACAGAAGTCAAGAAATCAAAGGATGTATTAAATTAGATAAATATGCTGCACAAGACCCCTTTAAAGTGTTCAAGAGCAAAGATGTCAGTTAGAGGACTAAATTACACCTGACCCAAGCCATGATATTTTCAGTTATGTCATATGCATGCAAAAGTTGGATAATGAATAAAGAAGTCCTTAGAAGAATTGATGCATTCCAATTATGGTGTTGGTAATGAATATTGAAATTATCATGAACTGCCAGAATAAACAAATCTGTTTTTGAAAAAGTACAGTTATCATGCACCTTAGAATTGGATGGTGGGACTTTGCCCTCATATTTTGACATATTGTAAGGAGGGACTAGTTCTTGGATAAGAACATCTACTTAGTAATGTGAAAGATCAAAGAAAAAGAGGAAGACCTTCAACAAGATGAATTGGGACAGTGGTAGTAACAATGGGCTCAAACATAACAACAATTGTGAGGATGATGTAGGACTCGCAGTGTTCTGTTCTGTTGTGCATAGGGTTTCTATGCATCAGAAGCAGTTCGATGGGACCTAATAACAACAACATCAACATAGGTTCACATGAAAAGGCTTCAAAAAAATTCATGAAAATTTTCCATTATCTTTTCATTTTTTCCACTTGTTTTAAATATAGTTATTTTTAGTGTCAAAAATGCATTAACAGAACTGTTTTAAACACACACACACAAACAAAAATGTATGCAAGATACAGTTCAAATAGAAAGGATTTTTTATAATATGATTTTATGCCATATCATGGAGACAATGTATACTTTAATTCAGCTTCACCTTTCATTTCTTCTTCTAATTTACATTTCACTATTTAGTAATATGGTCACAATAACACAAGTGCTTGGTTCCATAGTTTAAGCCCACCAGCCATTCTGCAGGAGAAAGATGAGGCTTTCTGCTCCCCAGAGTATTTAAAGCCTTGGAAACCCTATACAGGGTCTCTGTGAGTCAGTACCAACTCCATGGGACTTAACAACACATTAATAATATATATAAAAAAGATTAACTTAAATAAATGCTTTCATAGTGAATATGAATCTACTTTGTATTGTATGAAAAATAAATTTATAGGAATTTTCTATTTATTCTTTAAGTACATACAGTTAAATGAAGGTAAGTCAAAAAATCAGCTTGACGGCACTTACCAACAAGAAGTCAAAATGCATTGCTGCTAAGATTCCAGTTTATATGCAAGGGTTTATTCCACCAAAATATATTTAAACATGTCTCTGATATCAGTTCATTCCTGCAGACAACTTTTTTCAGGAATACACTTATCTTAGTTTCATTAACATGCCTTCAGTAAAGGCTCAACCAAAACATGCTTCCATAGATTTGGGTCAGTTCAGTTAAAGGCAGAGAGGTCAGCTCAGAAGGAGATGGCAACTGTTCTTTGTGGATCATAGAAGTTGTACTGTTGTGGTGCTGTAGATTAGTCATTGGGCGCTAACCACAAAGTCAGTAGTTCAAACTACCAGTGGCTCCTTGGAAATCCTATGCAAGGTTCCTATGAGTCAGAATGACTTAAGACACTTAACAAATAACAAAAGGGGTGCATCTTGTTAGGTTTTGTCAAAGAATACAGGATGATAATGGGGAATACTATGAAGAAGTTTTAGGAAAATTGAAAGCTGCTTTATTGAGAAAAACAGCAGGAAAGTTGTGCCAAGCAATTTTTGTTTTGCATGAATGCAATGCACCTGCATGTTCTTTGTGCACATTAAGGGATGTCCTACAAGAATTTTACCAGGAAAACCTACAACCTTGATCTTCCCCCTTCAGACTTCTTTTAGTTCTCAAAATTCAAAGAAAATTGAAAAGGAACACAGTTTGAGTTCCTTGAGGACACCAAAATACCATGTTGTTTGAACATGGTGTAAATAAAAAAGAACAAAATTCTTCAGAGAAAGATTGCTGTTATTGTTGTTAGGTGCTGTACATTTGGTACCGACTCATAGAGACCCTATGCACAACAGAATGAAATACTGCCCAGTCATGCCCCAACTTCACAATCCTTGCTACGTTTGAGACCATTGCTGCTGCCACTGTGCCAACCCATCTCATTGGGGTCTTCCTCTTTTTCTCTGACCCTTCCCTTTACCAAACATGATATCCTTAAGCAGGGACTGGTCCATTTTGATAATATGCCTGAAGCATGAGAGACGAAGTCTGGTCATCCTGTCTTCCAGGAACATTCTGGTTGTATTTTTTCCAACCCAGATTGGTTTGTTCTTTTGGCAGTCCATAACATTTTTAATATTCTCCTCAAACACCATAACTCAAATGCATCAATCCTTCTACAGCCTTCGTTATTCATTTTGCAATTTTCACATACATATGGGGTTAGTTAAAATATTATGGCTTGGATGAGGCATATCTTAGTCCTCAAACTGACATCTTTGCTCTTCAACAGTTTAAAGAGGACTTATGTGGCTGATTTGCCAAATGCAACACGTCATTTCATTTCTTGACTGCTGCTTTCATGAGTGTTGATGGTTATCCTGAGCAAAATGAAGTCATTGACAACTTCAACCTTTCTTCCATTTATATGAATTTTGTTTATTGAACCAGTGGTGAAAAAATTTGTTTTCTTTGCATTGAGATGCAATCCATACTGAAGACTGTGGTCTTTGATGTTCATCAGTAGGAATTTTAGCAAGCAATGCTATATCATCAGCATATAACAGGTTGTTAATGAGACTTTCTTCAATCTTGATGCTGTGTTTTTCTTCATATAATACAGCTTCTTGGATTATTTGCTCAGCATACAACTGTCTTTTGGTCTATGTACAGTTTCCTCATTAGCACAATTAAGTTTTCCAGAATACTCATTCTCTGCAATGTTGTCTATACCTTGTCATGATCCACACAATCGAAAGCCTTTGTGTAGTCAATAAAACACAGGTAAACACCTCTGTGATATTCTCTGTTTTCAGCCAGGATCCATTTGAAGTAAATAATGATATCCCTTATATCACATCTTCTTCTGAATTCAGCTTGAACCTCTAAGTTTTCTGTCAATGTATGGTTATAGCATTTTTTAAATTTTCTTTAGAAAAATTAGAGAGGTGGAAGTACGGCCTTCAGAAATATATAGACCAAAATGAAGACTATGTAGAGAAACAACAGCTGTACATTTTGATATTTTTGTTTCATAAAGGTTTCTATAATTTTTTAGCAATATTATCTGACTTATTCTCATATTAAGGAATAACACATATTCAATATTTTACATTTCATCGGAAAATAATGAATTAAATTTCAATGATTATAGTATGTATTTAATGTCTACATCAGAAGTTATTGAGCAAATAAAAATTGATTTTAATAATGCAGATTACTAAAGTGTTTTAGTTTTAAAATTTTGTGAATTTTTTTCTCTAAATTACAGCATTAATTTTACATTATCTCAGAACAGGCCTAGGCAACTGTGAAATCTTTGGTGTGACTTGTCACTAGGGACTTTAATACCCTTTACTAATGGAGCTGTGAAAAATTATCAGTTCTAGGAAATATTTGCAAAGGATAGCAATCTTTTCTAATAAGATCAGTGAAAATTCTATCATGTGTAGAAAGGCTTCTAATAAGATATTTGTTGTTTCCAGTATCTCCTCTCTCCAGTTAATTTTTGTATTGCTTCCAGAATAACTGAAATAAAGATCTAATCTTGCCACTTCTCTTATCTAAAGTCTTCTGGAACTTTGCATTGTCTGTAAGACAACATTCTTATTTAGAGTATAAATGCCATTATTTTTTGCCATTACCTTTATGGTCTCTCAGATTTTAACTACAAAGGGCTGTGGAATACTTGTTTGTCATTTATTATCACTTATGTATTAATATTATTAAATTTCATTTTTATAAAGTCCATTACTCTGCTGGATGAAGAATGGACTTAAGTTGGAACTTGGCAATTTGGGGAACTGGCAGTAAGTGTTGTGAGGAACTCTCTTTCTACTTCAAGAATCCCCAAATCTACAGCATTGTCACCACATTTGTAAGAACTTCTCAACTTATAAGATAAAATCCATAATGCCTTCACTGTGATTCTGTATAACTCTTCACATACTTCTCTCACAGTATCCATCTCAATTCAGAATGTTGCCATGATTTATTTTCTAAGAACTTTCCAGAAGCTGGTATAAAGTTAATAAATATATTGGTTAGAGTTCCCTCAGGAAAAGCATGTCACACTCTAAAGGAATATCTAAAGAAAGTTTAATCACCGACTCCTAGCAAGATATGAATGAAACAAAAAGAAATAATGAAGTAGCCCAGTTTAGGCAATGTTAGGAAGCTGTTAGTCACCTAGGGCTGAAGAGTTAGCAGAATCCAACATGAGCTATAGCTATGAGACATTCTAAACACTGATCTTTAAGTGAGAATTTCAGGCAGTAACAACTTGTAGCTCTGTCAGAAGACAGTAAGGAAAAGAAATGCCACTGGCTTAATGAAGGCCAGGGGGAGCTTGGTCGATGCAACACTAAGAAGTTGGCATCTGACAAAAGGTGAGCTATGAAAGAGGAGACTGGATATTTGGGTAAATGTAAATTAAAACTTGTCACAATTTGATAAGTAGAAATGAAATGAGTAATTGATTTAACATTGAAGCAAGAAGAAGAAGCTATACACGGAAAGAGAATAGACTCAGGAGAGTTTTTCATGTAGAACTTATTGTCTGGCTCCAACAGGGTCAAGATGGCAGCTGAGGATTAAATACCAAGTTTCTGTTAACTCCAGGTCAGTGTACACTGAAATGTTTTCTTCAAAACCATCTGCATTAGAAATAAGCTGGCTACTTGTCAAAAGGCACCATGCAAGACCTACATCATCAGATTCTCTGGATAGAAGATCTAGAATTTGAAGTATTGACCAGCTTCCCAAATGATTTTATTTATTTATTTATTTAGAGAAGCCTGGATCTAGATGTTTTTTAAAATCATGAAACGTCAGAAAATCAAAAACAATGCCCTCCAGTACCACTTTAAACTGGTTTTAACCTTCATGATAAACTGGACTCCTTAGTTTTAACCTGGAGATAATGTGTGACAAACAAAATGCTCATTGTAGAAAATTGCCTGTCTGTGAGTCCCTTAGGGATAAACTATCACTGAATCAGAAGGAAACCTACATTGGAGAGACATATTTCTCTCCTTCCTTTTTTTTCTATACAGAGTGTATCTCAGAGAAGTCTCAACTCCCCAGCTTTTTGTCACGGACAGGTGGTCTGGAACCAAACTTAGTCATTACTATGCACCCTAGTCCCACAGGTTCCACAGCCCTTAGATTAGCAAAGCAAGCTCATTTTCCTGAAGCTTAATGTTGGTGATACTTCATCAGGTATTAGCAAATTGCCCCCTTAGCAAACACATTGTCAGAAGCAGTGCTGCTGAAAGCAGAGCATGCTAACTTGAGGATGACAGCCCTTTTCCTAACAGAGCAGCACCAGGGACTCATTATGAGGTGGTAGGAAGGCAAGGATGAAAGCACTTATGTTGGGCCACATGTGTTAAAGCTCAAGCAGTCAGCCTACTGATATGGCTCTGCAAACTGGAACATTAAGGAAACTTCCAGGCTGGGAATTGGAGCTGTGATTTTGATATCTTTTCTGTTTTTCCATATAGACAGAAGAGGAAAAAAGGAGGAAAGTATAGTATTTTAATATCAGGAAAATGGAACCTATATTGTCAATGAAGTAGCTTCCTTTAATGACATCAGATAAACTGAAAGAAAATATTAAAGGTGTCAAAGATTTTATTTTCTCATGGGAACAGCAGTTAAAAAATCAAAGGATGTATTGAATTGTGCAAATATACTGCACAAAAACAAAATGTCACTTTGAGGACTGTGATCCAAGCCATGGTATTTCCAATTGCCTTAGATGCATGTGAAAGCTGGACAACAACTGAGGAAGATCATAGAAGAATGGATGCATTTGAATTATGGCGCTGGCAAAGAATATTGAATATATCACAGACTGCCAGAGAACAAACAAATCTGTCTTGGAAAAAGTACAGCCAGAATATTTCTTATATATGAGGGTGGAGGGACACCCTCTCATACTTTGGACATGTTATTAGGAAGGACCAAGCCCCTGGAGGACATCACAATGGGTTAAGTGGAAGGTAAACTAAACAGATGGGTTGACACATTGGCAACAGCAATGGGCCCAAGTGTAACAACAATTCCATGGATGGTACAGGACAGAGCAATGTTTCATTCTGTTGTGGGTAGGGTTGCTTGCTATGTGTTGGAGCCAACTTGATGGCACCCAACAGAAACAACAGCAAATATTTACAGTAACATAATGCCTCATCTTTCTCCAAAGAAGTGATTGGTGTGTTTGCTCTGACAATCTTGTAGCTGACAGTCCAGTATTTATCCTACAATGCCACCAGGGTTCCTTATGGACATCCATTAAATGATGGTCACTATTAAAACAAATAATGTTTTCTTCATACTAAAACCCAAGGAGCCATTTTAAAAAGTGAACACTCACTAATCAACATATGAGGAGTCTCTGGATTATGTAAACAATTAATGTGATCAGCTGCTAACTAGAAGTCTGGAGTTTGAGTTCAGCCATAGACACCTCAGAGGAAAGATTGGCAATCTGATTTTGAAAAAAAAAAAAAAAAAATCAGCCATGGAAAGATTTATGAACCGCATCTAGAATCATCCAAGGTGCGACATTCCCACTAGAAAGGACAAGCAGACCAACCTGGAACAGCTACAGTGACAGAAGATACATCTTCAAAGAAAGATCAGTAGGAAATATCCAAAACAAAAATGGCAATATGATTGGCTACTACAAGAATAAGCAAGCTGTTCACAAGGGAGTCATCAAGGCAAGCAATTAATTTCAATCAGGACAAACTTCCCTCTAAGACTGAAACTCAAAGAGAACACATGAGTAGGCATGTAAGCTTGCTGGTGACCACATCAATCTACTGGTGAATGGAAGAGGGGGTAAGGAAACAATGAAGAAATGGGCTAAGTCCAACCACATTCCATAGACTCCTGTTGACCTGGAGATGAGAGAGAGAAGAGGAAGGGCTGGTTGGTTACAAGTGTGGTGAGACCTGGGGACACCTCAGCCCATGGACAAGTATATAGGCACAGAGGGCTATAGCTGAAAGTGAAGCATCCAGCTGACATGAAGTAAAGGGAGATGCAAAAGAACACCCAGAGTTGCAGATAATACCCATATGACCTAGCCTCGATGGCTTAATAATCAGAACTTGACTAGAGGAAGATAAAAAATAAAACAATTTATGATAAAGGAATTGAGTGTAAATTCTTACAATTTGATGAATTTGACATATATACTCATGGAGATAGTAGCCAAAATACCAACAGAGAGGGAAGGAGTCTTCACATCAAATATCAATGCTATCCCTTCTGTACACAGGGTAGATAGGGATGGGCAACTTAGACATTGGTTAACTAAAATGAGGGGGCAATAAAGGCACAAAGTGACTGGCTTACAAGGTTTCAAGAGGGAGTATGGTTTAAGAGTACGTGGAAAGCTGGGCTCCCTCCCGTCTCTCCTGCCCGCCTGCCCGCCATGGCCGACAAGGAAGCAGCCTTTGATGACGCCGTGGAAGAACGGGTGATTAATGAGGAGTACAAAATATGGAAAAAGAACACACCTTTTCTTTATGATTTGGTGATGACCCATGCCCTCGAGTGGCCCAGCCTGACTGCACAGTGGCTTCCAGATGTAACCAGACCAGAAGGGAAAGACTTCAGCATTCATCGACTTGTTCTGGGAACACACACATCAGATGAACAAAACCATCTTGTGATAGCCAGTGTGCAGCTCCCTAATGATGATGCTCAGTTTGATGCGTCACACTATGACAGTGAGAAAGGAGAATTTGGAGGTTTTGGCTCAGTTAGTGGAAAAATTGAAATAGAAATCAAGATCAACCATGAAGGAGAAGTAAACAGGGCCCGTTATACGCCCCAGAACCCTTGCATTATTGCAACAAAGACTCCATCCAGTGATGTTCTTGTTTTTGACTACACAAAACACCCTTCTAAACCAGACCCTTCTGGAGAGTGCAACCCAGATCTGCGCCTCCGTGGACATCAAAAGGAAGGCTATGGGCTTTCTTGGAATCCAAA
>NW_006408629.1:2508551-2511437 GCF_000296735.1 Chrysochloris asiatica
GAGGGGATTATAATCATTGTAATGAGACAAAGTATATGATTTGTTGAATGGAAAACTGATGATCTACCCTGTAAACTTTCACTCAATTCACAATAAAAGCTTAAAAATAAATAAATAAAAAGAAAATAAATCAATTAAATAAAAACAACTTATGGAACACAGTTGTACTCTGACACACATAAGGTCACTATTAGTCAATATCAACTTAATGCAACAACTTTCCTGATATCAATCAGAATCCTTACATATTGTATTTCATGGGTGAAAGTACTAGATTGTTGGATTCAGGAGGTTAAATCTTGCAGCATACTTATTATTTTTTAGCTTAGGTTATCAGCTTTGAGTGCCACATCTTACCTTCAAATGAAACTATAATTACACTGCATAATTATGAATCTTGTATCTGAAGCAACAGGTAAAAGTTATGTTGGAGAAATTAGAATTAAAAAATATGAAATGTAGCTGTGCTTGTTTGTAGTTTGAGTGGAGTAAAAATGTAGTTAAGAAGAGATGAAGAAGTTGAAAAATTGTGGAATGAGATTGTTACTAATGTGGATCATGAAGTAGCAGGAGGAGGATGTCAAGAATCAAGAAGATAGAGATTATGAACCAGATTCTGAAACCACAGAATCAGATGAGGGTTTGTTGGAATTAGTAGGTAGGACAACAAGCTTGGGAGTCCTGGTGTAGAATAAGTACTGGGTAGAAAGGTTGATTTGAATGGCAATTCAAATGAAAACACTACACAGAGTTGCTAGGTGTCAGAACCAACTCTACAGCATTTAACAACTCTATCAACAACAACAGTTTGTTCTTGACTACTAATCTAAGTGTTGGCAGTTTGACTATACCCTGTTATAGAATGTAAGAAAGATCTACAGACAAGAACACCTTATGGAGAAGTTCCAAACATAGGGGCTCACCATGAATCAGAATTGTCTTAATGGAACTGGCTTTCTTGGCATTAGTAAGCAAGAGTAATAAAGATAAAGAAAACAGGATACTGGGCTTTTTAAGTACTGAAATAAAAATTTTGGAAGGAGCAATAGGAAGTAAAATCAGTTGCCATCCATTCAACTGTGATTTATGCAATGCCCATGTACCACAGTAACAATGTGCCAAATAGGGTTTTAAATAGCTAATTGATTATGTAAAGGCTTTTGACTGTGTGGATCAGGACAAGCTATGGATCACATTGTGAAGAATGGATATTCCAGAACACATAGTTGTGTTAATGAGGAACATATACATAGACCAAGAGGCAGTTGTTTCATCAGAACAAGGAAACACTGAATGGTTTAAAATCTAGAAGGGTACACCAGAGTTATATTCTTTCAGCATATTATTCAATCTGTATGTTAAGCAAATAATTCAAAAAGCGAGATTATATGAAGTTGGTACCACAGATCCTTCATTGTTTGTTCAGATAATTCAGATTAGACTTAACCATTATAGAATATCACAATCTCCATATGTGACATTCCTCTTAAATGTTTTGTTTGAGATTATTTATAAGCAATTGCCTTATTATCATTAATAATGTTCTCTTAGTCTAATCCTGATGTTGCTGAATTTAGAGTAGTTTACATTTCTGTATTCTCTCTTTGACCCATCATTGTCAAGAATATATTTGTTGTTGCTAAGACCATCGAGTTAGCGCAGACACATAGCAACCATATAAAGTGTTTCTGAGGAGCAGCTTGTGTATTTGAACTGCCAACCTTGTGGTTAGCAGTTTAGTGCTGATGCTACAGTGCCACAGCAGAAGTTCAAGTAGATAGGACATGGTAAAATTGCCCCATGAGGTTTCCAATACTGTAAGCTTTACAGAAGCAGGCATCCATATCTTTCTCCCATGGAACGGCTGGTGAGTTCACACTCAAGGGCTTTTTAGATAGTAGCTGAGAACTTAACGACTACACCAGCAGGCCTCCTTGATTCTATTTTACAACTTGATCTATATATTTTTTTCTTCCTCAAAGTCATATTCTAAATGCTACCTAAAATAGTAGAATGTTCATAATAGTATTTAGCATAGTAATCAAGATCATAGACTGTGGGGCCAGAGACCTTATTTGCTAATGCTAACTCTACCACTTACCAGGTACAAAACTTTGAGCAATTTATCACCCTGCCTCAGTTTTCTTATATGAAAAATGGGAATACTAAAACGAATCTCATTAGTACCACTGAGAGGACTGGGCAAATTAATATATATTAAATCATTAAAATAGTGCCTGGCTGGTATTTAGCAACACATATTTGCAATTTCCACCACTCATCTGTCAGTTTGTCCTACTGTAGCTTGCATGTTGCTGCAATTCTAGAAGCTATACCACCAATATTTTGAATTCCAGTAGGGTCATCCATGGTGTACAGGTAAAAGATGACTATACACACATGGACATCACCATATGAATTACACAAAAATTAAATTGACTACATCTATGAAAAGAGATGGTGGAAACGTTCCATATCATCAGCCAAAACTAGACCAGGAGCAGACTGTGGAACAGACCATCAATTGCTCATATGCAAGTTAAGGATAAAGCTGAAAAAAATTTAAAACAAGTCAACAGGAGACAAATATGACCATGAACATATCCCACCTAAATGTAGAGATCATATAAAGAGCAGATTTGAAGAATTAGATACTAATGTCCAAAAACAACAACAGTTGTGGGATGACATCAAAAACAGGAAGAAACAAAAAAGTCATTAAAAAAACAAAGAAGAAGGAAAGCCCAAAATGTATGTCAGAAGAGATTGAAACTTGCTTTCCAGGATGTTGTTGTTGTTGTTGTTGTTAAGTGCCGTCGAGTCGGTTCCGACCCATAGCGACCCTGTACAGGGTTTCCGAGGGTGTAAATCTTTACAGGAGTAGAA
>NW_006408629.1:2511537-2525223 GCF_000296735.1 Chrysochloris asiatica
GTAAATCTTTACAGGAGTAGAAAGCCTCAGCTTTCTCCCGTGGAGCAGCTGGTAGTTTCAAACCACTGGCCTTAAGGTTCGCAGCCCGTTTCGTAAACACTATGCTACCAGAGCTCCTTCCAGCATAGAGAAGTTAAATCAAATGGAAGAGACCTGGTGTTTGAAAACCAAAATGGTGAACATGCTCAGCATTTCTCAAGTTGAAAGAACTGAGAAAAAAAATTCAAGCTTCGACTTGAAATACTGACGGAGTCAATGGGCAAAATACTAAATGACACAGAAAGCATCAAATGAAGATGGAAGGAATACTGAGTCTGTGGTACTGTGGATTAATGCGTTAGACTGCAAACCCATTTGAACTTCCAAGTCGGTGGTTCAAACTGACCAGCTGCTCCTCGGAAACCCTATACAGGGTCGCTATGAGTCGGAACCAACTTGACGGCACTTGACAAAAACAACAATGTGGTGCTGTGGATTAATGTGCTGGGCTGCAAAGTCAGTGTGAAAAACAAGTTTGGTGGTTCAAGCTCACCAGTTGCTCCTCAGAAACCCTATACTGGGTTGTTATGGGTTGGAACAGACTAAACAGCACTTCACAACAACAACTACCAAAAAGAAATGGTCAATGTTCAACCATTTAAAGAGGTAGCATATGATTAAGAGGCAATGATACTGAAAAAAAGAAGTCCAAGGTACACTGAAGTCACTGGCAAAGAACAAGATTCCAGATTTGATGGAATACAAATTGAAATCCATCAACAAACTGATGCAGCACTGAAGGCACTCACTCATCTATGCCAAGAAATTTGTAAGACAGTTACATAGACAACTGATTGGAATAGATCTATATCTGTGCCTAGTTCAAGGAGAGGTGACCCAATGTAATGCAAAAATCTTTGGACAATATCATTAATATCACAGGCAAGTACAATTTTGCTCAAGACAATTAAAAAACGCTGCAATAGTAAATAAACAGGGAACTGCCTGAGGTTCAAGTTAGATTCAGACAAGGACATGGAACAAGCAATATCATTTTTGATGCCAGATAGATCTTGGCTGAAAGCAGAGAATATCAGAAAGATGTTTATCTGTGCTTTATTGATTATGCAAAGGCTCTTTACGGTGTGGATCGTGACAAGCTATAGACAACATTGTGGGGAATGAGAGTTTTCGAACACTCAATTGTGCTCATGAGGAACCTGCAAATTGACCAAGAGGCAGTCATTCGAGCATAGCAAGGAGACTCTGAGTGATTTAAAATCAGGAATGATATGCACCAGGGTTGTATTTCTTCACCCTACTTATTCCATCTGCATACTGAGCAAATAGTATGAGAAGCTGGATTACACTGAAGAAGAATATGGCATCAGGATTGGAGAAAGACTCATTAACAACCTGTGATATGCAGATGATACAGCCTTGCTTTCTGAAAGCAAAGAGGATTTAAAATCTTCCTGATGAAGAAAAAGACCACAGCCTTCAGAATAGGTTGCAAGTCAATGTAAAGAAAACAAAATCCTTACCACTGGAGTAATAAATAACATCATGATGAATGGAGAAACATTGAAGTTGTCAAAATACTTCATTTTGCTCAGATCCAACACTTATGGAAGCAGCAGTCAACAACTCAAACTATACATTGTATTAGTTGAATCCAAAGAAGACCTCTTGCAAGTGTAGAAGAGCAAAGATGTCAGTTTGGGGACTAAGCTGTGCCTGGCTTTCAGTTGCCTTATATACATATGAAAGTTGGATGATGAATAATGGAGACTGTAGAAGAATTGATACTTTAGCAATATAGTGTCAGAAGAGTATGTAAAATACCATGGAAAGCCAAAAAAAAAAAACAAATCTGTTTTGGAGGAGCATACAATCTGAATGCTCCTTAGAAGACAAGATGGCTAGAATTGACCTCTAATGCTCCTTGGAAAAATTATACAGGATTACTATGAATAGGCACCAACTCGACAGCACGTAACAACAACATACACATGAAACCTCTCCAGATGGAATAGACATGAATCAAATTGAATTCATCTATGGGAAGAAACCCACCACTCGTCTGTCAGTTTGTCATACTGTGGTGGCTTGTGAGTTGCTGTGATTCTGGAAGCTATGCCACAGGTATTTTAAATATCAGCAGGGTCACCATGGTGGACAGGTGTCAGCTGAGCTTCCAGGAAAAGACAGACTAGGAAGAAAGAGTGATGAACTATTTCTGAATATTTAGTTACTGAAAACCTTATGAATAGCAGAGAAACACTGTCAGATATAGTGCCAGAAAATGAGCCCCTCAGGTTGGAAGGCACTCAAAATGTGACTGGGGAAGAGCTGCCTCCTCAAAGTAGAGTTGACCATGATGACTGACTTGAATGGAGTAAAACCTTGGGACCTTCATTTGCTGATGGGGCACAACTCAAAATGAAGAGAAAAAAACTGTAAATTCCATTAATAGTAGGAACATGGAATGTATGAAGTATGAACTAGGAAAACTGGAAATTGTCAAAAATGATATAGTACTCATAAACATAGATATATTAAGCATTAATGAGATGAAATGGACTGGTATTGACCATTTTGAATCTGAAAACCACATGGTTTACTATGTCGGGAATGACAAATTGAAGAGGAATGGTGTCGCATTCATTGACAAAAAGAATATAGCCAGATCAGTCATGAGGTACAATGCTGTCTGTGATAGGATAATATCCATGCGCCTACAGGGAAGACAATTTAATACCACTATTACTCAAATTTATGCACCAACCACTAAAACCAATGAGGATGAAATAAAAGAATTCTACCAGCTTCTTCAATCTGAAATTGAGCATGCAGTCAAGATGTATTGATCCATACTGGTGATTGGAATGCAAAGGTTGAGAACAAAGAGGAAGGATCAGTAGTTGGAAAATATGGCCTTGGTGATGGAAATGATGCTAGAGAACGTATGATAGAATTCTGCAAAATCAATGATTTGTTCATTTCAAATACCTTCTTTAGACAGCATAAGAGATGATTATACACATGGACCTCACCAGATGGAATGCACAGCAATAAAATTGACTACATCTGTGGAAAGAGATGATGGAAAAGCTCCATATCATCAGCCAAAACAAGGTCAGGGGCAGATTGTGGAACAGACCATCAATTGCCCATATGCAAATTTAATCTGAAGCTGAAGAAAATGAAAACAAGTTCACAAGAGTCAAAATATGACCTTGAATATATCCCACCTGAATTTAGAGATCATCTGAAGAACAGATTCACTTCTTATACTTCAGGCATATTATCAGAAGGGACCAGTCCCTGGAGGAGGACATCACACAATTCACAAAAAAAAAAAAAAAAAAGAGTGTCAGGGGAAAAAAGGTTGACACCAAATGAGATGGATTGGCACAGCTGCAGCAGCAATGGTCAAAAGCTTAATGATTGTGAGAATGTCACAGGCCAGGCAGTATTTCCTTTTGTTGTGCATAGATTGCTATGAGTTGCAATGACTTAGAGGCACCTACAAAAACAACAACAGCAACAATATTTGCAGGTTAGCTAGTAGCTTGACACCCAAAGCTATTACTGCTGCTAGACATTATCAAGATACATTCTACATGCTATAGTATTATATAGCATGCTATAGTATTATATAGCATGCTATAGTATTATATAGTATTGAGCAGTGTACTGCTCAATCATTCCAAAATTCATTCATTTGCCAGATAAATTTCTAAATATATTTGCTCATCAAACCAAGTATGAATTTATCCTGTAAATTGGAACTCATTTTATTTCTTGGAAACACTCATTTTATTTTTTATTAGAAAATTGTTTAAATTTTAGTAATGACACAGAATTAAAATTGTTTGTAATAAAAGTGTTTGGAAAAATCTGGTTTGATTAAAGTTCATGAGTCAAATCAAATGGACTAGTTATTTAATGAATTATTGATTAATTCAATATACAATTATTATATGCCCTAACTTGAGCAAAGATTGAAGAAGACTCAAGAAAAATAAGATCAGTTTCGTACATTTTGAAAAGAGATTTCAGATAGATAAATATGTTTATATCACAATGACAGAGTCAAGTGTGATATGGGAATATATGGAAGTAAGTAAATTGTATCAGAAGACACTTGGTGATAACTTGTGGATGGCTATCATTGGTGGAGTACTCATCTTCCATGAAAGAGCCCCAGCTTAATTTCTAGCTAATGAACTCCATGCACAGCCACTGTTCATCTGTCAGAGGAGGTTTGTGTGTTGCTATGATGCTATCTTGGTGTGGTACTGCAAGTTAATGCTCTGGGCTGCAAAGTCAGTTTGAACCTCAAGGTTGGTGGTTCAAGTTCACCAGCAGCTCCTTGGAAACCCTATACAGGGTCACTATGAGTTGGAACCGACTTGACAGCACTTAACAACAACAACAATGATGCTGAACAGGTGTCATCAAATGTTCCAGATTGAAACAAACTAGGAAGAAGGCCTGTCCATCCACTTTGGCAACCAAATAATGGAACCCCTATGGATCTTAATGGTATGATCTGCAGCCTAGCAAGAGGATGAGGCAAGATCAGGCAGCATTTTGTTCCATTGTATTCCTATGTGGAGTCATCAGGAGTTGTGGGCCAATTCAATGGCAACTAACAACAACATTGTAAGGCAGGAATTTCTCCCACTTTAGTTGGATGTCTGAAGTATGGGAAGAATAGAATTTACAGTATCTGTATTCTGTCTTGTTATCATAGTTCAGAAATTTTTAATCCAAACCAAGAGAAAATATGATAATAAGCATATGGGATTTGCCCTCAAATACAAAGCACTCAACTTCTTCAAATATTATAGGAAAAAAAAAACACATCCTGGTTAAGGATATTAATCACATCATATTAATTCTGCATCAGAGTTAATATTTTGAAAGTCAGAGAGGTTCTAAAGCTTTACTTATAAATCATATGCAGACCTTTAGCAAGAGCGTTTCTTCTTGATGCTTATGTTATCCCTGGGCTAATCAGATAAGGACATAGAACACTCATGAGAATTTTTCATGCGAAATATAAATATTGGTTATTTAAATTGTGGCAGAAAATATTTTTCTGTCAAATTTAATTCTAAGATTGTGGTGATAATAACAGGAATCTGTCAGGAAAAAAGAAAAAGACTTACCTCCATCTGCTCCTCTAAAACAGTATTGGTTTCAAATTCATGACTTTCAATATTATACAGTACAATTCAGATTGCATCAAAATTATGGTTTCCCACCTAGTTGTTGTTGGTGTTAAATGCCGTGGAATTCTGACTCACAGTGACTCTGTCGTGTTTTCAAGGAGCGGCTGGTGGGTTTGAACTGCCAACCTTCCAGTTAGCAGTTCAGTGCTTCTCTTATAGCACCACACCAGGACTCCATTCCTACCTAGTAGATGATCTTCTTCATCTAGTAGGAGATTTTCAGCCTCAAAAAAAAAGTCTAATCCAGCACAATCCAGATTGCACACACTTCTAATCACTTGGATTTTTAAGCGTTTTAGATAGTATAGCTAGGAACTACTAGATAGGAAGATGATCTAATATACACACTCTGAAACTCTGCAAGCCATCCAAGCTCTGTATGATTAGAAGTGGGTGAATATGATCTTATATATATGTTATCTGAAACTTTGTAAACAATCCAAACTCTGCGTGATTAAAATTGGATGAAACTTGGATTATTGGGCTTTATTTGTGGCCAAAAATCTTGGCATTCATTCCAGTTGATGGCTTTGAGGAGATCGTGGTGATTCAAATGCAGTTCTGTGAATTGAAGTGAATGTAGTTGTGGGGTGTTGCCACAAGATCTGAATTCATAAGTGGGAATTGACACTGGTAATGAGAATTGAAAGAGTTCAATTTGGCGGTGCTTATAAAAGGAGCTTGGGTAGCGTAGTGGTTATGAGTTGGGCTGCTAACCTCAAGGTCAGCAGTTCAAAACTACCAGCTGTTCCGCAGGAGAAAGATGAGGCGTTCTGCTCCCGTAAAGATTTACAGCCTCGGAAACCCTGTGCAGGGTCACTATGAGTTGGAACCGACTCCACGGTACTTAACAACAACAACAAGTGCTTATGAAGTATTAAAATTGAAAGAGTATGTAAATTTTGTTATTGGCTTAAGGACAACATATGGAAGCCACGGTAAAATAATACCCAGTATTCATCTAGTGTTGGTTGTAATTAAAGGGGAATGACATTAATAATAAGTTATTCTGGTCCTTTCTTGTGTTCCAAATGCTCAACATGCTAACTGCAAGGTTGGCAGTTTGAACCCACCAACCACTTCTTGGAAGCTGTATAGGATCACTATGAGTTAGAATTGACTAGATGGCACTTATCAGCAATAATAACAACAATTTTGATGCATAATTTTGATGTAATCTGGATTGTACTGTACAACAGTGAAAGTATTGAATTTGAAGACAATACTGTTTAGAGGGAGTAGTTGGAGGTAACTCATTCTTTTTTCCTGACACAGTCCTGTAATTATGACCACAATCTTAGAATTAGCTTTGACAGAGTAATCTTTTTACTACAATTTGAGGTGTCTAAAGAAATAAATTCCCATATAGCAGATCTATGATTTCTCCTTTAAATTTAACTTCCAAAACAATAGCAAAAATAAATTTACTAGCAAAACTGTTTCCCAGAATGCCAATGGCTGAAAATATACCAGGTCTGCATATGTTTGCAGAAGTCATCCCAAATAAAACATGTTTTGAATTGGCTCTTCTAGAAAGTAAGACTTGGGCAAAAATTAGGTGCTACGATATTTATGGTGATGCTAGCCTTCGAGAAAGTAAGAGAAAAAGAGAAAGGAGGCAATGGGATATGAGTCCAATGTGCTGAGATGTGCTACCATAGTTGGTAGCTCTGACTCACATCATTCTATGTACTATAAAATGAAACACTGCCCAGTCCATCACCATGGACACACTCATTCCTATGTGTGAGCCCCTGATTGCATCCATCTCATTGAGGATCTTCCTCCTTTTTTTGTGGCCCATCTACTTCACTAAGCATGGTGTCTGTTTCCAGAGACTGATCCCTCTTGATGACAATTTCAAAATGCATGAAATAAAGTCTTGCCATTTTTGCTTCTAAAGCATATTCTGGTTGCACTTCCTCCAACAAAAGTTTTCTGCATTCTTCTGGCAGTCTGTGGTATATTTCGTATTCTTTGTCAACACCATGATTGCAAGAACAGTCTTCCTTACTGATTGTCCAGCATATGAGACAGGGGTCAGGTGGGTCTTAGTTTTCAAAGTGACATTTTTGTTCTTTAACACTTTAATGAAATCTTTCACAGCAGATTTAGCCCAGTGCAATCAAATGTTGTTTGATTTCCTGACTGCTACTTCCATGGGCTTGGTGTTGGGTATGAGTAAAATGAAATTCCTGGAAACGTAAATGATTTCTCATTTTATTGTGATGTTGAGTATTGGGATACTTGTGAGGATTTTTGTTTGCTTTTATTGCAGTGTAATCCAACCTAAAGACTATATAGCCTTTAACCTTCATTAGTAAGTGCTTCAAGGTTGCAAATAAGCCTTCCTTCCATCCTAATCCACCTTCTTTTTCATATAATGCAATTTTTGGGATTATTTGCCTAGCATTAAGATCGAATAAGTATGGTGTTAGGATATAAGCCTAAAGTAAATCTTTTCTGGTTTTGCTTCACTCAGTATGAACTTGCTCTTTGAAAAAAATTCTCCTTGATCTATGTACAGGTTCCACATGAGCACAATTAAATGTTCTGGAATTCCCATTCTTTTCAATGCTATATATCACTTGTTAAGATCCACAACATAGAAGGTCTTTGCATAGTCAATGAAACACAGATAAACATCTTTCTGGTATTCTCGTCTTTTAGTCAAAATCCATCTGATATTCCTTATCTCGTGTCTTCTTCTGAATCTGACTTGAATTTCTGGCAGTTCTCTGATAATATACTGACAAACATTTTAAGATTATCTTCAGCAAAATTTTGCTTGCATGTGCTATTGATGAGATGTTCAATCATTTCCACTTCTATTAAATCACCTTTCTTTGGAATGTGAAAGAATATGAAATCTCTTCAAACTGGTTGGCACAGATGAATGAGGACTTACATTGCATTCATTTATTGAAAATCTTAATTTATGTTCCATCAATTCCTTGAGCCTCGTTTTTTCCAATGTCTTCCGTACAACTTGGACTTCTTCCTTCATTACCATTCGTTTGTGATCATATGCTATCTCTTGAAATGGTTAAATGTCGATTAATTCTTTTTAGTACAGTGATTTTGTATATTTCTTCCATTTTCTTTTGATGCTTTCTGTATCGTTCAATATTTTGTCCCAAAGATTCTTTAATATTAAAACTTGAGGCTTAAATTTTTCTTCTGTTCTTTCAGCTTAGGAAATATCAAACGTGTTCTTTCTTTTTGATTTTCTACTCTCAATCATTGCATATTTCATTATAATACTATGCTTTATCCTTTTGAGCTTCTCTTTGAATCTTCTGTTCTTTCTTCTTCTTTTTTTTTTTTTCAGATTAATTATTCCATATAAAGCAGCAAGTTTCAGAGTTTCTTCTGGCATCCACTTTGGTCTTTTCTTTCTTTCCAGTCTTTTTTTAATGACCATTTTCTTTCTTCCTATATGATTTTCTTGATGTCATACCACAGGTCTTCTGGTCTTTGGTCATTAGAGTCTAATGCATCAAATCTATTTTTGAGATGGTCTCTAAATTCAGGTAGAACATATTCAAGGCCATATTTTAACTCTTGTAGACTTGCTTTAATCTTTTGTGATTTCAACTTGAACTGCATATGAACAATTGATAGTCTGTTCTGCAGTAAGCCCCTGACTCTGTTCTGCTTGATGATATTGAGCTTCTACACTGTCTCTTTCCACAAATGTAGCTGATTCTATTCCAGTATATCCCATCTAGTGAGGTCCATGTCACTGTGGTTATGTTGGTGAAAAAAAAGTATGTTCAATGAATTTGTCATTGGTCTTGCAAAATTCTGTTATGTGATCTCTAACATCATTTCTACTATCAGTCATATTTCCCAACTGCTGATACTTCGTTTTATTACCAACTTTCATGTTCTAGTCACCAATGATTGTCAATGCTTGGTGATTGCATTTATGATACATTCCTGACTGCAAATGGTAAAAATGTTCAATTTCCTCATATTTGGCATTAGTGGCTAGTGTGTAAATTTGAATAATAATCATATTAGCTGAACTTCCTTGTAGGTGTGTGGATATTATCCTATCGCAGACAGTGTTGTACTTCAGGATAGAATTTGAAAAGTACTTTTTGAAGATTAATGTTATGTCATCTCCAAGTTTATATTTTCAGCATAATAGAGTATATAATTGTCTGATTCAAAATGGCCAGTCCCAGTCTATTTCAACTTACATCACATTTCATTTTTTACACTTGCAGTTTCCCTAAACACACTTTGTATATTCCACATTCCAGTTGTCTCTGGATGCTTGTAGCTGTCTCTTCTCTTTTTCAGTTTTGCCTCATCAGCAAATGAAAGTCACCAAAGCATTATTCCATTCACATTATTAAGATAAACTCTACTTTGAGGAGATAGCTCTTTCCAAGTTGTATTTTGAATGCCTTCCAACTTGAGGGGCTCATCTTCTGGCACCAAATCAGACCATGCTCCATTACTGTTCATAAGGTTTTCAGTGACTAATTTTCAGAACAAACTCTCTTTCTTCTTGGTAGTTTGCCTTTATCTGGAAGTTCCGCTGAAATCTATCCACCGTGGGTGACCCTGCTGATATTTGATAGCTTCCAGCATCACAACAGCATGCAGGCCACCACAGTATTGACAGATGAGTGGTGAATTAATACAGAACCACAAAGAGTTGTGTTACGTGATCTGATCCTTGTGCTATCTGATGCACATACTTTGTCTTTAAGGCTTGTGCGAAGGAACTAAGCTTCATTAAAGTCCACAGGAAAAAGAATGAGAAGGACCCTCTCTCTATCCCTATACTAACTGTAGAATTCCTTATACAGGAAACAGTAGTGAGGTCTTATATCTGTCAAATTTCACTTAAAACTTTTCAAAAACCTTTCTTGAAGATAACCCTCTTCATTTATTAGGAGGTAAGGAAGATACCATGGAGTCCTGGTGTGGCATTGTGGGCTACTGAATCAGACTGCAGTCATTTGAACTTCAAGTTCGGTGGTTCAAGCACACCAGCTGCTCATTGGAAACCCTATATAGCATTGCTATGGGTTGGAATTGACTCAATGGCACATAACAACAATAAGGAAGATACCAGAAAGAGAACAGGGATGTTGGTGGAATTAAATGGTCATTTCAATTTCCTTTTATAATCTTAAAATGAGTTATAGACTAAAGCTTGTAGTTCTACTTTACAATCTCTTAGTATGACCACAGAGGAGGACAAGCAACTTTCCTTGGGATGTCAGGGTTTTCTGGGATTTGTTTGTTTGTTTGTTTTCTTCTTATGTAGCATAGTGGTTACGAATCTGGCTGCGAACCGCAAGGTCAGCAGTTCAAAACTACCAACTGGTCTGAGGAAGAAAGATGAGGCTTTCTGATCCCATAAAGATTTACAGCCTTGGAAACCCTGTTCAGGGTTGCTATGAGTCAGAACCGACTCCACAGCACATAACCACCACCATACTGATGTAAACGTCTGCTTAAATTTCAAGATAAGAGATTCATCTTTAACATTATCTTATATACATACGTAATATTTATTTATATATACAATATAAATACTCCTGTGCATCTAAATTTACATATACATATATTCAGAGTTTGATGAGTCCATTTTTTATAATAATATAGGTAGATATCCTTGGGGAAGGAGAAGAGTAGTCCAGGAGAGTAAACAGTTATCTAAACCCATATAGAGTTTAAAGCCTAGGATATGATTTAACATAGCATTAAATCATCAACAAATGCTAGCATAATTACATCTTTTACAAATATTAATTGTGAGATTCTTAAGGTTTATTCCTAACATGTCTATGCTTAGCTACCAATTCTTTCTTTCCATTTAGGATCTAACTGTTCATCTTAAGATCCTCATTAACCTGTTTTACTGAGTTCAACTCTGATGAAAGTTAAAGCTACCTTGTAAGAATATTGCTGTAGAGGACTTCCGGTTTGCCAGAAAGCCAGACGGCCCAGTACCTCAGCTCGAGCACTGTCCTGCCCACAGGACTTACCGATAGCCCCGCACTGCCTGACTGATAGCTTGCAACCCAACCCCACCCACCAGGACCACCAGACTCCCCCACAGGATTGTTCCCTCCACCTCAGACAGCTCGCTCACACCCAGCTGACCCCGCCCACACGCCATAACAAGCTAGAGCCCCACCCAGCCTCCCAGAACTCCCATGGGACCCATGCTGCTGCAAAGCTTATTGAACTGCAAGAAAGGTGATTCACGCCCACCAGCCAATCCTCAGGAGGCCACACGCTCAGCCTAGGCTGAGACGCGGAAGTGCACCTATCTGAGTCTGCCTTCTTGCCCTAGTCTAGCAGGAACCCTGGTGTGGCTCTGAGGGTTGATACAGCATACTACAGAGCCTTATGAACTGCAAGATCGGTGGTTGAAACTCACCAGCTGCTCCTCAGGAACCCTATCTAGGTCTCCCTTTTATAGCCAGTTTAGCACGAGTCCCAGCGTGGCTTAGAGGGCTGGGGCGCCACTACAGAGCCTCTGGAACTGCAGGGCCCGTGGTTCAAGCTCACCAGCTGCTCCTCAGAAACACTATACAGGTCTGTTATGGGTCGCAATCGACTCAACAGTGCCTAACAACCAGGAGAGGAGGGCAGAGTGAACGAAAGAGAGTTAAGACATTAAAGGCATACCTACATTAAGCCACAGATTTTCCTATTATTATTATTGGTTTTTGTTTCTTTTTTAATAATTTTTTTTCTTTTTTCTCTTTCTTTCTTTTTTTCGCTTCTTCTCCCTCTTCTTCTCCTCTACCCCACTCCCTCTTTTTTTGTGAGTGGAGAATACGGTATTGAGTCTTGTTTTGGCTGGTGCTACATCATTTTCTTCTGATTTTATTATATATATATATATATATATATATATATCATTTTTTTTTCCTTTCCTTCTCTTTTTCTTCTTCACCCCTCCCCCTTCCCTTTGAGACTGCTGTATTAAGCCTTGATCTCGCTGGTCTTGCATTATTTTCTTCTGGGTTTTCTTTTTTCTTTTCTTTTCTTTTTTTCTTTTCTCTATCTTTCTTTTTCCCCCTTTTCCTCTTTCTCCCACTTTTGTTTTTGCTTTTGATTCTGACATTGTTTTTTTACCCAGCTGCAGTTCTTTGGCTGTCACAAGCCTCCCTTCTGCTAAGGGAGGACTCCTTGTCTCCCTATTCTACATGAGAAGAGTCAGCAACTGCTGCCAAATAGCCAAGCTACATTCACACTGTATTAAACACCAAAACCCAGGTAATAACCAATACCAGCTATCAGATACCAAGGAAACAGGCAGCACCTGTGAAAGTTACTCTGAGTCAAGCAATAAGAAAAGTGAAAAGGGAAGTCTACACCTGACCACATCTTCCTGGAAGAAACCAGAAAGCATAAAAAAAAAAAAAAAAAAATTCATCTAAGCATTAGGGCCACAGATAAACATCAAACATGTCCAAGAAGCAAAAACAGATGACCATATCAGCACATGTCCAGAAAAAAGATAAAATATCTGAGACAAAAGACCCAGAAGTATACCTGGACTCCTCCATTCTGGAAGGAGGGCAGGCCCTGGAAATTCCTGAGAAAGAATTCAGAAAAGTGATTATAAAATGTTTCAAAACACTTTACAATGGAGTTAAGAAAAATAAGGAAGAAGTCAGGAAAGTGCTACAAGAACAATCAAACAAGATAGATACAGCATTGGAAACAATGCAAAGCCTCCAGAAAGAGGTACAAACAATCAAAAACAAAAAGGCAGAAATAGAAAACACTCAGAAAGGACAGAGGAGTAGAATAGATGAGATGGAAGGAAGAATCAACGAGCTGGAAGACAAGTCGCTCAATACCACCAAGATAGAAGAACAAACACAAAAAAAGATAAAAAATTCGGAGGAAGGTCTGAGATTCATGTTGGACGATATGAAGAGGAATAACTTAAGAATTATTGGCATTCCAGAAGAACAAATAAGATGGCAGATCGGGTGGACGTGTAGCAGAGAGCTCTGCCAACAACAACACAGAATACCTGACCAAGCAGGCTCAGGGGATGGTCCCAGAACCCTGAACCACATATAAAGGATTACTTAGAAGGTTGGAAGACTCACAACTGGGGGAATTTGTGGCAGAAGAAAGAAATCTATTGCTTTCTAGTCCGGGATGCTCGGCTGCTCCAGGAGACGCCATCTTGGGTGAGACCACGTGGTGGGGGAAGGATAGGAGCGGCCACAGATGCCTGGCAGAACCACTGAGATAGAGGTGTGGACATTCTTTTCTTTTGGTATCTGTTCATTGGTCCCTTGCTGTCTGTGTACCTCCATTCTGGTGAATATAGGGGTGACTGAGCTAGTGGCACCCCAGCCCCACCCTCGGAGGGTTCTACTATGCATGCACACAGATCTCCTAGAAATTTAAAGAGACAGTTTCCAATTAAAATCAAATGGCTACAGCCGGCCCTGAACTGTTT
>NW_006408629.1:2534436-2545034 GCF_000296735.1 Chrysochloris asiatica
AATTCACAATAAAACATTAAAGAAAAAAAAAAAAAAAACCAAGGCTGAAAGGATGTTAACCAAGTTTACACTTCTTTTTGCTCTAGTTTTAAACTACAATCATCTCATCATATCTTAATGCAATGTGCAAATGCATTTACAGCACACTTTAAGAGTAGCCTTCAGAGGAAATTTATTTACTTTCTATTAAAAACACTATACTATATAAGCATTACATAATAATACTACCTAACCAATTGAGAACATTTGGTCATAAGAATCATCATAAGTTTTCTGGAAATAAGTTCAAGTAAGAATTAAATATTTAAAAGGGTGAAAAAAAAAGAATATTGCTGTAGAATGCAGGTTTAGTGTTTTTAATTGTTATGAGAAATCTTGAGGAAACATCATCTACTAAAAATTTCCACAAGCTTTGGGTAAATCCAGTAAAAGCATCTAATATTTAGAAGTCCATGCATTAAGACAAGTGTCTCAATAAGGAGTGCCTGTAAGAAAATACCAGTCTAGTGCCTATAAGAATATACCAGACTTGAGACATTCTGAAGGTTTGTTTCTGACCTTTCTATGGTTTTAATCACTGAAGTTCTTGACAGCTTAATAAGTTGAGGGTGTTGGGTCATAGTCTAACTTAATAAGGCCCATAGCAGGGGCTTGGTCACCTCTGATTGCTCCCATAAGTCTCAGCACATCTGCTATACTGTCCTTGGGTGAGAAATGTTTTCCATAACTTCCCTCTTGTCCACTACCCTGCATATAAATTGTTTTTATTAACACAAGAATGATACAGCACTGTATATTTGTGTGAGATTTTACCATTTTCAGTTTTGCCCTATAATAAAGAGAGCAGAACGTTTCTTCCAAAATAGAATTAAACATTTTTTTATCACAGTCTTGTCTTCTGTTTTTCTACCCTTATTTAAAACCAGTCAAACTAGTCTTCGATTTGACATCAGATTAAAGAATTAAACATTGTAACAAGACTCTTCAAGACAATTTAAAATATTTTATAGTTGAGGGAAGGAAAGAGTCAGATAAAAACAATAGAATAGTTATAAAGATTTCACATAGAACAACACATTCAGATGTAAGTGTCTAGGGAGATTCAATTGTATATGGAAGTGTATATATTTGGATGATTGACACATTCCTTTGTCCAGAATGATAAACAAATTGATAGACAATTTATTCTGTTTTAATTCAATAGATTTTACAAATCTAATGAAAGTCATATTTTTGCTCTCTTTGCAACTTACCATATGGATAATAGCAGACTGGAAGTTGATCCAGATGGATGAAACTACAACTTTCTAGCCTGGTGTTACATCTGTATTCTCCACCTTAGCTTGGTCATGGAGAATGAATCCCAGTGCCAATTCAGGGGGAAAAAAATAATTGAATATTTTTATAAAGAACTTAGACTGAAAGACAACATGATTATATTTTTATTAAAACATTTTGCAAGTGAAACTAGTTTGGTTTTCTCCTTAAATAATCAAAATATATGCACATTGAAGTCATCTGACTTCCCATCATTGGCAATCTTCTAAATGAAAACATTGTTTGAACTCTTCTCTGATTTAATGTGTAATTTGAATCCACAAATACTCCTTAGGATTGTTCATGCAATGTGAACAAATATAAAAATGGAAAAAGTAGGGCATGTAGTATTGTGCAAAGGACAGCAAATCACTCTGCTAGAGACTAGATACAAATCAGTTCTTCTCACAATCAGATCAGATCCATGATAGAACAGTAAGACTGTCTCCTGCCTCAAGCTGACAGCAGTCTGGGAAAGAATAAAAACCAGTTTTATGTGTGCTATTTGTATTTGTTTACTGAACTGCTGAATAAAATGCCTACAGTTTACCCTATATATGGTTATAAATATATATAAATATATATAAAATATACTATATTTCACTAGATTAAATCACAAGATTTAGTAGCCTTCTTTACTATTAGCATAAATTTCTAATTGAAATATGGTTGAAACACCCACCAACTGCTCCTCAGAAACCCTATGCAGGGTCACTGTGAGTTGGAATCAACTTGATGTCACTAACAACAACAACATAAAGCATGCAGATCTTTTTGTTTCCTGTTAAGGCTCACCAATATTTGTCCACAACAGAGTAAATTCTCAGTAACAAGGTGGGTTATATGACTTGTCTTCTAGACATCAGTCAGCTTCTTTCTTTGACTTCACTAGTAGCTAAAATACTTGGGTAATGGGACCATGAAGAGTGTGTCCATGATACAAAGTATGGAAGCTAAGCATAAGCTCATTCTCACCAAAGCTAATCTAGTTACTACCATTGTTTAGTGCCCATTCTACCATCAATAGAGATTGAAACAGATACTGGTAGTGTACTATTGCTGCAAGATACCAGCTATCTGTTGACATATATAAAAAACCCCTTCTTCCACCAGGGGTAAGTAATTGCTGGCTAGGAATACCTATATGTACTCTGATACGAGATTGCCTTTCCTGCCTCTAGTGTCTCCCAGAGTTTATAGAATGTCTCCTGTGTTGATGTGGAATCCCATTCAAGACTGCTTTGAGCAAAGAGATCCATCCTATGATAAAGGAGTTTTGATTTGTAAACCAGATCTCAGAAGAAATCAAAATAACATCATTAAGTATTGACATTAGGTGACAACTTGGAGACAACACTCTGCCACCTTGGAATGTTATCCTCCAAATATGAACCAATGGTTAAAACATGGGCTAGAATATCTAGGTCAAAAAATCAAGAGCTACAAACAGATTAGGTCTCTCACCATCCCCCTTAGTGATCTTCTTACAGAAATTATATTTACCATTACCTAATGATCAAGCATCACCAGATTAACAGTCCTACTTTCCAGGGGAGGATTTTATCATAGAGACACAGGTTTCCACTAACATGAAATTATATTATCACCTGACCAAGTTAAACAGGCAGAGGTGTTATCATACTGATGGAAATACAAAGACAAAAACAAAAAACACTGCAGTTGTGTTCATTGTGCCTCACAGTGACCCTATAGGACAGAGAACAAGAAGCTATGATTGATGCTATGCAGTGCAGATAGGGGGAAGTGTATCTGGAACTAGGGTATTGCCTAGGTCATCTGTAGTTCTTCCATGTCTGGCAATACCTGGCAGCAGAAAGCGAACTAAGAACTTAGACTACCTTGAGGATGTCAACCCAGAGGAGTCAAACTACTGGCATAAGGAGAAGAAAATCATTACTAGATGGCAAAAGGAGGAGATGAAAAATACCAACAATTATCACAGAACTGATTGCAGTACCAGGGACTGAAGCTGGTTTTACTCCCTCTTGTCTTAGATTTTGTAAGAAGTTGTGACTGACCGCCCTCATCAAAGGATCTGTGTCTCTTTCTCAAAGAAGATGTAAAGACATCTTATTATCACCAAAATGGAGACTCTATATTGTAAGATAGGAACTAAATATAATGGAGGCCATGAGTATACCTAAGTGATACAAGGAGTAAATTAAATATCTTATGTATGACTTCAGATGGTCTCAGGCTGCCTCTTGATCCAATTCCCACTGAAGCAAGCAACTTCACATGTGCTCTGAGTGACATCCTTTAGAAGTAATACAATAACTTTGTGTGCCTTCTCTGTAAATCTCTCACCTCTAATTATAGGGATTCCATGTTGGGTTTGAGGAGAGAGATACTGTGAAATCCCATTTTGTGTCCACACATGAGTAAGCTGGAAGCTCAGAAGCAATTAAGAAATGTTCTAGTGAATTTTTAACCACTGGGATATGACAACCAGTGGATAAATTCCTTCCCATTTTATCGTGCAGCATGCTTATAAGAGGTGCATCTTGTACAGCTTCTCAGAGGGTTGTTGTTGTTAGGTGCCTTTGAGTGGGTTCCAACTAACCCTATGCATAACAGAGCACACCACTGTCTAGCCTGATCCAACCTCACAATTGTTGTTACATTTGAACCCATTGCTGCTGCCATTGTGTCAGTCCATCTCATTGGGGATTTTCCTCTTTCTGCTGACTCTCCACTTTAGCAATTATGATGTCATTCTTCATGTACTAACCTCTCCTGATAATGCATCAAAAGTATGAGAGACGAACTTCTGCCATCTTATATTCTAAGGAGCATTCTGTCTGTCCTTCTTTCAACACAGGGTTGTTTATTCTTCTCACAGACCACAGGACTTTTAATATTTTCCAACACCATAATTCAAGCGCATTGATTCTTCTAAGGTCTTCCCAATCCATAGTCCATCTTTCATATGTATATGAGATATTTGAAAATACCATGGCTTGGGTCAGATGCACCCTAGTCTTCAAATTGTTATCTTTGCTCTTTAACACTTTAAGGAGGTTTTTATTTTTTGCATCAGATTTCCCTAATGTAATTGCTTGATTTTTTTTAACTGTTGCTTCCATGAGTGTTGATTGTGAATCCAAGCAAAATAAAGTCTTTGACAACGTCAAACTTTTCTCCATTTATCATAATGTTATTTACTGGTGCATTTGTGAGGATTTAGGTTTTATTTATATTGAGGTGCAACCACATAAAGGCTCTAGTCTTTGATCTTCATTAGTAAATATTTTAAGTCCTCTTTGCTTTTAGCAAGCAAGGTTTTATCTTGTGCATGTGGTCATCATGGTATGCTGTGGAGTTGGTTCCAACTCATAGCAACCCTGCATTGCGTTTCCAAGGCTGTAAATCTTTAGGGGACCAGGATGTTTTTGTTGTTAAATACCGTCGAGTCGATTCCAATCCACAGCAACCCTGTATAGGATTTCCAAGGAGCAGCTGGTGAGCTTGAACCATCAAACTTGCAGTTCAAACAACTTTGCAGTCTGACACATTAGCCCACAGCACCACACCAGGAGTCAAGGGGACCAGAATAGCAAGTTGTTAATAAGTCTTCTTCTAATTCTTATGTCACGTTTTTCTTCATATAACATAAGCTTCTCGGATTATTTACTCAATATACAGATTGACTAGTATGGTCAAAAGATATAACCCTGATGCATACCTTTCCTGATTTTAATTCATTAACTGTCCTTTTGTTCTGTTCTAACAACTTCTTTTTGTTGTATGTACAGTTTTCTCATGTGCACAGTTAAATGTTCTGGAGTACCCTTCCTTTAAGGATCTCTGGTAGCATAGTGGTTATGAGTTACGCTACCAACCTCAAGATCAGGAGTTCAAAACTACCAATGGTTCCATGGGAGAAAGATGAGACTTTCTGATCCTGTATAGATTTACAGCATTGGAAACCCTATACAGGGTCTCTATGGGTTGGAACAAACTTGACAGCACTTAACAAAGATAATAACCATTTATTTACAATATTATACATAGTTTCTTTAGATTCACACAATGAAATGTCACTGTATCATCAATAAAGCACAAATAAACATCTTTCTGGTCTCTGCTTTCAGCCCAGAGCCATGTGAGTTCAACAATATCAATCATTCCATGTCTTATTCGGAATATGGCTTGCATTTCTGGCAGTTCCCTTTTGCGACCATGTTTGAATTATCTTAAGCAAAATTTTACTTGCATAAGGTATTAATGATATTGTTCAATTATTTCTGCATTCCAATGGATAACTCTCTTTGGAATGGGCACAAATATGGATCTTTTTCAATCAATTAACTGGTGAGACAGATCTCTTCCAAATTTATTTGCAAGAGTGTGTCAGCCCCTCTTGTGCTAAATCAGTTTGCTGAAAGAACTCAATTTGTATTCCATCAACTCTTAGAGTCTTGTTTTTTGAAAACAACTTATGTGAAGCCTGAACTACTTCCTTCAATATCATTGGATCTTAACATATGCTACCTCTTGAACATGAAAGAAATGAGGAGGTTCAAGAGCTGAACAGAAAGTTGTAAAGGTCAGCTCGAGAAGGCAAAGTCAAATATTACAACAAAATGTATAAAAAATCTGGAGTCAGAAAACCAAAAATAAAGAACACATGCAGCATTTCTCAAGCTGAGGGAACTTAAAAAAAAAAAAAAATTCAAGCCTTGACTTTCATTATTGAAGGGTTCTTTGTGCAAATTATTAAATGATGCAGAAAGCATCAAAAGAAAATGGAATGAATACACAGAGTCACTGTACCAAAAGGAAATGGTTGATGTTTAACCATTTCAAGAGGTACCATATGATCAAAAACCAATGATACCGAAGGAAGAAAGCCAAGTTTCATTGAAGGAATTGGCAAAGAACAAGGTACTATGAATTGGTGCAGTAAAAATTGAAATTTTTCAAGAAAGTAAGGGAGCACTGGCGGCACTCACTCATCTATGCAAAGAAATTTGAACGACAACTATCTGGCCGACTAATTGGAAGAGATCTGTATTGGTGCCCATTCCAAAGAGAGGTGACCCAATGGAATATGGAAATCATCTGATAATATCTTTGGTATCCCATGTGAGTAAAGTTTACTAAAGGTAGTACAGAAATCGCTTTAAGCATACATTGAGAGAGAACTTCCAGAGGTTCAAGCCAGATTCAGAAGAGGCCATGGAATGAGGGATATCATTGCTGATGTCCAAAGAATCTTGGCTGAAAGCAGAGAATATTAGAAAGATGTTTACCTATGCTGTATTGACTATGCAAAGGCTTCCAATTGTGTAGATCATGACAAGCTATGGACAACATTGCAAAGTATGATTATTTCTGAATACTTAATTGTGCTCATGAGAAATCTGTACATGGACCAAGAGGCAGTTGTTCGAACAAAACATGGGAACACTGAATGGTTTAAAATTAAGAAAGATGTGTGACATGGTTGTATTCTTTAACCATACTTACTCACCCAGTATGCTGAGCAAATAATCCGAGAAGCTGGGTTATATCAAGAAAAACGTAATATCAGGATTAGAGAAACACTCATTAACAACCTGCAATGTGCAGATTATACAATATTGCTTGCTAAAAGTGAAGAGGACTTAAAAATATTTACTGATGAAGATCAAAGACAACTGCCTTCAGTATGGATTGCATCTCAATGTAAAGAAAACAAAATTCCTCACCACGGGACCAATAAACAACATGCTTATCAATGGAGAAAATATTGAAGTTGTCAAGGACATTATTCTTCTTGGATCAACCATAAACACACATGGAAGCAGCAGTCAAGGAATCAAACGACATATTGCATTATGCAAATCTGTTGTGCAAGACCTTTTTAAAGTGTTGAAGAGCAAAGACGTCAGCTTGAGGACTAAGGTGTCTGACCCAAGCCATGGTATTTTCAATAAGCTCATATGCATGCGAAAGCTGGACAGTGAATAAGGAAGACTGTAGAAGAATTGATACATTTGAGTTATGTTGTTGGAGAAGAATATTGAAAGTGCTGTGGGCTGCCAAATGAACAAACCAATCTTTGTTGGAAAAAGTACAGTCAGAGTGCTCTTTGGAGGCAAGGATGTCTAAACTTCATCTCTCATACTTCAGACACATTGTCAGGAAGGATCAGTTGCTGGAGAAAGATATCATGTTTGGTAGGGTGGAGGGTCAGAGAAAGAGAGGAAGACCCCTAGCAAGATGGATTGGCCAAGTGGCAGCATCAATGGGCTCAAGGGTGGCAACAATTATAAGGTTGGCCCAGGATCAGGCAGTGTTTCACTCTGTTGTGCATAGGGTTGGTATGAGTTGGTATCGACTTGATGGTATCTAACAATGTCAACAACAACCTCTTCAAATGGTTGAGCATTGACCATTTTGTTTGGGTACGGTGACTCTGCTATTCCCTCCATGTTTTTTTGATGCTTTCTGCATTATTCAATATTTTGCCCACAGAATCCTTCAATATTGTAAGTCAAGCTTGTATTTTTTCCTCAGTTCTTTCAGTTTGAGAGCTGCTGAGTGTGTTCTTCTTTTTCGGTTTTCTAAGTGATCTTCGCATATTTCATTATAGTACTCGACTTTGTCTTTTTGAGTTGGCCTTTGAAATTTTCCTTTCAGCTCATTTATTTCTTCATTTCTTCCATTAATTTTAGCTTCTGTATGCTCAAGAGAAATTTTCTGAGTCTCTGCTGACATTCATTTTGATTATTTCCTTTTTTACTTTAATTTTAATAATCTTTTGTTTTCTTCATATATGATATTCTTGGTGTCATTCCACAACTCTTTTGGCCTTTGGTAATAAGTGTCTAAGATATCAAATCTGTTTTGAAGTGGTCTTTAAATTTATATGGGATATATTCAAGGTCATATTTTGGCTCTCATAGATTTGTTTTAGATTTCTTCAACTTTAGTCTGAACTTGACTATGAGCAATTGATGATCTGTTCCACAGTTTATACCAGGCATTTTTTGGCTTATGGTATTGAGATTTTCTACCTTCTTTTCCCACAGAGGTAGTCAATTTGATTCCCATGTATTCTATTTGATGAGGTCCAGGTGTGCAATAATCTTTTATGTTGTTAAAAAACGTATCTGCAATGAAGACATATTCGGTCTTGTAAAATTCTAACATGGGATCTTCGGCATCATTTCTATCACCAAGGTTATAGCATCCAAATACTGACTCTACCTTTTGGTTTCCAATTTTCTCATTCCAATTGTCAGTAATTACCAATGAATCTTGATTTCATGTTTGACCAATTTCAGACTTAAGAAGTTGATAGAATTCTACAATTTCATCTTTACTGACTTTAGTGGTTGGTACATAAATTCGAATAATAGTGATATCAACTAGTCTTCCCTGTAGATGTATGGATACTGTCCTATCATAGATAGAATTGTACTTCATGCTAGATCTTGAAATGGTCTTTTATATGATGAATACAATGTCATTACTCTTCAATTTGCCATTCCCTCCACAGTTATCCATATGATTTTCAGATCCAAAATGGTCAATACCAGCACATTTTAGTTCACTTGTGCCTGGGATGGTTACAAGTTGGGTTACTAATCTCATAGTAAGCAGTTTGAAAGTACCAGCTGTTCTGCAGGAGAAATACGAGGCTTTCTCTTCCTGTAGATTTACAGCCTCAGAAACCCTGTACAGGGTAGCTAGAGTCAGAACCGATACCACGGCACATAGCAACAACAACAACGCCTAGGATATGGATGTTAATGTATTCTATTTCATTTTTTACAACTTTCAATTTGCCTAGAATGTACATACTTTGTATATTCCACATTCTGATTATTAATGGATGTTTACAGTTTCTTCTCATTTATAGTTCTGCCCCATCAGCAAATGATGGTTCCAAAGGCTTTATTCCATTTGTAACATTATGACCCCCTCTTCCTGGTGTGGTGTTGTGGGGTAATGCACCAGACTGCAAAGCCATTTGAACTGCAAGATTGGTGGTTCAAGCTCACCAGCTGCTCCTTGGAAATCGTATACAGGGTCGCCAGAATCCACTTGACAGTACTTAACAACAACAACTTTGAGAAGGCAGCTCTTTCTGTCATATTCTGAGAGCCTTCCAAACTGAGGGGCTCATCTTAAGACACTGTATCTGATAATTTTCTGTTGCTATGCATGAGTTTTTCAGTGGCTAAACTTTCAGAAGTAGTCCACTTCTCCTTCATCCTACTTGTCTTAATCTAGAAGCTCAGTTGAAACCTTCCCATCGTGTGTGACCCTGTTGGTATTTAAAATACCAGTGTCATGGCTTCTAGCATCACAACAACAGGCAAGCCAAATTTTATGGTATTGTCTGTCAGTATGGCAAACTGACAGATAATACCACACAACAGAATGATTGGTAGGTCACACTAAGGGGTGACTGAGTTGATAACACGTGTACCTATTGCTTCTTTCCATCTTCTCTAGTTAATTTGCCTTACCCCTTTCTCTTGTACCAGGAATGTTTACTCCTCAATAAAATGGTCATACATAAAGATATATTTCACACTAAGCTTGTGGCGAACTTAGGTTAACACAGGATCTATGAAGAAAGAATGCATTGTCTCTTTTTTAAGTCTAGATGGAGATACTGAACAGTCCATTTACAATTCAAATATAATTAAATTTGTAGTAGGCATTCATGGAATTGACTGACCTGCTTTCCCCTTACCTTGGACCTGACCCTTCCTCCTTGACTGTAGTAGACACTTCAGTTCCCTTATATGACCTCCATTCCCAGCCCATGGATCCACAGCTGTGTAAACTTCTAAACTACAGCAAGCAGATGCTTCCCCTTTCAGAATTTGTAGTCTTTAGATGATTGTGAGGTTATTTGCACTCTTTTATGGAATCCTGATCTGATGCTGTGGGCTAATGTGCTGGACTGTAAAGTCAGTTTGCATCACAAGGTCAGTAGTTCAAGATCACCAGCTGCTTCTTGGAAACCCTATACAGAGTCGCTATGGGTCAGAAATGACTCAATAGCACTTAACAACAACAACAACAACATTGATATATGAGTCCTGGTGTGGCACAGTGGATTCATGCTCCAGACTGCAATGTTGGTTTGAATCACAAGGTCTGCTGTTCAAGTTCATCATCTGCTCCTCAGAAACCCTATGCAGGGTCGCTATGGGTCAGTTCATATACAACCTTACTTACAGAAAGAGAAGAGAACTTAAAATACTTACTGATGAAGATCAAAGAACACAGGCTTCGCTATGGATTGCATCTTA
>NW_006408629.1:2545519-2546845 GCF_000296735.1 Chrysochloris asiatica
GACCAGTTGCTGGAGAAGGATATCATGTTTGGTAAGGTGGAGGGTCAGAGAAAAAGAGGAAGACCCCGCCCCACACACCCCAGCGAGATGGATTAGCAAAATGGCAACATCAATGGGCTCAAGCGTAATAACAATTGTGAGGTTGGCCCAGACCAGACAGTGTTTCGTGCTGTTGTGCATAGGGTCACTATGTGTGGTCCTTTCTCGAAGGAGCCTAACAACAATAACATCAATCATAATTGATTTGACTACAATGGTTAATAATAAAAATATAGCATGTTAAGTGAGCACCTAACCCAAACTATAGTAGGAAGTTGGGGGAGGGGTCTAGTGAAGTAGAAAATCTTGGTCCTAAATTTTCCCTAGATTGATTTGTTGTTGTTGTTGTGAAGTACAGTCGCATATGTTCCCACCCATAGCTACCGGTATAAGGTTTCTGAGGAGCCACTGGTGAGCTTGAACTGCCAACCTTGCAGTCCAAACTGACCTTGCAATCTAGTCCATTAACCCACAGTATTAGCATTTAAGACAGGAATTATTCAAGAGAATAAGTGAGAGAAATATCCCAGGTAGTAGCAATAATAGGAGCTTTAGTAGTGTAGTGGTTACGAATCGGGCTGTGGACCACAGGGTCAGCAGTTCAAAACTATCAGCTGTTCCGCGGGAGAAAGATGAGGCTTTCTGATCCCGTAAAGATTTACAGCCTCGGAAACCCTGTACAGGGTCACTATGAGTCGAAACCGACTCCACGGCACATAACAACAACAACAACAAGCAATAATAGGAGGAAAGACTTAAAGCTAAGAAAGCTTGTGCTTGCTTCCAGAAAATGACAACAGTTTTAGTAAAATTTCAGAAAGGTGATAAGAGATAAGGCTAGAGAGAGGTAAGACCAGGTGAAGAAGTGTTTAATTCTTTTTCTCAACATTCAAATCACTAGGGAAGTTTTAAGCCAATTACTACACTCGTAACTTGAAAAAGGTAATCCAATTTTTCAACATGTCTTTTTTCAGAAATCAACATTTAGTGCCCTTTGGTTGTTTAAATTATTATATATTCCTGAGTGTTTTTGTGTACATCCCCCTGCCCCCCCCCAAAAAAAAGAGGGAGTTTCTTTTATCAAGAAGACCTTTTTTTTTTTTCAACTTTTTACAACACTGGTCTCCTATTATATTTGATTTGTTGAATGTAAAACTGATGATCTGCTCTGCAAACCTTCACCCAATTCACAATAAAAAAAAAAAAAAAAAAACATGGAAAGGACATAAATACTGTTGTTGCATGGAAGAGATTGTAATCATTGCAATGAAACAATGGTGTTAAGCC
>NW_006408629.1:2547895-2564698 GCF_000296735.1 Chrysochloris asiatica
GACTTGATGGCACCTAACAACAACAACAGCACTTAACAACAGCAGTAACAAATTTTATATCTAATAAAAAAGGATAAAAATCTCTCTTTGCCATAAAAGGTATTAAATAAAAGAAAAAATATATAAAACTGAAGGTTCTGCAAAGATTGAGAATCAACTCAAATTGCATTATAATCATCTACAATGCAGGAATTAAAAACCTAAATGTCTTCAGTGGCCAGAAAACTAAGGAAAATGTGAGAAATGGAACTCTGTGTAGCAGTAGGCAGTAAAGCAATTTTGTGAACCAGATTGACAGTGCTTCTTTGGGTGTTGTTTTTTTGTTAAGTGCCATAGAGTCATTGCTGACTCATAGTAATCCTGTACATGGTTTTTGAAGAAGGGCTTATGAGTTTGAACCACCAGCCCGGCATTTCAAACCAACCTTGAAGTCCAGCACATTAACCCATTTAAAGACACTTAAATTCAACTTTTCTTTTTTTAAGTAGGACTCATTTGTGGTTTTGAATGCATGCTATCAAGATTCATACTTCTTGGTAGCTACTGAAATCACATGATCATCAAAATTACCCAGCAACTTACTAAAGCATTCAGATTTCTGGGGTGTACATTAGTGTCCTTGTCTTTGTTTGATTTGTCTTGCTCAGTTCGATTGTCTCATTTATTTCTTTGGTTAGGGAAATCATTGATTTATGTGATATTAATTTATGAAATCATTCACAAATATTCACCTAATGCTAAATACATGTTAAGGTTAGTTCTAGGTTCTAGGAGTATAGGAGTGAGTAGAACTTATCTCAAGAAGCTTACATTCTATGTAGTATAATAAAAGCAGGCATTTCTAAAATCCTAATGATAACCCGATAAACTGCATTCTGTTTACCATGTTGTTGTTGTTGTTGTTAAGTGCTGTACAGTCAGTTCAGACCCATAACTACCCTGTACAGGGTTTCCTAGGAGTGACTTGTAAGTTTGAACCTCTGACCTTATGGTTTAAACAAGCTTTGCAATCCAGAGCATTAACTCACAGCACACACTATGACTCATTTAGCCAGCCATAAGTTATTAAGGAAAAGCTGCAGCTTCATCTATTATTAAAACCAAAATTATATACCTGAAGGATGACTAAGGACCATAATCTAACAGATTCTTCTAGGTTCTAGCTGACCAATAAACCTGGGATTTTGGATTTTTATGATTTTTAGTTTTATTCCATTTTTCTCCCTAATCTATCCAGAAACTTCTAATGTGATACCTTTCATAGAAGTTGATAGTGGTATCTGGGCACCATCTAGTCCTTGTCTTCTCAGAGTCATAGAAACTGATGTTTGCCTAGTTCATTCACTATTAGATGGATTGTTTCCATGTTTCTACAATTTTCTTCACTCTTCTTTCTTCCAGACAGGGAAGTTGTGCCTTTAGTGGCTGACACAATAAGAAGTTAAAAATAAATCATTAACAATAAATTACAAAATGTTATACTAATATTTATTGCTTCTGATTTGTTGCTGTTATTAAGTGCTACCAAGTAATTTCCAGCTCAGAGAAATCCTGTATGTTGATGTTGTTGTTAGGTGCCATCGAGTTGGTACTGACTGATAGTGACCCTATGCACAACAGAACGAAACACTGCCCAGTCCTGGGCCAACCTCACAATTGTTACCACGCTTGAGCCCATTGATGCTGTCACTTCACCAATCCGTCTTGCTGGGGGTCTTCCTCTTTTTCTCTGACCCTTCACCTTACAAAACATGATATCCTTCTCCAGCGACTGGTCTCTCCTAACAATATGTCTGAAGTATGAGAGATGAAGTTTGGACATCCTAGCCTCCAAAGAACACTCTGGATGCACTTCTTCCAACACAGATCAGTTTATTCTTTAGGCAGCCATGCTATTTTAAATATTCTTCTTCTGTTGAAGAAGACTCAATGCGTAACTCAAATGCATCAGTTCTTCTACAGTCTTCCTCATTCACTGTCCAGCTTTTGCATCCATATGAGGTTATTGAAAATACCATGTCTTGGGTCCAGCACACCTTAGTCCTCAAGCTGACATCTCTGCTCTTTAACACTTTAAAAAGGTCTTGTGCAGCAGAATTCCCTAATGCAACACGTCATTTGATTTCTTGACTGCTGCTTCCATGAGTGTTGATAGTTGACCCAAAAAGAATGAAGTCCTTGACAACTTAAATCTTTTCTCTGTTAATAAGAATGCTATTTATTTGTCCAGTGGTGAGGATTTTTTGTTTTCTTGACATTGAGATGCACTCCATACCGAAGGCTGTGCTCTTTGATCTTCATCAGTAAATGTTTTAAGTCCTCTTCACTTTCAGCAAGCAAAGTTGTATCATCTGCACATCACAGATTGTTAATGAGTCTTCCTCCAATCATGATGCCATGTTTTTCTTCATATAACCAGGTTCTTGAATTATTTGTTCAGTATACAGGTTGAATATGTCTGGTGAAGGAAGACACCCCTATTGCACAATTTTCTTAATTTTACACCATTCAATATACCCATAATCTGCTCGAACAACTGCCTCTTGGTCCAGGTACAGATTCCTCATGAGCACAATTAAGTGTTCAGGAATACTCATACTTTGCAATGTTGCCCATAGCTTATCATGATCCACACAATCGAAAACCTTTGCATGGTCAATAAAGCACAGGTAAACATATTTCTGTTATTCTCTCCTTTCAGCTAAGGTCCATCAGACATCAGCAATGATATCTCTCATTCCACATACTATTCTGAATCTGGCTTGAACCTCTGGAAATTCTCTGTCAATGTATGCTTGCAGCCATTTCTGTATTTTTACTAAAACTTTACTCGCATGGGATATCAAAGATATTGTCTGATGCTTTCCTCATTCTTTGGGTTAGCTCTCCTTGGAATGGCACAAATACAGAGCTCTTCAAATCAGTTGGCCAGATCGTTTCTTGGCACAGATGAGTGAATGCCTCCAGTGCTGCCTCATTTTCTTGTAAGGTTTCAATTTTTATTCCATCAATTCCTGGTGCCTTGCTATTTGCCAGTTCCTTCAATGCATCTTGAACTTCTTCCTTCAGTATCATTGGCTCTTGAGCATATTCTACCTCTTGAAACGATTGAACACCAACCATTTCCTTTTGGTACAGTGACTCTGTGTATCCATTCCATCTTCTTTTGATGCTTTCTGCATCATTCAATAATTTGCCCAAAGAATCCTTCAATAGCAAAAATCGAGGTTTGCATTTTTTCTTCTGTTCTCCCAGCTTGAGAAATGCTTTGCTTGTTCTTTTCATTAGGTTTTCTGACGCCAAATATTTGCACATTTTGTTGTAATATTTGACTTTGTCTTCTTGAGCTTACCTTTGAAATTTTTCTGTTCAGCTCTTGGACCTTCTCATTTCTTCCATTTGCTTTAGCATCTCTATGCAGAAGAGCAAGTTTCAGTGTCTCTTCTGACATCCATTTTGAACTTTTCTTTCTTTCTTGTCTTCTTAATGCCTTTTTGCTTTCTTCCTGTATGATGTTCTTGATGTCACCCTACAACTCTTCTGGTCTTTGGTCTTTAGTGTTTAATGTATCAAATCTGTTCTTCAGATGATCTCTAAATTCACATGGGATATATTCAAAGTAATATTTTGTCTCTTGTGGACTTATTTTAATTTTCTTCAGCTTCAGTCTGAATTTGCATATGAGAAATTTATGGTCTATTCCACAATATGCCCCTGGCCTTGTTTTGGCTGGTGATATGGAGCTTTTCCATCATCTCTTTCCACAGATGTAGTCAATTTTATTTCTGTGTATTCCATCTGGTGAGGTTCATGTGTATAATCATCTCTGATACTGTCTAAAGAAGATGTTTGAGATGAACAAATCATTGGTTTTGCAGAATTGTATCATATGATCTCCAGCATCATTTCTATCTTAAGGTCATATTTACCAACTACTGATCTTTCCTCTTTGTTCTCAACCTTAACATTCCAATCACCAGTAATGATCTATACATTTTGATTGCATGTTTGATTAATTTCAGATTGAAGACGTTAGTAGAATTCTTCTACTTCACCCTCACTGGCTTTAGTGGTTGGGGCATACAATTGACTAATAGTGGTATTAAGTGGTCTTCCTTGTAGGCACATGGATATTATCCTATCATAGACAGCGTTGTATTTTATGACTGATCGGGATATGTTATTTTTGACAATGAATGTAATACCATTCCTCTTCAATTTGTCATTCCTGCATAGTAAGCTATGTAGTTATCACTGTATCTGACATTGTTTCTGGGCTATTCATAAGGTTTTCCGTGACTAAATAGTTGGAAGTAGTTCATCACTCATTCTTCCTACTCTGTCTTCATCTGGAAGCTCATCTGAAACCTGTCCACCATGAGCGACCCTGCTAAAATTTAAAAAACCCATGGCATATCTTCCAGAATCACAACAACTCACAAGCCACCACAGTATGACAAACTGACAGACAAGTGGTGGGAAATCCTATATAGAGTTTCTGAAACTGTACATCTTTGCTGGAGAGCAATGCCTCAACTTTCTTCCATGAAGCAACTGGGTGAACTCAAATTGCCAGGCTTGTTTCAGACCAGTGTTTATCCTACAAAGCCATTGTGCTTCCATTTTATACTTTAGAAGAAACCATTTATTTGTTAGTCTAGCTGTACAATTCAGTTTGCTAAATCCAATTACATAAAATTATGAGAATAGAATACTAGAACAAGTTTTACTCAGTTAATAATTATTGTATCTGTTGTTATGCGTCATCAAGCCAGTTCCAGGTCATAGCAAGCCTGTGTAGGGCTTCCGAGGAATTGTTGGTGGGTTTGAACTGCCGGCCTTCCCTAGCGGTAGATTGCTTATGCTAACATGCCCCACAAGAACTTCACTCAACAAATAATAAATCAATATTAATTGAATTTTCAACATTTTTTAAAAAATAGAATGTGTATGAAAGCATCAACTTGAAATACCTATAAACAAACATATGTTGGCCCAATTTTCTTTATTCTGTGGACTTGTCAATGTCCTTAGTGCATACTTTCTTCCTCTATCCACTCTCAGTGCTGATTTCCAGCTAGTCTTAACTTTTAAGGGCTGTTCATAGGAGGTAGGTTTAGAATCGAATGTACAAAATAAAGAAAAGCTACTTAAGAAAATCTATTTCATGGTGTCCTCCCACAGTTGAAGCTTCCCCTAAGAACTTTGCATTTTTTTATTTTGAGTCATATCAGTTTCTTCCACTTCTGCCCATCCCAGTCTGATCCACTGGGTGGTCGGGATGCCATCTGCTTATAAATGAATGGGGAGAAAAACCTCACCCTAATAACTTCCGTTTTTATATAAAAATTACAACTCCCATGATACTTGAGGCATTGTAGTCTTGACTTATCCAACTGTTGTGACCACTGGCCCAATTGAACACACCTAGTAGAGATATTTGAAAAATCTTGGAATGTGTTTAGTAGCCAAAATAAATGCAAGTTAGAGGGAGGAAAAGATTGTGTGTTTTATTTAGCAGTGTAATGTCTACCACATGTAGGGTCTAATGAACAGTAGTTTTTTATATTTGGCTAAACATTAATTTCAGGTTGTTGTTGTTGTTAAGAGACACTGAGTCAATTCTGATTCATAAAGACCCTATATAGAGTTTCCAGAGTCCTGGTATGACACTATAGGATAAGCACTGGACCACAAGGTCTGTTTGAACCTATACAGGGTTGCTACAATTTGGAACCTACTCAAAGCACTCAGTAACAACATAGGGTTTCCAAGGAGCAACTGGTGGATTTGTACCTCTGACCTTGTAGTTTATAGTTCAGTGTGACATCTCTTTATGCAAATTTCTTTATGGGCAAACAGTTGCACTATGGAATTATTCTGGTAGATGAACAAAAATAATACAATGTTTTCCTTTGGAAGTGGTAAGAATAGGATTCTTAGATATTGAAGATGAAACCAATCTAGCATTCAATATAATATTCCCTTATTAGACCTAGAGTTCTGGCATAGTGCTGTAGTAGAATAAGCACTGGACTGCTAGCCACATCTTATAGGTTCAAACCCATAAGATGCTTTGTGGAAACCCTATGCAAAGTGGCTATGACAACACTTAACCACAACATTTCTACATAAAACAGCTTGTTCAGTACATAGCATGTGGAAGACACTAGGTAAAGTGCTTTGTTTCTTAGATATAGAACAATGGGGCCTTTGTGGATAGCATTTATAACAATTGCATCATCATTATCATGCTTCTTCCAGGAGATTATAGAAATTTTATTTAGGGTAGAACACTTGTTCGATACATTCAAATGAATAATCTACTTAAAAACAGAGTAAATACGGGAGGAAACAAAGCTCTAGTATTGTCAGAGTTAAGAACTCATATATTTCATAAGAATGAGTTTGTTTTAAGTTTGCTAATGCATAATAATTCCTAATGATTTCTCTTTAAAATCTTTCCTGTAAGCATACATCTGCTCTTTTTGAGATACAATTGTAAATAGTGTCTATATTGGTGCAAAAAAAAAAATATCTGTTTTCTCTTCAAAACACCTCTCATTTTGGATTTAATCAAATATCTGAATTCACTGGATCTGGGTGCACATTTCTGTTCTTTACATTTCAACTTATTGTCAACAAGCTTCTCAAGTAGAAGTATTAAGAGTTTGGGGTAAAGGTGAGGGAGAAATTTTGTCAGAATATCAAGCATGGTGTTGAGCTAATGTGACCGCCTTCCTTTTTGAATTGTTTGCCAAGGAAATCCAACCCATGATAAACAGACAAATGTCTGAGATAATTGTTGCTTAGTCTCTGATGAGGCAGCTGTCTCCATGTTGTATTTGTTGTTCCGAGATATTGCAAATACTAATGTTTTTAAAGCTCTGGGACAGTTTAGAAATAAATCTTATAAACACTATTCATTATTTCCAAGTTTTCAAAAACAGCCTGTAATAATCTTAATTCTGAGACCCAGAAACTATTATGGGCAGAGTTCTTCCTGTAGAAATGCCTTTGGTATCACTGAATTAGAGGAAATTTAAGATGTAAAATGGCTTAATGCTCTATATTTCAGAAGGGCAGAGTTCTAAGTTTGCATATGCAAATGTAATTCTTAGCAACTCTAAAACTTCAGAATAGAAAAGAATGCCTATATTTCAAATACATTAAGAATCTTATAGGATACCTAAGAGAACCAGCGCGAAAAGATAGATTAAAAATAAAAAATTAACAACAAAAAATCCTACAGTATTGATCATTAAAAATGATATCGTAAGTAATTACTATCATTGCTAGCAGGAAAAAAAGAATGTTATAATACCTTGCAAGTCAAGCCTTAATATAGGAGATTCTGCTGAAACACTAAACAAATTAATCCTCCTACAGTAACATTCATTTTAAATTTTGACCCTCCTTTGGCAAGTTTTTGGCTCTTATCTTTGTCTATAGTCTCTTTTTCCTTTATGTCCTTATTTCTTTATTCAGAGAACAAAGCCTCCCTGCTTCCACCCCCATTCTTTCTTTCTCTTTCATTACTAACTCTTCTTTGAAAGTATGGAGTCTTCTGACCACTAGCCACTTAGTCTACCTTTGCAAATAAATACTTATCTATATAGTACTTTGGACTCCTTTTGTGACACTATGGATTAATGCACTGAAATGCAAGGTCCCTTGGAACCACAAAGTCAGTGGTTCAAGTTCACCAGCTACTCCTTGGGAACCCTGTACAGGGTTACTATGAGTTGGAACCAACTCAATGGCACTTAACAACAACAAATATAGTAATATATAATTCTTCCCATTTCCCAGAAGTGTTACTCAAAAGAATGCTTTTTTTTAATATTAGAGACTGACTTGATTAATTTTACTAAAGAACTTGGTAAATATGCAGGTGATTGTAATAAGGACTACAAAAAAGTCTACACCATAGATCATAGCAATAAGAACATTGACTTATACCTGTCTAACAGACATTAAGGCACTTTGGTTGTGTAGTGGTAATGAATCTGACTGCCAACCTTAAGGTCATCAGTTCAAGACAACCAGCTGTTAGGTGGGAGAAAGATGAGGCTTTCTGTTCCCGTAAAGATTTACAGACTTGGAAACCCTGTACAGGGTCGCTATGAATGGCAACCGACTCCATGGCACATCATGACCACAACCAAAAACAGATATTGTATAAAAGTAATAAACTAAGTGAAAATATGTTGTAAATTTGATAGCACTGAATATACATTACTATGTTTGTTTGTTTTTTTCCTGTAACACACCACACTGAGAATTAAATAAGATACCAATCGATATTAGAAATGAAACCTTATTTAGAGTTGTGAGCCCTCTTCCCTTAACTCTTGTATTAAAGGTCAATAATGATGGAAAGGCATGCTCAATGTGGGGTTTTTCTTTTCTTTATCCTAATTTTGTGATGCTATTTGAGAAATAAATGATGAAAGGATGAGGGTGCCAAGCAATTTACATATAAGTGGCTAATTAAGACCCAAAGCAAAACTGTCAGGAGGTTGGTCTACTAGCTTTAAAAGTGACACATAAAAGCAATTAGAATGGGTCTGGTCATGCTATGACATATTTAAATTTGGACAAAATTTGGGCCACTTATTATTTTATGTTAATTTATTCTTCTATAAGACCCCATTAGACAGAAAAAAGAATCATATAAGACATAAAAAATAAAATATTACTTAGATTTGATGAATTTTAGATGTGAATAAAAAGCAAAACTGTAAAATAATTTCTATGTTTGCCATCATTATGGAGATGCCATTTGTAATTATATTTCCCAGAGTTAGTGGGAAAGAAGATAGGTGTATGAAGCACACTATTATCCAAGAGTAGAAAATCTCTTAATTCTTCAGTGTGTTGTCACCTGTCTGTCATACTGCATGAGTGTGACATCTAGCCCAGAATGGCAAGATTTTTAGAATTGTTAGACTTAAACTTGGGACAATCAGATGTTATATTTAAATATAGCTGCTGTAATAGCACAGAGGGAAAAACGGATTATTTCTGGGGTTATAAAGCAAGTTTGAAGTTGATGAGAGAAAGTGGAATGGGAGAAGATGGAAATTGTAACACAAATTATCCATGTATATTGGAATGGTAGTTGGGGAAGATAGACGACTTTTAAAATCATAGCTCCAGCAGCATCTTAGAGTTGTGAGGAAAGCACAATCCATTTGTACCTTGCTCCTGTGATTTATGATGTCACCATTAAACCCCTTGATGGCATTATATCCTTGTAATTTGCAGTTGCCAAGCATTTTTTCTATATATAACTCAATAACTCATTGTGTAGCTATTTCACACACACATCAACACACACATTAGTGTGAATATGTGTTTGTTGAATCTGTAGTCAGTGGAAACCATGACTTTTAGGTAATAATAAGTTGGGTTATTAAAAGGTAAGAAATCATGAACTGGATATGTAGTTATTGTATGACTAGCTTTGTGATGAGGCACTATAAGGAGACAATGTACTGGATGTTACTATAAACTTCACATCGATTTTTTATATTTCTTTATAAGAATTTAAGAAGCAAAAATATTTGTAAGGTCAGCCAACAGTCATTGTTAAAGAAAATATGGGAGATTACACAAAGATAAAAAGGAAATATAGTCAATTCATCTAAATATTATAGAAATAGGATTAGAAAATAACAGGATTAGAAACACTAAACTTTCAGGGCTAAAGTCAACTGCCCCAGGAGATACGTGGGTGGATCTTCTCATTGTCCAGGAAATCTGTTTCCTGCCAGAGAGCCCCAATTTGGCCAGTAAATGTGACACCATAAATCTGGGAACAAGAAGGTTTTAGAACTTTTGCTTCAAAACTGTAATACAACTAGTCATTATCATTTCTGATGGGGTGAGAGGTGGTGTTTCAACATCTCTTATGCTAGCTTTTAAATTGACTTCTGTAATCATTTGCCAAAAGAAACATGAATGCTAGTAATTGTTTTCATTTCTATTTGAATATTTCATCTATGATGCATTGCAGGATCTTTGAGAATGCAGTTCTAAAATGCTACATTTATAAAATGACTAAAGAGCACATATTACTTGGATTAAATTTATTACAAGATCAAAGGTTTTGTCTTTAATCATCTTCTTAGCTAATCTGGTTGCATCTTGTGCAGGTTTTATGGTTGAAATTTAACAAGAGAAAATAACCCAGATCCAAAAGAGGTATCCTTTGTCTTTGCCTTTGTCTTCCCAGAAAGTGGAAATAATGAATTTATCATTCCTTAGAGTAACATCCTATAAGATAATACTCTTATAATTGAATAAGACTGCCAGTTTGACCTGAAAAAAGTGGTATGCTCTTTTTGAAACAGCATTAATATATAAGATCAGTTTTGTAGGTTCTCATTAAGAATTTTTTAAAAGATATAAGATAACTTTTTCACAATGTGTTTTAAGCACACATTAAGTAAAATTCTTAAGCTTAATGGTTTCTGTAAAATTGTAGTTTCATCTATATTGTAGACCATGTCACAAGATAATGTTATTATTTTTACATCAGCTTCCTATATCAGAGTCCCTAGGTGACATAAATGGTTAAGTGCTTGGCTACTAACCAAAAGGTTGGTGGTTTCAATCAGTCTTGGTGATCTACTTCTAAAAGGTTAGACATTTGAAACACAATGGGGCTGTTCTACTCTGAAACACATGGGGTCATTTTATGAGTCAGAACTGACTCAATGGCAACTGATTTCTCACAGACAGACTATGAGCTCCTAGAAAAAAAAATTCATACTTGTGTGTCTATAGTCCCAGCAGTATTTCACACAATGTGAGGCAGGTTTTGAACAGAATTTGTAAAAGACTGGATGTTGTTCTTTCATTGAAAAACTTAATAATGAACTATATATATATATATATCTAGATCCCTGCAATAATTTTCACGGAGGACCTTTTTAAAAGTCTAAGTGGATATTGGATCCTGCTTCTTGCAGATCTGATTTCTTTGGAGTCAGGAAGTCAGTGAGAAAGTTACCCATAACAGCCTTTCTCTTTGGAAGCTTTTAGTGCCAACAAAGAAAAAGAAATGAATGAGAAACTCTTAAAAATAGTTTGGGGGATTGCATGGACTCAATTGCTTTGCTACTATACTATACAAGGGAGTTTCAAAAGTTCATGGAAAAATGGAATTAAAGATCATAGAATTTTTCCAGGAATGTTTTGAAGTCCCCTCATACTAAACCAAAAACCAAGCCAATTGTCAAGTCAATCACGACTCACAACAATCCTGTAGGACAGAGTAAAACTGTCCCACAAGATTTTATAGGTTACAAATCTTTACATAAGCAGACTGTCACATTTTTCTCACACAGAGTGATAGGTGGACTTTAACCACTGACCTTCCTGTTAGCAGGCACGTACTTAAACACTGTACCACTATGATTCCTTACTATATTATTTTTGTTGTTAAATGTCGTCCCAACAGTTCTACTTATAGTAACCCTGTATAGTGTTCTCAAGGAGTGGCTGGTGGGTTTGAACTGCTGACTTGGACATTCAAACCTAACTTGAAGTCCTGTGCATTATATTGCAGGGCCACATTAGGACTTCATCAAACATTATAAGCAGTTTTACTGCTGGCTGCACTCTATCCAATGGGATTATTTCCTTTTTAATTAAAAAAAAATTTCCTTAATTTCTAGGGAGTTAAAGTGTGTTGAAACTACAGATCTTGCATCTTTTAAGATTCAAAGTTTTGCTGCAATGTTTACTTGATCTTGTAATTTGAAAGTGTTACTTGTATAGTTGAGTGTCTGTCATGATATATTAATTTCAGTGATACTTCTGAGGTTATGCATATTTGCAGACAGATGTTGCATAATAAGAGACTAACTTTGAAGCAATTTTTCCTCTTCTTTAACTCTTTATATTATCTAATATTTTCTAGAAATGACCAGGATAAGCACTGGGCTGCTAACTATAAGATTAACAGTTCAAATTAACCAGCCATATCGAAAACCCTATATTGTCATTATGAACCATAACAAATCAATGACACACAACAATAACAACATCAGCATTTTACTCTTTTCCTGGTGTGGTGCTGTAGGATAAGCATTGGACTAAAAGGTCAGTTTGAATCTCAAAGTCAGTGGTTCAAACATACCAGCCATTCCTTGGAAAACCTATACAGGGTTGCTATGAGTAAGAACTAAATTGATGCCACTTAATAACAATTCTTACCCAAATGTAAAAAGATGGCAGTAACTAAAAAAGGAAGAATCAAAGATATGTTAAGCCCTGCTTTGAAATGTCTTTCTCTAGGATTTATACAAGCATCTTTTATCTAATTTCCAGGCAACATTTCCAGAAGTACGCTAGGAAGTTCACCAATAAATAAGACAAGACCCTCTGAACACATTCTCTAAATGCATTTATTATTTATTCACTAATGAAAAAAAACTATGACTATTACCAAAGGTAAATACATTGATTTCCTCTATTTTAAGTGAATATTTGATTATAAAATCAATTATGAATTTATATTCTTTTAAGATTAGTCCATAGTCAGGCATTACCTTTGACCTTTGTTTTTCTCTTGCCTTTGATGAAAAGCATAGACTATGATGATCTCTGAACCTTTACAAATTCCAGTCATCCAACATTTTGTTGGCCTTGCTTAGGACTGGAGCGGCATTTGGAAACGCTTTCTTGCTCTTCAATATCATAGTGATGTATGACCTGAAAACTGACATGGTGTTAGCATTTTAAAGAAAGTTGCGAGAATGGATACAGCATACACAGACATGAGTAAGTGGGTGAGTGTGTATGTGCGTGCATGTGTAATCCTAAAAAGAAGAGCCATCTATTCTAGTAATAGCTGTGTACTTGGACCCATCTACAGTTTGATTGTACATCAGTTATGATATGTCTCTTTCTAACAGGAAGGATACCGATCTTGATGAATAGCTAAAAGTTAAGATCATTCTTAAAGGTGTGAGTGATTAATAATGGCCATGCATAGATTTTTTTTCAAAGAGTGTAAATAAAATATATCATTCACATGAAGGGCAGTAGTTTGGCAGAATGATTCATAGTGCATTTGAAAGCATAAAAAGTCAAAGTTAGGATATCTTCTAAGCATGTCAAAAAGGAAGCTGGTTTAGTCACTTAAATATTTGAACAGACATTGGTATAGAATTCATGTCTTATAGGTTACCAAGGACTGGGCTAATTTCTTTAATTATCATACTATTCATGACTGAAAATTTTCTCTTTTAATAGCTAAAGACATGATTATATGACAGGAATAATTGAATAAAAGATAAAGGTGACACTGACACTTGAACCCTGGACTTCAACCCAACCAATATTTATAATACTGCCTTTTGAAAGGAGGACCCTATGGGGAAAAAGTTCTCTAACTACAGTTTGCATAAAATTTGGCTTAAAAGTGGTCAACATTCATGCCAAAGGAGAGTAACACTCTTTTAAATTGTTAACTGCTAAAAAACAACAAGATTGGGAAGGTGTTCCTGGAAGACGCTAGTGATATCTAAATATGATAAAAAGTAATTTATAAGTTAGTCTTTGTTTACTCTCCACCAATAGTCTACAGCTCATAATAGTTTCACATGCTTCAGAAAACAAGCTACATGATATTGTAACTCAGTACATCATGCTTGTCCATTAGCCCAGTACCACTGAGGTTATGCATACCATAGAGGGAGAAGATCTGAACCCTAGGGTCAGGTTGTCAACTCCTTTTCTTGAGACACTCACAGGTGAATGGAGGATCAATGATGGAAATGGAGGACTTTGCATTTCTAGCATTGTATAAGATAAAAAACTGATGCTATAATGGTTTAAAAACAATCTTGGTTTCTATGTAGGATCAAGTGCCTGTATACATAAAAAAACAAGGAGTCATTGTACTATTCAAAAGAAAAACTTACGAGAAACCTTGTTTTTTTGTTGTTGTTGTTGTTTTTTTAAGTATACTAACTTGTTGTTGCTGTTGTTAAGTTTTATTGAGTAATTGCTGATTCATAGTAACCCTATATAGGGTTTCCAAGGAGCCGCTGGTGGGTTTGAACTGCCAACCTTGCAGTTAGTAGTCCAGTGCTTATCTATAGTATCACAACAGGAATCCACATAAAGTCCTTTAAAAGATTACCTTGAGGCCAAAACATATCAAATGGGGAAGAGATAGTCTTTTCAACAAATGGTGGTGACAAAACTGGAAATTAATTTTCAAAAGAATGAAACAAGACCCATATCTCACACCTTATACAAAAACAAACACAACATGGATGAAAGACTTAAATGTAAAAACTAGAACTATAAAGATCATCGTTGAAAAAAATAGTGACAAACTTAGGGGCTCTAATACATGGCATATATACACTATCAAATATTGCAAAAACACAGAAAAAATAGAAAGCAAAATATATGACTGGAACTTACAAAAAATTAGAAGCTCATGTGCATCAAAAGATGCAAAAAAAAAAAAATAAAAAGATCACAAAAAAAGTAAAAAGAAAGCCTACAGAATGGAAAAAAAATGTTGGCAATAATGAATCAGACAATGAACTAATCTTTAAAATGTATAGAAAACTACAACACCTCTACAAGAAAATGACAAACAATGCAATTAAAAAATGGGCACAGAACACAAACAGACACTTCACCAAGGAAGACATTCAGGCAACCAACAAACATGAAGAAATGTTCATGACAATTAGCAGTTAGAGAATTACAAATCAAAACAACAATGAGACATCATCTCACATCAGCATTAACAACAAAGGTCAAAAAAACAGAAAACAACTAATGCTGGTGAGGTAAGGAGAATCTGAGACTCTCCTGCATTGCTAGTGGGACTGTAAAATGGTTCAACCACCTCAGAAAGTTGAAAATAGAAATATCTTATGATCCATTAATTCCTCTACTTGGTGTATATTCACAAAAAATTATGAGCCAAGTTGCAAGTAGATAGATGCACACCAAATTTTATTGTAGCACTATCCACAATAGCAAAAAGATGGAGATAGACTAAGTAACCATCAATGGAAGACTGGATGAACAAATTTTAATACATACATGCAATGGAATATTAATGCAATCTTAAAGAATAACAATGAAACTGCAAAACATCTCATAACATAGATGAACCTTAAGGACATTATGCTGAGTGAAAGTAGTTAATCACAAAAGGACAAATAATGCATAAGGCCATTATTGTAAAAGTTTAAGAAAAATTTTCCATACTAAAAGATGTTTATCGGAGTAGGAGGGAGGGGACAATATCTCACAGGCTAGAAGATAAGCATGTGTTAGCTCAGGTGACAGGTGGGCAATATACAAAGAGGGAGAGGGCAATTTACACAGGAAGAGGGAGGATGGCAGATTACAATGAAGATAGGGCAAGAGTTAGGGAGGTGTTTTGTTGCTATTACTGTTGCTGTTGTTGTTAAGTGCCACAGACTGATAGCAACCCTGAACAGGCTTTCTGAGCAGCAGTTGGTGGGTTTGAACCACTAACCTTGTGGCTCAAACTGACCTTGAGGTCCAATGCATTATCCTGCAGCACCACATGCATAGCTTAAATGCAATAGAGGAAACAGTGATTTATACACAACCTTGGAACAACAGTGTTGTACAATTCAGGGATTACACCATAATCTGAATATATAAAGGAGAGGAAAAAATCTTTAGGTGTTTTATACTATCTTGTGAATATTGATTTCCCCTGCCTACTATTGGAAAATCAATATTTAATTGTGATAGAAATTAATATTGGGTATTAGGGTCACAGAAAGCTTGTGATCCTTACCCTAGAATTAATTGGATTTGTAAAAGGGGGAATTGGAACTTGCCCAAAAAATAGGCTTCCTGCTAAGCCTTTGTAGAGTACAGATCCTTAGGTGAAAACCTGAGCCCCACCCAGAATCTTCTGTGGTGGGGCATTCCCACCTGAAAAAACATGCTGGGAGAACAGAAGAATTTCATTGAAAATAAGATATGAAGAAAAAAATAGTATTGATTGTTCATTAGAATATCAAGCAAGCTGTTTGCTTTGGAGGCATCAAGGCAAGAAAAATAAGTCTATCTCAGGTTGCCTTCTAACACTGAAACTCAAAGGTCACGTGCGAGCAGTCTAGTATGTTCAGTGGAGGAAATCCTGAAATGAAGACATGGGTTGAGTTTGGCCACATTTCATTGAAAACTGTTGACTTTGAGATGAGAGCGAGAAGAAGGTCTGGCTGTTTTGATTTTAGAGAAATGTGTGAACTCCTGAACTCATGGGCACTGACCTAGCCACTGGGGTGAGAGCTTAAAGTGAAGCAGCCAGCTGGTCTGAATTGCAGGGAGATGTGTATGAATTCCCAAACTTACAGCTAGTACCCATTTGACCAAGTTTGAATGGCTAGTTTACCAGAACTTCACCAGATGAAGATAAAGATGCTTGATACTATGTTGTTGTTGTTGTTAGGTTCTATCAAGTCAGTACAGACTCATAGTGACATAATACACAGCAGAATGAAACACTGCCCAATCCTGGGCTAATCTCACTACTGTTGCCATGCTTGAGTCCATCGATGATGTCACTTGGTCAATCCATCACTTTGGGGGGGTCTTCCTCTTTTTCTCTGAACCTCCAGCTTACCAAACATGATATCCTTCTCAAGCGACTGGTCCCTCCTGACAATATGTCCAAAGTATGAGAGACAAAGTTTGGCCATCTTGGCCTCTATGGAGCACTCTGGCTGCAATTCTTCCAAAATGGATCTATTGGTTCTTTTGGCAGCCCATGGC
>NW_006408629.1:2566638-2568232 GCF_000296735.1 Chrysochloris asiatica
TCATGCATTCTCTAGCATCATTTATATCAGCAAGGTCATATTTTCCAACCATTGATCCTTCCTTTATGCTCCCAACCTTTGCATTCCAATCACCAGTAATGATCAATGCATCTTGATTGCATGTTTGATCAATTTCAGATTGAAGAAGTTCACAGAATTCTTCTATTTCATCCTCACTGGCTTTAGTGATTGGTACGTAAATTTGAATAATCTCTGAAGGCACATAGATATTATCCTATCACAGATAGAGTTGTACATCATGACTGGTCTGGATATGTTCTTTTTGACAATGAATGCAATACCATTTCCCTTCAATTTGTCATTTCCGGATTAGTAAACCATGAGGTTGTCAGATTCAAAATGGCATCCCCTCTAATCACCAGTTACACTATAAGTAGGTGTAAATTTTTGCTTTTTGATGAACTGGACTTTTGCTTATGGAAGCAGTTGCTCAAAATTCCAACTGAAAGGAGGGATTATTTATACCAAGGAACAAGCTTGTTTCCTCAGTGCACTGGGCTGATAGGGATGGGCAATCTAAATATTGACTATCTAAAATAGGGGGCTACAAAGGCACAAAGTGGAGTCCTGATGTAGTACTGTGGACTAATGCGCTAGACTGCAAAGTGGTTTGAACTACAAGGTCAGTGGTTCAAGCTCATCAGCCACTCTTTGGAAACTCTGTACAATGTTTCTATGGGTTGGAATCAACAGCACTTAACAACAACAACAAAGGCACAAAGGCCTGGTTTACAAGATTTCATGAATGCGCTTCTTTTAAGACTGAGAGGGATGAGGTAGAATTTACATTAAATAATTTTCCTCTTATCCAGATGCATCTGATAAAAGGGTATAGAAGATGATGCTAATAGGAGCTGAAGAATCAATTGTGAGTAATTGTTAGCAGGATTAATTGTAATTGTCACAACTGTAAATTGTAGAAAGCATGTAACTAAAAGGGGGAAGTAGTTACTTTTTCATTTCAGGAATAGATAATCCCAAGATGATCAACGTGGAAGAGCATGAGATCCTATCTAGAAAAGCGTCAACAGCACAGATGGTGGCAGAGGCAATGGCATGGAGAGAGAGAGCAGCTGTGGGCATTAGGCCCATGGACTGAGAAAAGCTTTGTTTCGGCATATTCTACAGAATATGCCCTTAGGAATTTGATTGAATATACATTTTGTTTTGTTTTGTTTTGTATGTGTACATCAAATGTTTTTGCTTTGTTCGTTTGTGAAATATTAGTATGTAAATGGGAAGATACAGGGAGGAAGTAAGATACAGGTTGTTGCAGGAGGGGATTGCAATCACTGAAATAAAACATAGCATATAATTTGTTGAATATAAAGCTGATGATCCTGTCTGTTAGCCTTCACTCAATTCACAATAAACAAAAAAAAATGTTTTCTTAAAGATTACCTTGAATATAATTTTCTTTACTTGATTCCATTCCCTCTGAGGACACATGGCATAAATTCTGGGCATTATAGAAGGCATATAATGCCTAGAATTTATGCCATGTGCCCTCAGATAGAAGGCATAAAGAGCTCTGGTAGCGTAGTGGTTCTGAATAGGGCTGTGAACCTTAAGG
>NW_006408629.1:2569047-2571030 GCF_000296735.1 Chrysochloris asiatica
TTTCAGTAAGAAATTCCAACAATCAACAGTGCTTGTTACAATGAGATGTTCATTGAAGAGCTGAGCCTAAACTTCAGATTAAGCACAGAGGACTGTTATCCAAGGGCCTTGTGATCTTGCATGACAATGCACATTTGCACACCTCTGCCTAAATTGTTGACACTTTGCAGAAACTTCATTTTGAGGTATTAAGGCATCTTCTCTATAGTCCTGATTGTGGTCCATCACCTGTTTGATTCCCTGAAGCAACCTTTGGAGGATGAAGAGTCATCTCTGATAAAGTGAAGACAGCATTGCATTTGTGGCTTACAGCTCAGCTTTAAAGAAAAACAAAAGCTTGTTGACAGATGGACAAAGTATATTGAAAAACAAGGAGATTATGTCAAAAAGTGACGTACTTGTCTTTTTAAAATGTTGATTAAATAAATTTTACAGAGTGATGATGTCAGGCAGCAACACTTTTGAGTATGAAGGACAAAACATAGGGAACACCAAAGAATCATGGTATAGGTGAAACTTCACTAGATAAAGGTCCTTTATATCATTTCCAGATATTAAATTCTCTTTTAGAACATGTAAAATGCTGTTAGACTCAAACTTCCACAAAGTCTGCCTGTTTCCCTCTCTCTCTAATTCTTTTTCTCTCAAAATGCACATTTTAAAGATAATGCTGCTTCTGGTTGCAATGTGTGTACATTATACAGATGTATCTGTATTCTTGATGTGTTTCTATAGGATAAGCACTGGAATTCTAACTAAAAGATCAGAAGTTCAAACCCACCAGCCACTACTTGCAAACCCTATATAGGGTTGCTATGAGTTGGAACGGACTTGACTGCACTTAACAACAACAACATCTTCTGAATATTGTTGACTTCCTGGAGTAACGGTGGCATGCTGTGCAGTCAGTTTGAACTCATAGTAAACCTGCATAGGGTTCTGAGGCTGTAAATCTTATGACGGTAGAAAGCCTCAACTATCTCCTGCATAATGGCTGGTAGTTTTGAATTGCTGATCTTGAGGTTAGCAGCCTGTAACGACTACGCTACGTGTAAATCTATTAAGCTCTATTATATAATATATTAAGGGATTTGTGATCTGTAAATAAATGAAACATGTTTATAATACATATTCAAACAAAGAAATTAAAGACATATCTCCAGCACAGAAATATGTAAATTATTTTCTGGTAAGTAGTCTGGGTAACTGTACTGTCAAGTTGCTTAGGACTCCCCTCAGTCCTTATGTGCTTCAAAGTAGAACTGTGCTACATAGAGTTTTTAATAGTTGTGATCTTGCAGAAATACCAAGTTCACTAGGACTTTTTTTTAAAGTACCTCAGTGGGAATGCCAAGGAGAGGAATCTCCACACCATCCTTCAGGTTAGTGGTTGCTAAGCCATTGACATTTTGTACCATCCATGGAGGACAGTACTGTTTCAGTTAATGAACTCTCTCCTTCCTAGGTCTGACTTCTGAGCAATGCTCATCAAGTGCAGCCACCATAAGTCTCAGTGAAGACTTGCATGTAGCTATCATGCTGAGCAGATTCTGGTAGAACTTTCAGAACAAAATGAACTAAGAAAAATTTGACTACCTATTTTTCAAAATCAGCTAATGAGAGTCCTGATGACAAAGACTGAATACAGTATGCATACACTAGCCCTAAACTGGGACCACCTCAACAGTAGCTAACAACAACAACAGATAAGTAAAAGTGAAGGGGTTAAATTATTCAGAGAAATTAGGACTGGGGTGGTGACGGTTTGAGAGGTAGCTAATGGGAAAAGTATTAAAAGACCAAAGTATATTACCCTCCTCCAAGTTTCTTGTTTTTGTTTTTCTTTTTCTTTTTCTTTTTTGGCACGTCTAGTTATGCTTTATTGACTACCTGTGCTTTATTGACTACACAAAGGCTTTCGATTGTGTGGATCATGACAAGCTATGGACAACATTGAGAAGTATGAGTATTCCAGAACACTTA
>NW_006408629.1:2572005-2573924 GCF_000296735.1 Chrysochloris asiatica
TGAGTCGGTTCCGACTTGATAGCATCTGACAACAACAAGTTGTAAATTTATACTCTCATTTATCAAATCTTAGTAAGAACAAACTAGCTTGAAGGCAAATGCTATTTTCTAAATAATGTGAGTAACAGGTAAATAATCACATTGTGGTCTATGAGAAAATGAAGCATATTAATTAAGCATCAAACAAACAACTACTTTGAACTTTTATCTGCCTATTTGACTTTTTAAAATCTTGACTTTGGTGCCAGAAGATGAGGCAGACGAGGTCAATCCCTTCTTTGTCTCTCCTGTCCTATCCCCTGGGAGGGAGGGAATGAATGGATAGATCTGGTTGGTTTCCTCATCCCGTTGGCCTGGATGATTAGGGATTCTGCTGCCTCCTCAGACTGCTTCTCACTGGGATCCTTCATAAGGAGTCTATTACTGTTTTGTTATTTTAAAGGAATCCCCTCTGAGCAAGTGGCTGCCACTAACCATACATGAGGTCAGAGATGATTTTCTCTTCTTCCTCTCAGGCTAAGCATTGTTCTGGCCAATTGGCAAGATGAGACACATAGACTAAGAACCATATGACAGCCAGATGACGTATATATTTTGCATCAAGGAGGGAGAATCACTTCATTGAAGATGTAAGGTATATGGCCATACTTACCTTGAGGTTCCCTAAAAAGTATATTCTTGGAAGCCTATCTCATGCTCTTTCTTGTATATATTTTCCCTTTTAAAAATTTCATTTTAAATTAAATATTCACATTATGGTAAACAGTACCTGCCATTTTGGGATGACAGTTTTTGTTGTTTAATATGGTAACATAATATTTTCCATGTCAGCATTTTCCACATGGACAATTCAATGGCAGTCACCATATCATGCAACATCACCCTGCCTGCAATTGTTTCATCACCCTGAACAGGAACTCAGTGTCTTCAATACAATGAGTTTTTCTCTCCTTCCTCTCTCCTACCTGTTCTTGGTAACCTTAATCAATAGTTCTTCTCTGAAATACATGGGTATTGGTGCCAATCCTAACCAATTGACAGTTCAGTTACCTAGACTGCCTATCAGATATAAAAAATAATTTACATATTTCTGTACTAGAGGCACAACCTTGATTTCTGTATTTGAATATGTTATAAACAAACATATTTCATTTATCCACAGATCTACAAATCCTGAAGCATATTATTCAATAAAATTTTGCCAATTTTAATTTCTACTGTCTCAGGAAGCCAAAAGTACAAAGCTAATTGCCCATTCAAGATATTTCACATAAATGGAATTATGTAATAATTGTCCTTTTTAGCAATTTTATCATTTTCCCTTTTCATGACTAATTTTGCTCAAACATCATAACCTCTATCCTTCTACTCAAGTCCTCAACTCTTCAGGATCTAAATACCCCAAGTTGGCTTGTGAAACAGACTTTCTATGCTGAGATTGTTGACTGTGGAGGCACTAATGGTTCTCAGACTTAAAACGTGATTATTATTCACTTATTTTGTTTGCCAATTCTTCAGATATCACTAGAGTCTAGTCAATCCTTTGCATATGCATCCTCACAGCTTAACAGAACCAGTGAGTTGCTAAATGAGTAAGATACCAAGAGGCAACATGGTAGAAAAATAATATAAGAAATTTGTGACTTTTAGCTAGAGTCTGTCTAGGTGTAGATTGTTTTTGTTGCTTTTAGGTGCCATCAACTCATAGCGATCTTGTGCACAATAAAATGAAACAATGCCTGCTCTTGGCCTACCTCACAATTGTTGCCACACTTGAGTCCATTGATGCTGCCACTTTGCCATCTCGCTGGGTGGGGGAGGGGGCCGTCCTCTATTTCTCTGACCCTCCACTTTACTAAACATGATATCCCTCTCCAGCAACTGGTCCCTACTGATAATATGTCCAAAGTATGAGAGAC
>NW_006408629.1:2574954-2580850 GCF_000296735.1 Chrysochloris asiatica
TGGATCACCTCTCTTTGGAATGGGCACAAATAAGGATCTCTTCCAATCAGTCAGCCAGATAGTTGTCATCCAAATTTCTCGATATAGATACAAATACAAAATATGACACAAAAGGGAGATATGTTGCATATAACTTCTTAAAGTTCTACCACTCATCTGTCACACTGAGTGGCTTGTATATTGCTGTGAAACTGGAAGCTATGCCACCTATATTTTAAGTACCAGTAGGATCACTCATGGTGATCTTCCAGACTGAGACAGACTAGGAAGAAGCAGAGGCAGACTACTTCTGAATGTTTGGCCAATGACACTTTATGAATAGCAGCAGAACATTATCAGATATAATATTAGAAACTTAAAACCATTTTTGATGATATAAGATTCAGTAAGCCCTTTAAGGCACTATAAGAAAGACTTTTTTTCTGATAACTTATGCTAAGAAAAAATTTAAGAATTGCTTTGCCAGGCATCATAAAGAATCACTTGTCACTTTCTGAAATTCAAAGAATCGATAGACTGTTGGGAACCAAGCCACACACACTGAAAGTGATTCCTTATAGGCACTAGATTCCCAGAGATAATGCCAAGCTGTACAAAGAGTAATATGTAGAACCATATATTTATAAGACTAGCAGAAAATGAAAACAGCTTATTTGTTAACTGTTGTTAAGTGCCTTGAATCAGTTCTGACTCAGTGACCCTATATAGGGTTTTTGTGGATCTGCTGATGAGTTTGAACTGTTAACCTTGTGGTTAGCAGTCAAGTGCTTATTCTACAGCACCACACTAGGACTCTTATTTGTTAATTGTTGTTAAGAGCTGTTGAGTCGGTTCAGACCCACAGCGACCCAGTAGAGGATTGCTGTGGAGCATCTGGTGACCTTGAACAGCCAACCTTGCAGTTCAAATGACTTTGCAGTCTGCTGCATTAACCCACAGCACCACACCAGGACTAGGCATCTGTAAATGGGAACATTTTTTGGCAAAGCTAAACCAATGCTTAATTGAAAGATAAGCAATTTACAGGTAAATATCAAACTTAATTGTTTCTCATTTCTCATTTGATTTTTGTCATTTCTAGTTCACTTACCCTGACTCTAAAAATGGCAAAATTTCTGTCATGAAATAATTTGGATTTAATTGACATCCCCCAAGGCAAACAAGCTGGAAGTATAATTTTTTTTTAGAAAGAAAACATCCTTTTTAAGTCTACAAGAATCAAATAAGATTAGATTATTTTGTTGTTGTTGTCTCTCCATCTTTATGTGGCCTATGACATACACACACAGATATATCAAATAATCATTTAAAACTATAATTAAGCAGAAAAGGACCTGGGTATCTTTTTTAAAAAAGTTCTTTACATTGTGATGGAAGAAACACTAGAATAAGAATTTAGTTTTTGCATGGCTTTAAAAATTGTTTGATTTACTATTCAAAAGGAGCCCTGCTAGTGCTGCCTGTTAGGTATTGGGCAGCTAATTACAAAGTCAGTAAGTAGCTTAAGTCACTTTGAGGGAGAAAGATGTGTCTGTCTGTTCCCATAAAGATTTATAGTCTCAAAAACCCTGTGTAGGACTGCTGAGTCAGAATCAACTGGATGGCAGGGGGTTTGATTATTTTGGTTATATAATTTAAGAAACACTCACTGTTGAGTTGGACTCATAAGGACCCTACAGAACTGAGTAGAATTTCCCCTGGAAGATTTCCAAGGCCACATAGCCATAGATGTATATCTTTATGGAAGCAGACTGCTATAGCTTTCTCCAGCAGAGCAGCTGATGGGTTCAAGCCATCATCTTTTGGTTAGAAGCTTGAGTCCTTAACTATTGTGCCACCAGGCCTCCAATTTGCTGTTGTTGCTGATTTGGTGGTGTTGTTGTTAAGTGTTGTCGATATGGTTCTAACTCATAGTGATCCTGTAAAGGGTTTCTGAGGAGCAGCTGATAAGTTTGAACTGCTAACCTTGTGGTACAAATCAGCCTTGCAGTCGAGCGCATTAACCCGCAGTGGTCCTCAAATTGGTTCACACTAATTGCGAACCTCTATAGGGTTTCTGAGCAACAGCTAGTAGGAAAACAGTCCAGTACTTATTCTACAGTGCCATACCAGGGCTATGTGAAATTTACCCAATTGAAATCATTACAAGTGAGGCCTTATTTAAAAAAAAACTAACAAACAAGGAAACTTTTAAAATTTCTTAAGCAAACTGAAAATTAATTATGATAAGAATTTAGTCTTGCAATTAGTATTTTTGTGTTTTGTTTTGCTTTTTTGCTTTTTGAACATTAACTTATACTGATTCATTGACTAGCATGCCAGGATAATAAAATATTCAGAAAAAGGATAGGTTTGTATTCATTGGATGATAGTAGCCCAGAATGTGATATCATTTTGTGGAGTTTTTTCAGTTGTACATAAATGATTCTAATGAAAAAACTCTATTAATATCACTTAAGACATGTAAAAGCTAAAGTTGAAGCCTTGGCGGCTCAGTGTTACGTACACAGCTGCTAACCAACAAGTCTAGCATTCATTCCGTAGGAGAAAACACCTGACCATCTTGTCCCATAAAGATTATAGTAAGCCCTACAAATCGGTTCTACTCTGTCATAGAGGGATGCTAACAGTTAGAATTGGCTTGATAGCACAAAATTTAAAGTTAAATAAAGCATTAATTGAATAATGGTGATGATTATAAAAAAGTAATTACTCTTTCTATAATATATTCTGTTTTTGTTAAGTACCATCAAGTTAAGTTTTGATTTATAGCAACCCTGTGTAAGATTTCTGTGGAACAGTTGGTGGGTTTGAACTGTCAACCTTACCATTCAAACCCGACATTGCCATACCAGGACCCCATAGTAGATTCTGGCACAGGATAAAGATCAATGTTGCTTCTAAATGATTAGAAATATGCACAAATACCTAACGTAGAATTTGAGAATCAGTAGGTTACTAACAACCAACTATTGTTTTTGTTGTTAAGTGCTATTTAGTAGGTTCTTTCATAGTGACCCTGTATAGTGTTTTCAGGAGCTGCTGGTGGGCTTGAACCATTAACCTTGTAGTTAGCAGTCCAGTATTATCCTACAGCACCACCCCAGAACTCCAATGACCATCTATACTGAATATTCAGATTGTGTCTGCTACCTATTGGTTGGAGGCCTGGTGTAGCAATGTGGGTTAATGCTTTGGACTACAAAGTTGGTTTGGAGCACAAGGTCAGTGGTTCAAGCTCAGAAGCCACGATTTAGAACTTGGAAACTCTAAACAGGGTTGCTATGGGTAAGAACCTACTCAATAGCCCTTAACAACAACAACAACAATCTAGTGGTTACATGAATATGCTTACAGAATTGACTTAGTTTTAGAAGACACTCCTCACCTTAACCAAAGAACTCTGCTATAATTATTCTGGTGATTAAATAATTCTGTTGATTTAAAAATCTTTCTAAATTTTTTCAATCACATATTTTTATGCTCTCTTATCTTAACACACAATACTATTCCTGAAATATTATCATTATCCCTTTATGTCTCATGAACCAGTAGATCTTCCTGATAATAATTAACAATATTAACCATTAACCATGCTACAGATGTATTTATGGACTATCTACTAGACTGGAATCTATTGATGCAAAAACATACAAAGAATTTGACTGTACTCTATTTTCCTATAAGTTAGTTGTTGCTGAGTTGGTTCCCAATGGAAGTGTGATCTTATGCAAAACAGAACGAAATACTCTATGGTTTTTGCTATATTCACGATGGTTATCCTTGAATCTGTTGCTGCTGCTGCTCTGCCATTCCATCTTGTTGGAGGTCTTCTTCTTTTTTGCTGACATTCTACTTTACCAAGAATGATGTATTTCTCTAGGGACTGGTCCCTCCAAATCACATGGGCAAAATACAAGAGGCAAAGTCTCACTGTTAAGGACCATTCTGACTATATTTCTTCCAAGGAAGATTAGTTTGTTCTTCTGGCAATCAATGATACATTCAATATTTTTCACTAACACCACAATTCAAACACATCAATTCTTCTATGGGCTTCTTTATTCATTCTTCAAGTTTCCCAGGCGTGTGAGACGATTGAAAATACCATGGCTTGGGTCAAGTGAATCTTAGTCCTCAAAGTGACATTTTTACTCTTTAAAACCTTTGAAAATGTATATGTTGTTGTAAAGAACCGTGGAGTTAGTTCTGACTCATAGTGACTCGATATACAGTACCTCAGGAGTGGCTGGTGAGTTTGAACATTCGAACCTGTGATTCAATCTGACCTTGCATTGTTGTTGTTGTTGTTAGGTGCCATCAAGTAAGTACAGACCCATAGCGACCTTATGCACAGCAGAAGAAAACACTGCCCAAGCCTGGGCCAACCTCACTATTGATGACACTCTTGAGTCCATGGATGCTGCCACTCAGCCAATACATCTTGTTGGGGGTCTTCCTCTTTTTCTCTGACCTCCACCTTACCAAACATGATATCCTTCTCCAGTGACTGGTCCCTCCTGACAATGTCTGAAGTATGAGAGACGAAATTTGGCCACTGTGGCCTCCAAGGAAACCTCTGACTGCACTTCTTTCAAAACAGATCTATTGGTTCTTTTGGCATCCCGTGGCACTTTCAATATTATCCTTCAATACTATAACTCAAAAGCATCAATTCTTCTATGGTCTTCCTTATTTACTGTCCAGTTTTCACATCCATATGAGGTTATTGAAAATACCATGTCTCAGGTCAGGCACACCTTATTCCTCAAGCTGACATCTTTGCTCTTCAACACTTTAAAAAGGTCTTGTGTAGCAGATTTGTGTAATGCAATATATCTTTTGATTTCTTGACTGCAGCTTTCATGAGTGTTGATAGTTGATCCAAGCAGAATGAAGTCCTTGACAACTTCAGTCTTTTCTCCTTTCATAAGAATTGATAAGAATGTTGTTTATTGGACCAGTGGTGAGGATTTTTGTTTTTTTTACATTGAGATGTAATCCACACCTAAGGCTGTGCTCTTTGATCTTCATCAGTAAATGTTTTAAGTCCTCTTCACTTTCAGGAAGAAAGGTTGTATCATCTGCATATTGCAGGTTGTTAATGAGTCTTCCTCCAATCCTGATGCCACATTTTTCTTCATAGAACCCAGCTCCTTGGATTATTTCCTTATTGAAAAATTATGGTGAAAGAATACAACCTTGTTGCACACCTTTCTTAATTTAAAAACATTCAGTGTTCCCTTGTTCTATTCTAACAACTGCTTATTGATCCAGGTACAGATTCCTCAGGAGCACAATTAAGTTTCTCGGAATACTCATACTTCGCAATGTTGTCCATAGCTTATCATGATCCACACAATCAAAAAACTTTGTGTAGTAAATAAAGTACAGGTAAACAACTTTCTGATATTATCTGCTTTTAACTAAGATCCATCGGACATCAGCAATGATATCCCTCATTCCACAGCCTCTTCTGAATCTGGCTTGAATCTCTGGAAGTTCTCTGTCAATGTATGCATGCAGCTGTTTCTGTATTACCTTTATCAAAACTTTACTCGCATGGGATAGCAAAGAGACTGTCTGATAATTTCTGCATTCCATTGGGTCACCTCTTTTTTGAATGAGCACAAATTTGGATCTCGTCCAATCAGTCAGCCAGTTGGTTGTCTTCCAAATTTTGTGGCAGAGATGAGTGAGTGCCTCCTGTGCCACCTCACTTTCTTGAATGATTTCAATTTTTATTCCATCAATTCCTGGTGCCTTATTCTTTGCTAATTCCTTCACTGCGCCTTTGATTTCCACCTTCAGTATCATTGGCTCTGGATCATATAGTACCTCTTAAAACAGTTGAACACGAACCATTTGCTTCTGGTACAATGACTCTGTGTATTCC
>NW_006408629.1:2582135-2588706 GCF_000296735.1 Chrysochloris asiatica
ATGAAGGTCCCCTAGGCTTTTCTCCCACAGTTTTTACTCTATTCACATCATCACAGTCAACTCTACTTTGAGGAGGCAGCTCTTCCCCAGTCACATTTTGAGTGCCTTCCAACCTGAGGGGCTCATTTTCCAGCACTATATCTGACAGTGTTTCTCTGCTATTCATAAGGGTTTCAGTGACTAAATATTCAGAAGTAGTTCATCACTCTTTCTTCCTAGTTTGTCTTTGTCTGGAAGCTCATCTGACACCTGTCCACCATGGGTGACCCTGCTGGTATTTAAAATACCAGTGGCATAGCTTTCAGAATTACAGCAACTCACCAGCCACCACAGTATGACAAACTGACAGATGAGTGGTGGCCATTTGGTTTTAATTGGAAACTGTCACTTTAAATTTCAAGGTGATCTGTGCACATGCATAGTAGAACCCTCCAGGGAAGTGGGTGGGGTGCCCATTCACTCAGGCATCCCCTCTAGTCACCAGAATGGAGGTGCGCAGACAGTGAGAGTGACCAAATGAACAGATACCAAAAAAAAAAGAATGTCCACACCTGTATCTCCGCAGTTCTGTCAGAGATTCTGTCATGTTATCTCCAGCATAATTTCTATCACTAAGGCCTTAAAGTGTTAAGAGCAAAGATGTCAGCTTGAGGACTAAGTTGTGCCTGACCCAAGCCATGGTATTTTCAATAACCTCATGCATGCAAAAGCTGGACAGTGAATAAGGAAGACTGTAGAAAAATTGATGCATTTGTGTTATGGTGTTGAAGGAGAATATTCAAAGTACCATGGGCTGCCAAAAGAACCAACAGATCTGTGCTGGAAGTAGTACAGACAGAGTGCTGCTTGGAGGCCAAGATGGTCAAACTTCATCTCTTATACTTTGGACATATTGTCAGGAGGGGCCAGTTACTGGAGAAGAATACCATTTTTGGTAGAGTGGAGGGTCAAAGAAAGAGGAAAACCCCCAGCAAGAGAATGGCAGCATCAAATGGCTCACATGTGGCAACAATTGTGAGATTGGCCCAGGACCGGATAGTGTTTCATTCTGTTGTGCTATGAGTAGGTACTGACTCAATGATACCTAACAACAACAACAATATATGTATATTGTGCTGGTGTGGTACTGTGGGTTAATGTGTTGGACTGAAAAGTCAGTATGAACTACAAGGTTGTGCTTCAAGTTCACTAGCTGCTCCTTGGAAATCCTATACAGTGACACTATGGATCAGAGCCAACTCAATGACACTTAATTAGTGGTTACCAAAGACTGACTCGAAGATTGGCTTGTCCCTTATCTTCTCCATGCAGATTCCACATACACATTGTCCTGTTTACCTTCAAGTTTCAGACTCTGAAATGAAACAAATTTCTCAGAAATGGCTGACTTGGGCTGACACTCCTGGGAGTAGTCTTGATCCCTGTCAGCAGATGAAGGAAACAGGGACTTCTAGGAACTTCCACCAACCTTCTGTACCTTGTTGGTTGGACTACCCAAGCTAGTCTAGTTGTACCAGCAGATGTAGGCTAACCTCCAGCCCATGGTTGCAGAGGGTAAGAAAGTGGGCACAGCACTCAGCCATGGGGAGGCCACAACAGGGCCATATGTGGCTCTGAACAGCAGTGGTTCCACTCTAGGGCACAAAGGGAATCTGGTTGTGATATTTGCACTAATCTCTGTGGAAGCAGAAGGCTTGCTGGACCTGCAGATCTGAGGCACTTCCCATTGTGAGCAAAGTGGCAACTTGAATCCTAGTCACAGACCCCATGCCTAACTTCCTACATGGCCACTGGGAGTGTTACTGCCCTTTCTTCCCACTGTGACCAGTGTCATCTTGTCCTGAAAGAATTTTCCCAGTTGTGGACACTAAAAAGAGGTCCATCCACATCCACCCCTTGAAGAGCAAGACATCACACTGACTCCCAAAAATATTTCATCACAGCAACTGCAGGCAAGAGAAGACTTTGATCTGAAAAGCTGATTGCTTTGTGAAGCAAGTGTCTGCAAAGCTCTCAAAAGAGCCAGAGCCAGAGCCACTGCTGGAGGTTTTCCAGACACATGGTGGAGAGGCTGCATCCTGAATGGGATAACTCCCCCAAATGACAACTGTGGGAGCACACAAGTTAAAGAATATCTCCTAATGCCTCTGCCACCATTGGATGCTGGAGATAAGAGGAAGTGCCATAGTTGAAATACAGAGAGAGGAGAACTAACCTGAAGTCCACACCTGTGGTTCCAGAAGTAACTGTCTGTGTCCAGATCCCTGAACTTACTCTGTATTCAAATTGAGAGCCACCTTAAATCAATCTGTCACAACAACATTCTAGAACCCTGTGAAAGAAATACTGCAATCTGGGCTTACAGCCCCTGCTGTGACTAACACTGCTGGTCCCTGTATGTCTTAGCCTCCAGGTAGAGTCTTAGAAAATTTACTGGAAGGACATTTAAAAGCAATGGCCCTATTTGTCTGGTCTAACGCTGGTACTAGCCGTTTGAACTGCAAGGTCGGTGGTTCAAGCTCATCAGCTGCTCCTCGGAAACCCTATACAGGGTCACTGTGGGTTGGAACCAACTCGATGGCACTTGGAAAGTATAAAGTCTGGTACTGTGTTTTCCTTCTAAGTTCCTAAAAAACCTTCAGATATAAACTATCTTAAATTAGCAACAATATATATCCCGTTCAACATTACCAGTTTTGTGAATTGAATTGAGTCCCTTAAAGCTATGTGATGAATTCTTGATCCTTGTATTTGTAACTATGATACTATTTCAAAATAAGGCTTTTCTTGCTTCATATTAATGAGGTTATATATAGAAGGAGCTCTGTTAGCATACTGGTCATGAATCAGGCTGCGAACCACAAGGTCAGCAGTTCGAAACTACCAGCTATTCCATGGGAGAAAGATGAGGCTTTCTGCTCCCATAAAGATGTACAGCCTCAGAAACCCTTTGCAGGGTCACTATGAGTCGGAACTGACTCCACAGTACTTAACTACCAACCACCATATGAGAATGGGATGGCTTCTAGCCCTAATCACTTCTTAGTCATAAATAGACTAGAATCGACGTCATGACACATACACATAGGTGAAGCCAGATACCATGCGAGCATATTTTTAAGCAAAAAAAAAAAAAAAAAAAGGCTAAAGAGCTAAGAACACCAGGGGCTACAGAAAATTTTAGAGTAGGAAGACCATGAACCTGACTTGGACCTTTAGGCTTTCGAACAATTAGAAAATGAAATTGTGTTCCTTAAAGCAAACCACGTGTTTTAATTGTGTTACGACCACCCTAGGTAGCTGAGACAGTTAGTAACTGTATTTACAAATATATTACCAGAGAGAAGGAAAGTCAACCACATTAAAATAGGTTTGTAGAAAGGAATCATTTCTTACATTTCAATTCTGCTCTGTAAAACTTGGCCAGAGGTCTGTTGGCGTTGGCGTTGAGTGCTATTGAGTCTGATTGGACCACCTCTCCTGGACTGCAAAACCAACCACTCCCTTCCTTTTGATACAAAATGTCTACCTTTACATTTTCAACACTCACAGTCAGACCTGTAGCACTCATTCACTATTGAACCATGAGAGTCTTATCCCCATCTCCTTTTATCAGCTCCATCTAGACAGGTTGGAGACCACTCGTGGAGATTCTACCTTCCCAGTACCCTCTGGAACTAGGTTCCCTCTTGAAAGCTTGTAAGGCAGTCACTTCTTGTCTTTGTAACATCCTCCCCCCTCCTAATTTGGGGTTGTTGTTGTTGTTAAGTGCCGTCGAGTCGGTTCCGACCCATAGCGACCCTGTACAGGGTTTCCGAGGGTGTAAATCTTTACAGGAGTAGAAAGCCTCATCTTTCTCCCGCGGAATTTGGGGTAGTCAATGTTTAATTTACATATCCTTGTCAACCCTGTGTGCCGAGGGGGTGGGAATGATCCTTCCTGTAAAGATTTGTTCCCTCCTTTGAGCTACTACATCCACAAGCATAGGTCAAGTTCATCAAATTGCAGTGGATTACTCTTTTTTTCCTCTTCTTTCTTGGCATGATGTTATTTACCGGTCCAGTTGTGAAGACTTTCATTTTTTTACACTAAGATACAATCTTTACTGAAGGCTCTAGTCTTAGATCTTCATCAGTAAGTAGTTCAAGTCTCTTTGCTTTTAGCAAGCAAGGCTGTGTCATAAGCATATCACAGGTTATTGCTGATTCTTTCTCCAATACTGATATCAAGTTCTTCATATAATTCAGTTTGTCAGATTATTTACTCAACAAACAGATTGAATAAGTATGGTAAAATGATACACCTCCAGCACACATCCTTTCTGATTTTAAATCATTCAGTAAGCTTATTCTTTTTGAACAATTAACTGCCTCTTGGTCTGTGTACAGTGTATGTGCACAATTAACTATCTTGAAATTCTTGTTCTTAAAAATGTTATCCACGGCCGCCAGAGCTCGCTGCATCTCGGCATCCGCAGCTGTCTCTGCTGCGAAATGCGCCTGGTCACCGCTGTGAACGAGGCGCCTGGTACGTGGCTTCGCTGGCCGTCTCGGAGCTGCTGGGCTGCAAGCAGTGCAGCGGGGACAGCGGCCATTAAAAAAATATATATATATTATCCACAGTTTGTTATGATCCACACAGTCAAGTGCACTTGAATCGTTTATAAAGTGCAAATAAACATCTTTCTAGTATTTTCTGTTTTCCACCAAAATTCATTTGACATTAGTAATGATACTTTGTCTTATTCTGAATCCAGCTTGAATTTCTGGCAGCTCCCTATTCATGTACTACTTCAACTCTTTTGGATATCTTCAGCAAAATTTTATGTAAATGTGATATATATATATAAACTTTTCATTGTGAATTGAGTGAAGGATTACAGACACTATCATCAACTTTATATTCAATAAAGCATACACTTTGTTTCATATCAATGATTACAATCCCTACCATGTAACAATAGTTGTCCTGTGTCCCCCATGGGCTTCTAATTTTTCATGTGAAACTAATGATTATTATTTCCACATTCTGTTGGGTCACATTTCTTTGAAGTGGGCACTGTACTGCTCCCAATCGCTTAACCAGATTGTTGTCCAATTTCTTGGTATAAACTAATGGTACCTCCAGAGCTGTATCAGGTGGTTGAAACAATTCTGTTTGTATTCCATCAATTCCATAAGTCTTACTTTTCTTTAATGCCTTCACTACAGCTTGTACTTATTTTCCAAACCATCAGCTCTTGATCATATGCTACCTCTTGAATGATTGAATATGTTTTATTTTGTATGATGATTAAGATTCCATTCCTCTTCAATTTGTCATTCCAGTAATAGTAAACTGAATTATTGCCTAATTCAAAGTGAACGATACCAGTATAGTTCAGCTCACTAGTGCTGCTTTGGCCCACCAATCATCTGTCAAGTTTGCTGTACGATGCTGGCTTTCATTTTGTTGTCATGCTGGAAGCTATGCCACTGGTATAATTTAAATACCAACAGAGTCACCCATGGTGAACAGATTTCAGTGGAGCTTCCAAACTACAACAAACAAGGAAGGAGATGCAGACCACATCTGAAGAGTTAGTCACTGAAAACCGTATTAATAGCAGTGGAATATTGTCAGATATAGATGTAAATGATATGCCATTCAGATGAGAAGATGCTAAAAATATGGCTGGAGAAGATCTGCCAACTCAAAGTAGAGTTGAACTTGGTGTTTTGGATGGAGTTAAGTTTTTGGGACCACCATTTTCTGATATGACACAACTCAGTATAAAAAGAAACAGAATCAAATGATCTTTAACAATCTGAATGATTATATGAATCTAGGAAAAGTAGAGGTTGACAAAAATTGGAACAGAATGTATAGAGATCAACATCTTAGACATTAGTAAGCTAAGATGGATGGGTACTAGCCATTTTGATTCACTTATGATTTATTATGGCTGCAATGACAAACTGAAGAGGAATGGCATCATATTCATCATCTAAAAGAACATTTCAATATCTGTCTTGAAGTATAATACTGTCTGTAATAGTATATTATCCATACATCTACAATGGAGACTCCACCACTCGTCTGTCAGTTTGGTGTACTGTGGTGGCTTGTGAGTTGCTGTGATTCTGGAAGCTATGTCGCCAGTATTATAAATACCCGCAGGGTCACCCATGGTGGACAGGTTTCAGATGAGCTTCCAGACAAAGACAGACTAGGAAGAAGGAGTGATGGACTACTTCCAAATATTAGTCACTAAAAACTTTATGAATAGCAGTGAAACACAGTCAGATAATGCCAGAAAATGAGTCTCCGGTAGGAAGTCACTCAAAATGCGACTGGGGAAGAGCTGCCTCCTCAAAGTAGAGTTGACTGTGATGATGTGAATAGAGTAAAAACTGTGGGAGAAAAGCCTGGGGGACCTTCATTTGCTGATGGGGCACAACTCAAAATGAAGAGAAACAGCTATAAACATCCATTGAAAATCAGAACATGGAATGTACAAAGTATGAATCTAGGAAAATTTGAAATTGTCAAAAATGAAATGGAAAGCAGAAACATTGATATCTTAGGCATT
>NW_006408629.1:2592783-2606370 GCF_000296735.1 Chrysochloris asiatica
TATTCTCTGCTTTCAGCCAAGATCCATCAGACATCAACAATGATATCCCTCATTCCATGGCCTCTTCTGAATTTGGCTTGAACCTCTGGAAGTTGTTTGTCAATGTATGCTTGCAGCTTTTTCTGTATTACCTTTGGTAAAACTTTACTCGAATGGGATATTGATGTCAAAGAGATTGTCCGATGATTTCCTCATTCTGTTGGTTCACCTCTCTTTGGAATGGGCACAAATATGAATCTCTTCCAAGCAGTCAACCAGATAGTTGTCTTCCAAATTTCTTGTCATAGATGAGTGAGTGCCTCCTGTTGTCACGTTCTTGAAAGGTTTCAATTTTTATTCAGTCAATTCCTGGTTCCTTGTTCTTTGCCAATTCCTTCAATGCACCTTAGGCTTCCTCCTTCAGTATCATTGGCTCTTAATCATATGCTACCTCTTGAAATGGTTGATGTTCAATCATTTCCTTTTGGTACAGTGACTCTGTGTTTTCATTCTATCTTCTTATGATGCTTTCTGCATCATTGAATAATTCGCCCAGAGAATACTTCAATAAAAAAAGTTGAGGCTTGAATAATTTCTTCCATTCCCGTAGCTTGAGAAATGCTGAACTTGTTCTTCCTTTTTGGTTTTCTGACTCCAGATATTTGCACATTTTGTTATGATATTTTATGTTGTCTTCTCAAGATCATCTTTGAAATTTTCTTGTCAGCTTTTGTAGCTCTTCATTTCTTCCATTTGCTTTAGCATCTCTACACTGGAGAGCAAGTTTCAGTGTCTCTTCTGACATCCATTTTGACTTTTCATTCTTTCTTGTCTTCTGAATGACTTTTTGCTTTCTTCCTGTATGATGTTCTTAATGTCATCCCACAACTCTTCTGGTCTTTGGTCTTTAGTATTTAATGTATCCAATCTGTCCTTCAGAGGATCTCTATATTCACATGGGATATATTCAAGGTCATGTTTTGCCTCTCATGGACATGTTTTCATTTTCTTCAGCTTCAGTTTGAATTTTCACATGAGCAATTGATGATCTGTTCCACAGTCTGCCCCTGGCCTGGTTTTGACAGCTGATACAGAAATTTTCCATCATCTCTTTGCACAGATATAGTCAATGATTTCTATGTATTCCATCTGCTGAGGTCCATCTGTTCTAACTCATAGCGAAACTATGCACAACAAAATGAAACACTGCCTGTCCATCTATACAATTGTTGTTAGGTTTCATTTTGTTGCTGCTGCCAGTGTGCTGCTGTGCCAACCCATCTCATTGGGGGTCTTCCTTTTTTTGCTGACCCTCTGCTTTAGAACACACGATGTCCTTCTTCAATGACTGGTATGTATCCTATGATACATGTCCTATGTATCAGAGACAGAGCCTTGCCATCCTAACTTCTAAGGGGTATTCTGACTGTACTTCTTCTAACACATATTTGTTTCTTCTCCTGGAAGTCCATGGTACTCTTAATATTCTTCTCTAGCACCATAATTCAAATACACCAATTCTTCTACAGTCTTCTTTACTTCTTATTGTTTAACATTCATCTGCATCTAAGACTGTTGAAACTATCATGGCTTGGGTAAGATACACCTTGTTTCTCAAACTGATATCTTTTCTCTTGTCTTAATCTGGAAATTCCCCTGAAAGATGTCCACCATCTGTGACTTTACTAGAAGTTAAAATATCGGTGGCATCACCTCAAGTATCACAGCAACATGCAAGCCACCACAGTAAGAGAAACTGACAGACAAGTGGTGGTAGCACATAAGAGTGTTCAATAAATATGTATTGGAGAATTGAATTAAAATCTACATTTATTTGTCTTCTTACACTTTTCCAGTCACAAATGAGTCAATGCCTAATACTTAATAATAATAAAGTCCCCATTATTTCACAAATTTGACGATGAGTTATGGGACAATAATTATTTTGCCAAAGATGTGAACATTACACTGGAAATATGTTAAATGATTAGAGACCCACACAACTAAATTTGGTCTTTCTTCTCAAGGAAAATGAAAGCAAAAGGCTACAATTAGCTTTCCTTTTCAATGGGCACTACAGGAATAAAATAATGTTTCACTTAACAAAATATTACATTAAACCAAAGCAGGAAGCAAGGACTTCATTGTTTAGAAAAATTATGTAATAAATATGGCACACTGGGAAATGTATGAGTAAGGAGAAATAATAAAGTGAAGACACATGATTTATGGTTTATGATCAAATTTCAACTGATGACAAAAAGTTCTCAGCATTATCATTAATGTTGTTGTTGTTAAGTGACATTGAATCAATTCTGACTCATAGCAACCCAGTATAGAATTTTTGAGGAACGACTGGTGAGTTTGAAATGCAAACCTTATGGTTCAAACCCACCTTGCAGTCCTGTGCTTATTCTACAGTGCCACACTTGGAGTTCATTGTCATTAACAGTTTCCTATAAAATATGAAATGGAGTCCTGGTGTAGTGCTGCAAGACAATGCACTGGACCTCAAGGCTGGTATGTACTGCAAGGTTGGCAGTTCAAACCCACTAGCTGCACCTTGAAACCCTATAAAGGGTCATTATGAATTTGAACAAACAGCATTTAACATAAAAAATAAAATAGTACAAAGGAGTTCAGCTAATAAGACATTTTAATAGATGTTTTAAAATATTAAAGTATCTTTCAAAATATAGAAATGTATATCTTCTTCATATTTAAGTTATATAATAGACATATAGAATATAGACAAATTTCTTACAAGTCTATTCTGATTATACTGAGAAACAGTCATTGAAATAATTAAAATGTCACATTTAGTCCTCATTTCCAACTCAAATTAAAATAATCTTCCATATCCTCACCATCAGGTAGACTCTGGAAGATAATTATTTTTCATGCTCAGTTCAGGTCCTTGATTCCAATGCAGGGACTTACTACAGGTTTTAAAGAGCCAATATGCATAAACATTACTGTTATTGTTACCCTATTTGACAAGATAGTGTCTCAAATGAATGGACTTTGGGCATTCAGATGGAAAATAAAAGACTGTTTATCAGCTGGATTATTACACTGAAATATGAAATAAAATTCCCAGCAGTGATGTTCTCTCACATTTCTACTTCTTACCTAAATTACAAATTGTCTGTGAACAGAAGCATTTCCAGTATCCAAATGTTTATCATTATGAAGCACTTCTGCCACAGGTGACTGCTGAACTTTCAACTTTGGCTAGCATCCTGGCAGCCAATATAGTCTCAGGCAAAGAAGATGGATGTGAATTTCCTGACATTGTTGCCTTCCTTTTATTTGTCTGGCTTTACTCTGAAGTGAGGAAATAACTAAGTAATGCTGGAACACTGAAATTATTTTTCATACAGACTGAGTCTGGTAAATGCGTTTGCTTCCCATCAAATTCGGGTTATTTTGTTGTTGTCTTTACTTTTATTTTTGATGAAAGTATACCCAGCAATACCCACTCTGTTTCTACTTTCTAGACACAATGTGACATTGGTTACATGCTTCCCATTGTGTTAAGTTTCTCATTAGTTTTGTTCTACTTGCGTCACACACATTTACTTAAATTCACTGCCCCTCAGCCTTCTTCTTATCAGTTGACCCTTTAATTACATATGTATGTGTATGGTTGTTTTTGTTAAGTGCTGTCCATTCATTTCTGACTCTTAGCAACCTTGTATAGGGTTACTGAGGAGTAGCTGGAGAGTTTGAACCACTGATCTGGCAGTTAGCAGTCCAATGCTTATCCTACAGTGCCACACCAGAACGCTCTCTCTCTTTCTATGTATGTATGTAAGAAGTTCCTGTCTACATTTTTCTCCCTTTTTTTCAGGTTTCATCTATAAAACTACAAAAATAGAAAAAGCCTGATATTGGCTTAATGGTAGACATGCAGACCAATGGGAAAAAATTGAAAACCCAGAAATAAAACTAAATATATGGTTAGTTGATTTTTGATGAGAGTTCCTTATCCATGCAAGAGAGATGAAATAGTCTGTCAACAAATGATACTTGCAAAGTTGAATTTCCAAACACAAGAAAAAAGCAGAGAAAAGAACCAAATCCACATCTCACGCCATACACAAAAATTAATTCAAATTGCATGAAGAACCTAATATTAAATCTAAAACCATAAGTTTCTTAAAATAAAATATAGGAGCAAAGCTTTGGGACATAATTTTATTTTCAGTGATAGATTATCAAACATAGATTGCATGAATGCATGAGCAACAAAAAGTGAAATAACTGGGTTGTCATAAAGTCTGTCAACAACTTAACTCTTTTTCACCAGTGCTTATTTAAATTTTAACTAATGACCAGAAAGGATAGTACATTTTACAGTAAAAAATTATTGTTTTTAGTTGCTTTTATGTCAGATCTGATTCAAGATGATCCCATTTTCAAAAGAACAAAGAAAGTTGCTCCATTTTCAATAGAGGAAGATAGTTCTTAATATTTAATTTAAAAAATCAGTTGCCATTAAGTTGATTCTTACTCATGGTAACCCCACTGTGTCAGAGTAGAATTGCACTCCATAGGGTTTTCGAGTCCTGGTATGACACTGTGAGATAACTGCACTGGACCACAAGGTTGATTTGAATCACAGGGTTGACAGTTCAATTCACCAGCCATTTCTCAAAAACCCTATACAGGGTCACTATGAGTCTGAAACACCTTGACAGCACTTAACAACAACAATAAACCTACATAAGTAGATCACTAAGCCTTTCTTCTGTGCTGTCTCTAAGTGGACTTGCACCATCAACCTTTTGGTTAGTTGTTGTTGTTGTTAAGTGCCGTGGAGTCGGTTCCGACTCATAGCGACCCTGCACAGGGTTTCCGAGGCTGTAAATCTTTACAGGAGCAGAACGCCTCATCTTTCTTTTGGCGGAACAGCTGGTAGTTTCGAACTGCTGACCTTGCGGTTCACAGCCCGATTTGTAACCACAACGCTACCACAGCTTCTTTTGGTTAGTAGATGAGAGCAAATAATTTGTGCTCCCCATTTATCCTGTTGAATGTCTGCTAGATTTCCAAGAATTAACTATTTTTGCTACACAAATGAGAAGCCAAATTCAAGTACAGATATGCATCACTTAAGGTCTGTTCAAACAATGTTCTTCCATATATATGCATGCTTGTTCTCATAAATAAGGTGTGTGTGCTTCAAATGGAAAGCGTTCTCCTTTTGTTTATTATTTCCTCCTAAAGATTTTAATTGCAGTCTTAGTGTGGCACTATGGGTTACTGCACTGGACAGCAAAGTTGGATTGAACTGCAAAGTTGGTGGTTCAAGCTCACCAGTTGCTCCTAGGAAACCTTATTCAGGGTGGCTATCGGTCAAAACTGACTCGATGGCACGTCACAACAACAGCAAAAACAACCCAGATCTTGACAAAAGTGCTAAGGTAATTCAATGGGGCAGAGGTAATCTTTTTAACAAAAAATTCTAGCATGATTGGATAGTCATTTGCAAAACAGAAAAATGTCAATCTTTTCCTTGTACAACATATACAAATATCAATTAAAAACAAACCCTTGACTTAAATGAAAGAGCCAAAACAATACAATTGCTATAAGAAAACAAAGAATTTAGGGTTTGGGAAAGATTTCTTAAACAAAATAACTCCCCCCCCCAAAAAAAAAATAAAAACTGTAAAAAGGAAAATCAACAAATTAACCAAAATAAAAAATGAATACTCTTCAAAATATTAAGAAAAGAAAATGGCAAACCACAGACCAGGAGAACACAATTGCAAAATATACATCCAATAAAGGACTGTTATCTAGAATACATATATAGGTCTTACAACAATAAAAAGACAAATAACTATGAAAAATGGGCAGTAGATTTGAATAGACACATTACCAAAGATTATCTATGAAAGGCAAATGGTATGTGAAAATACGCTCAATATAATTGATCATTGTTGTTGTTAAGTGCCATCGAGTCAGTTTCCAACTCATGGTGACCCTACATAGCCTCTCGGAGGCTGCTGTTTCCATAAGGATTAATTGTGGATCCAAGCAAATTAAAGTCTTAGATAATATCATTGTCTTTTCCATTTTTGATGATATTAAGATACTATTACTGATCTGATTATGAGGATATGAGGAACCCCCCCTTCTTTAACATTGAGGTGAGATCCATACTAAAGGCTATAGTTTTGGGTTTTTCCCCCATTTTTCCACACTTTATATTGTAAATTGAATGAAAGTAAACAGACAAGATCATCAGCTTTACTTTCAACCAATCAGACATTTTACTTCATTTCAATGATTACTCTCCCCTCCTTGTAACAACAGTCATCCAGATTCCATCTTATTGCTTTCCTCTTAAATACTATTTTTCACAAATGGATAAAGCAAAATTATTTTATGTACACATATAAAACAAATATATATATATATATTCGTTTAAATGTCCAGATGGTACATTTTGCAAGCCAACCTCTTGCTTGCAGGCACACAGACTTTCTCAGTGCGTGAGACTAGAGTCCTCAGCTGCTCTATTTCTCTATGCCATCATCTCTGCCATCCTCTCTGTTGTAGTTGCTTAACTGGTTACTCTACTCATCCTTGTCGTACTTCATGGTGTTGGGGTCCTCTGTTTCTGAAACTAAAGATTAGCTACTTCCCCCTTTTAGTTACACATCTTCTGCATTTACACTTGTGGCAACTACTGATAGTTAACACTGATAACAACTATTCACAACTGAATCATAAAATCCTAGCACCATCATCCCCTATCCCCTTTGACCAGATCATCTGGAAAGGAGGAAAACTATTCCGTGGGGATTCTACCTTATCCCCATCCTTCTGAAACTAGACACACTCATGAAAGCTTGTATGCCAGTCACTTTGTGCCTTTATTGTACCCCATTTTTGATAGCCAATGTGTAAACTGCCCATCCCTTTTAGCTTGATCCTTGATATGAATAACCCTTCCATTTTAGTTGGATTTTGAGCTATTGCATCCATAAGTAAAGGTCCAGTTCATCAAATTATAGCAATTTATACTTGCTTACAGTATCAAATTTCTTTATCTTCATCTTTTGAGTTCTGATCAGCTAGCCATAACAGCTAGGTCAATGGGTACTATCTGCGAATTTGGGAAGTTATGCACACCTCCCCACACTTCAGACTAGCTGGTCACCTCACTTTCAACTCTAGTCCCCAGTACCTAGGTCAGTGTCCATGTGCTCAGGAGTTCACACATTTCCTTAAATTTCAGACAAGCCAGTCCTTCCTCTTCTCTCTCTCATCTCAGGGTTACTGGATGTCAATGGAACACTGTCAACATCAGCCCATGTCTTTACTGTTATATTATCCCACTCATTTCCACTCACAAATGGACCAGAGTGGTCAACAGCGAGCATACTAGATGCTCATGGGTTCTCTTTGAGTTTCAGTCTTAGGAGGGAGTTTTCCCTGATGGGCTGAATTTTCTTGCCTTAATGACTGCAAGGCAAACAGCTTGCTTGATATTCTAACATCCAAACAGTTTGCTTTTATTCTGCTGGTCTTTCATTTAAAAAAATAGTTTCTGTTCTTCTAGCCATTCCAGTTTGGTTTGCATGTCTTTTCATGTGGAAATGTCCCACCTCAGAATGTTCTAGGTGGGGCTCATGATTCCACCTAAGGTCCCATATTCTACAAAGTCTTAACAAGAAGTCTATTTCCTTGGGAAAAAAGTTAATTCTCCATTTTACTACTTCAATCAGTTACATGATTACAAGCTTTCTGTAATCATAATTCCTAATATTCATTTCTCTCACACCTAAATGTCTATTTTAAAATAGTAGGCAGGGGAAGTCAATATCCACAAGACAGTGAAACATGTTTTTCCTTCTTTACCCACTCAGACCATGTCTCAATCCCTGTGTCACAGAGCACTATTGTTCCAAGGTTGTGTATACATCACTGTTTACCTCTATCCCGTTTAGCCCATGCATACCTTCCCTTTCTTCATTGTTCATCTACCACCCTCCCTCTTTTTATGTATTGCTCTCCCCCTCCTTGAAAACTGCCCTAACATAACTCAAGCTACCATATATCTACTCCCCATCCTGTGAATTACTCTTCTTTTTCTCCCACCACCTGGTAAGCATCAAATAATTTTTCATTCAATATGAGAATATTTTCTTAAGATTTCAAATAATGGACTCATGCTGTATTTATCCTTTTGTGATTGATTAATTTCACTCAGTATAATGTCCTCATGGTTTATCCATGTTATGAGGTGTTTTGCAGTTTCATCATTATTCTTAAAGGTTTGTGTGTATGTACCAAAGTTTGTTTATCTATTTTTCCACAGACGGATGCTTAGGCTCTCTCCAACTGTTTGCTATTGTGAAGAGTGTTGGGATGAGCATTGGTGTGCATATATTTACACATGTTCTAGCTCATATTTCCTGTGGATATGTACCAAGTAGATAATAGAAAAAGCCTTATGATCCAGTGATTTCTGGTCATAAGATTTTTTTACTCCCAACTTTGTGATAACGTGCCATACCGTTCTCTAGAATTGTTGAACCATTTTACAATCCCACCAGCAATGTAGGAGGGTCCCATTCTATCCAGACCCTTGAGAGCATTTGTTGTTTTCTGTTTTTTTGAACTTCACTGCTAATGCTAGTATGAGATGATAACTCATTTTTGTTTTGATTTGCATCTCTTTAATGGATAATGCCTTTGAGTTGTTGTGTTGGAGGAAAATACTGAAAGTGCCATGGACTGCCAAAAGAACCAATCGATCTGTTTTGGAAGAAGTGCAGCCAGAGTGCTCCTTGGAGGCCAAGATGGCTAAGCTTCATCTCTTATACTTTGGACATATTGTCCAGAGGAAACAGTCACTGGAGAAGGATGCCATGCTGGGTAAGGTGTAGGATCAGAGAAAAAGAGGAAGACGCCTAACGAGATGGATTGGCCAGGTGGCATCATTGATGGACTCAAGTGTGGCAGTGGTAGTGAGGTTGGCCCAGGATCAGACATTGTTTCATTCTGCTATGCCTGGGGTAGCTATGAGTCGGTTCTGACTCGATGGCACCTGACAACAACAACAACAATGTATAATGATCATGAATATTTCTTCATATGTTTGTTGGCTGCCTGAATGTCTTCCTTGGTGAAGTCTCTGTTCGTGATCTGTGCCCATATTTTAATTGGGTTATTTGCCTTTTTTCTGTAGAGGTATTGTAGCTTTCCACAAATTTCAGAGCTCAGTCATTTGCCTGATTGGTTGTTCCAAACATTTTTTCTAGAGAATGTTCTATGTGCACTGGAAAAGAATGTGTATTGTGTTGTTGGGTTTAATGATCTTTACAAATCTATGAGGTCAAATTGGTTGTGCTGTTTATTTCCTCATGTTTATGTTGCGTTTCTTTCTGGTTGTTCCATCCTTTTTCAAAAGTGCTATATTAAAATATCCCACTATTATTATAGATTTGTCTCTTTATTTCTACAATTCTATTAGAGTTTGATTTATGTACTTCGAGCCTCTTTAATTTGGAGCAGAGATTTACTTTCTACTACTCAAAGACTTCCAATTGTGTGGATCATGACAAGCTATGGATAACATTGTGAAGTATGAGTATTCTAGAATACTTAATTGTGCTCATGAGGAGTCTGTAATTGGGCCAACAGGCAGCTGCTCAAACAGAACATGGGAACACTGAATGGTTTAAAATTAAGAAAGATGTGCGACAAGGTTGTATTCTTTCACCATACTTATTCAACCTGTATGATGAGAAATCATCCAAGAAGCTGGGTTATATGAACAGCTTCTTGAAGAAAAAAGTTGCATCAGGATTGGAGGAAGACTCATTAACAACCTGCAATGTGCAGATGATAAAACCTTGCTTTCTGAAAGTGAAGAGGACTTAAAACATTTCCTGATGAAGATCAAAGAGCACAGCCTTCGGTATGGATTACATCTCAATGTCAAGAAAAGAAAAATCCTCACCACTGGACCAATAAACAACATTCATATAAATGAAGAAAAGATTGAAGTGTCAAGGACTTCATTCTTCTTGGATCAACTATCAACGCTCAAGGAAGCAGCAGTCAAGAAATCAAACGATGTGTTGCACAAGACCTTTTTAAAGTATTGAAGAGCAAAGATATCAGTTTGAGGACTAAGGTGCACCTGACCCAAGTCATGGTATTTTCAATAACCTCATATGCATGTGAAAGCTAGGCAGTGAATAAGGAAGACCATAGAAGAATTGATGCCTTTGAGTTATGGTGTTGGAGGAGAATACCGAAAGTGCCATGGGCTGCCAAAAGAACCAACAGATCCGTTCTGGAAGAAGTACAGCCGGGGTGCACTTTGGAGGCCAAGATGGCCAAACTTCATCTCTCATACTTCAGACATATTGTCAGAAGGAACGAGTCGCTGGGGAAGGATATCATGTTTGGTAAGGTGGAAGGTCAGAGAAAAAGAGGATTGGCCAAGTGGCAACATCGATGGATTCAAGCATGGCAACAGTAGTGAGGTTGGTGCAGGATTGGGCAGTGTTTTGTTATGTTGTGTGTAAGGTCGCTATGAGTTGGTACTGACTTGATGGCACCTAACAACAACAACAAGATATTTATTATTGTATAGCCTCTTGTTCGATTGAGCCTTTAATCATGAACTGATGACCTTCTTTGTCTTTTATTCTGTTTTTTTTTTTTTTCCTTAAAGCAAATTATTTTATTAAAAAGTAATATTAACATTAGCTTGATATATTTTTTCATCCTTAAATGTTTAATATATTTTTGTCTTTGTGTGTAAGGTGTGCTTCGTGTAGACAGCATATTGAAGGATTCTGTTTTCTTTTCCATTCTACTACTCTCTGTGCCTACATTGGTGCATTTAACTCATAGATATTCAGTGTAATTACCAGTAGGTTTGGTTTAATTGCTACCATTTTCCTGCCTTTCTGTTTGTTTTGTTTTGTTTTGTTTTGTAGTGCTGCTGGTTTCTTTGTCTTCATGGATTCCTGGGATGCGTTCATTTTTAATGTGCTTGTTCTTGTCAATTTCTTCATAACATCAATGATTCTAAAGTCTTCTTGGATTTCTTTTTCTTGGATTTGATGTAGAGATATATTAAGTTTCTTTGAGTTTACCCTATGCTATATTAACTTCTTCCTCATTTTAAAGCAGTCTGTTTTATCTTGGAATTGATCTGATCTCTTCACCACCTGAATCTCTATAGCTATACTTTTCCCATCCTTAGCTTTGTAATTGTCCTGATCATAGACTGACATCCCAGATCCCCTATTTTCGGTCTTGTAGTTTTGTTCTGCTTGGGACTCTTCCATATCTGTACTAAGTTCCAGGTGATGTTGCCACATATGTCAATCTCTTGTTGTTGTCTGCTCTTGGTTCTCAGTCCAAAGAACTCCCTCTAGTATATTTTGAAGTACTGGCTTAGCTTTTACAAAATCCCTTAATTTCTATTTAGCCTTAAAAGTTCTAATTTAGTCATTATATTTGATGAATAGCTTTGCCGAGTATATGATTCTTGTTTGGCAGTTTTTTGTTCTATTTTTTTCTTTCAGAGTTTTGTATGTATCTCCCCATTGCCTTCTTGCTTGCATGGTTTTCTGAGAAATCAGAGCTTAATCTTATTAGATTTATTGTGCAGATAACATTTATTCCCCCAAGTAACTTTCAGGATTCTTTCCTTATCTTTGATTTAGGAGATTTCTTTGATATATTTTGATGATTTTCTTTTGGTGTCTTTCCTGCCTGCATTTTGCTCAGCTTCTTTAATGTTTATCTTCTCTTCTTTCAAGAAGCTAGGGATATTTTCTTCTAACAGCTCTTTTACTACCTTAAAAAACAAAACAAGGGATTCTGGCGATTCCCTGACTGGGCAGCACAGGTACGTGGGCTCGGGAGAAAGAAGGGGGTGGGATCACAAAGGGGGGCCCCCGCTTGGTAGACAGACAGCTTTTGGGCAAACATAAAACATTAGGCTGCAACTTTATGAACTTGTTTTTTATGAAGGATCAAACTATTGAGGAGTTACGAGCATTTTGAGCTTCCACATGCCTGCTCCTGGCTCCCATCCCAGGGACAGTCCCACCCACTGCAAAACTTAGCAGGGCTTGAGCAGACCCATTCAAAGGGCGGACGCTCTCAGAGAGCTAGCGGGGCCACAGGAACCAACATAATCCATCCCAGGGGGGTCCTCATTGCCACGTTAGGCATTACAGTCATGTATATAGTGCAAATTGGGGGGTTCAAGGCACAGGGAGACAAAGAGAGGCATTTTAGACATCATCAAAACAGACCCCATCTGCCTGCAAGCACCAAGCTCATCCCCCACTTTTTCGGCCTAGGCCAGCCCTCTGCCCAGCCTCCTAGCCTCAGGTCTGCCCATCAAAGCATCAAGGTTTGGGCCAGCCCAAGCTGAGACGGCCTTGAGTAGCAGCTTAAAAGCAGTAACAAAGCACCCCTGCTGTGGTTTATTCCGCCAGACTGCAAAGCCTTTTGAATTGCAGGAACTGTGGTTCTAGCTCAACAGCAGCTATTGGAAACCCTATACTGGGTTCCTGTGGGTCATAATCCACTCCACAGCATTTCAACAAGCAGCAGAACTCAGAAGGGCCTGAAACAGAGTAAGGACATTAAGGATTTACTGAAGAAGCAGGGAGGGCAGGGCTTGCTGGCGGCTAGGGTGAAGGCATAGTGAAGGTCGCGATCAGCAATAACTCAGAATTCCAGGCAAAAAAGAGGCAAGACAGAGCTACAAAATTTGGGCCCACAGAAATAGGAATAGTTTAAAGGCTTGAAGGCTTATAGCCTGTGGAATTTGGAGTGGAGGCGGGAAATCGCGTACCATTAAATCCACCTGCGAGGCTCAGAGGCCTGAGCCCACATCTTGTGCTAGACAAAGCGGCAAGACTAAATAGGGGCCACAGAGACACTGTGGAAACACTCCACAGAAAAATTTTGGGGAAAAAAAAAGGTGCACAGTGTGATTTGCTGATTTTGGGTGGTTCCAACTTTATTTTTCTTCTTTGGTGTCTTGAATAGGTGCGCTCATGGTTTGCCCACATACATCTGGGTGAATGGAGGTGGGACTTAACCGAGTGGCCAAGACCCATCCCCACCACTGGCGGTTTCCTCTGCCAGGAACTCACACACTCAGACCAAGCTGAGACGTGGATTTGGTCTGGCTTCCTTTACTGGTTTGAGAGGGAGCACAGCGTAGTGCTGTGGGTTAGGATGCTGCACTGCAAATTCTTTTGAACAACAATGCTGGTGAGACAAGGCCAGTGGTTCAAGATCACCAGCCACTCATCAGAAAACTTATATAGGAGACGCTGATGTGTGTCCTATTTGGTTGGCTTACCTTCACTGGTTTAAGAGGCATCCCATTGTAGAGCTGTGGATTAAGGTCCCACTGCACCTTAATTGAATTGCAAGGTAAGTGGTTCAAGCTCACAAATCCTCGGAAACCCTATACAGGGTCACTACAGGTCAGAATTGACCAGACAGCACCTAACAGCAGGGAGAGGAAGGTAGAATTGACTGAAAGAGAGTTAGGACTTTAAAAACATACTTATATTAAGCTACAGATTTTTATTC
>NW_006408629.1:2608255-2621137 GCF_000296735.1 Chrysochloris asiatica
AATAGCAAAAAGATGGAGACAGCCAAAGTGCCCATCAACTGAAGAATGGATCAACAAATTGTGGTACATACACACAATGGAATATTATGCTACACTGAAGATTAACAAGGAAGCGGCAAGCCACCACATAAGATGGATGAACCTTGAGGACATTATGCTGAGTGAAATTAGTCAGTCACAAAAAGAGAAATACTGCATGGCACTACTACTGTAAAAGACTAAGAAAAAGAAATTATACTAAACGGGGTTAGGGGAAGTTTTTGTTGGTTGCTGGGAAATGAGTGGTGGGTGGGGGGAAGGGTGGAGGGTGGAGCTCAGGGTGGGCATTGGGCTCAGGAGAGCTTGGGTGACGGGGAGGGGGGCAATATACAGGGAGAGAGAGGGAAGTGGAGAAAAGGGGCAGACGGGATAACAAAAGGGCATGTTTAGGCAGACCAAGCGGGACAGAGATAAAGGACGATGTGTGCACAGCCTTGGAGCTCCAGGGCTCTGAGATACAGGGATTGACCCATGGTTGGAATGGGCAGGGAATCGTGTTAAGATACTTGGCTGATTTTTTGAATCTTGATTTCCCTTGCATTATAATACAGAGTAGACAGTGGAGGGGGAGAGAAAGGAATAGTCAGAAACATCACAATAGAAGGCTTGTAAGTCTGTCTTCTGCTGATTGGAATACCTAAAATGGGTCTACAGCGTATCCAGTGAATGAGGCTTTCTGTGGAGCCTTTGCAATACATAATACTATAGGTAGAAACCAGAACCACATCCAGATCACCAGAGATGAGAAGAAATCCCCACTTGAAGGGCTGAGCTGACGAGCCTGGAACGGTGAGAAGAACAAAAAATAAGTCTAAAATGGAAGACTTAAAGGAAAAATATGACACAATGCAGACAGATGGACTGCTACTATGGGAACAAATGGGTCGTTCCCCTAGGAGACATTGGGGCAGTCGGTCGGGTCCCACCAATGTAGGCCCCCCCAAAACTGAGAGTTGGTGGAAATGCATGCTTGGATTGGTAAATACATGCATCAACGTTGGGGAGAAATGGAGTAAAGGCAGCAATGAAGTGGCAAGCTAAGCCTCACAATATTCAGAGGGCTTCTGTGGACCCAATTGGGGACCTGGTTGGCAAGCAGCAGTGCAAGGAGAACCGAGGACTCCTGGACCCAGAGTCAGTGACATGGCCACAGAGAACTCAAGTGGAGAATGGAGCTGCCGGCTGATGGGAAGAGAGGCCATGTGCACAAGAACACCCACACTTGCAGATGACACCCACGTGACTGGGATTGGATGACTGGATGATCAGAGCTCAACCAGGAGAAGAAAGAAGGGTGGGGGGGGGAGGGCGGAGGGAAAGAAGACTGAGCTGATCCAAGCTGATGAACTTAACCTATGCATATGAATGCAGTGACACAAAAGAGGCAACAAATCCTTATAGCAAGAAACATTCCCAACCCCTCCACACACAGAGTAGACAGAGAGGGGCAACTTGGACATTGGATACCCAAATGGGGAGGGAGGGACTAACTACAAAAGCAAGAAGTGACTGGCTTACAAGCTTTCAAGAGGGAACCTAGAGCTAGGGGGCATGGAGGAAGGCAGAATCACCAGTGAGTACTATCCAATTTGTCTAGGTGGAGCTGATGAGATGAAATACAGATGGGTAACGTGCAATACTGTAGTGAATAATGGTTATCAAGACGGATTGTGAGTGTTGGAAATGCAAGGGTAGATGTTTTGTAGCAAGGAAGAGAGTGATTATTTCTCCAGTCTAGAAGCGGAGGTCTCTGGGACCACCAACGGAAAAGAGCCGAGAACGGGACCCCACCCAGAGAACCTGGGATGCCTGAGATGGAGACAGAGATGATGACATGGAGGGATGAAGCGGCTGGGGACTTTGGATCCAGATAGGGAGAGGAACTGTGGGCCCAAGACTGAGGGGGATGGGGGAGTGTAGAGCATGGGCTTCTAGGATATGCCCTTTGGTTGGAAGACGATACATGGAGGGGATTGGAACAATAACAATGTAATGATATAAGATGGAATGAATATAGAACTGAGGTTCTCTCATGTAATTATCATATAATTCACAATAAAACATTAAAAAAAAAAAAAAGAAGAATATGAAAAAAACAAAACAACTATTGACCTGGTTTTGGCAGCAGCAGAGCACAGTCAGGTAGGTCAGGCTCCGTGGGGGAGGGGCTGAAAACCCAGAGAAGCTGCTTTGAAGGAACACCAGAGCTATGGATCTAGCATAAGGTTCAGAGTGTCAGTTTCCCACACCTGCTGGTGTAACAATCATGGTATAAAGGAAAACATTGTGATTTAGGAATTGGTTGAGACATGGGACTCCCACTGCAGCCACCCTACCTGTGCGGAGTTCAGAGGGCGGGGTTACAGCCAGACTGGCACAGTTAACTATTGCTAAAAGTGGCACAGTGACATTTGCAAAAGGAAGTGTGTGGGGGATTCTACACATTATTTCCTCCTCTTCCCTTTCACACCTTCTTTGCCCAGCCCAGATGCCTTCAGGCAGGGGTTGCACACCCCCCAAAAAAGTCCAGTGTTAAACTCACAGTTTTCCCATGGCACAGAGAGAAAGAGCTCCATTGATTCCAAGGGCAAATTCTTTGGCTGCTGCTTATGACTTCTGCCTCTGGATACTAGCAATAATGTTAAATTCTGTGGGACCCTTTACTCCAGCATATCCAGCAAGAAAAATGCAGGTTTTGGCTTGACAGACAAACCATATTAACAATCTGTAAAACCCCAACTTAAAAGGATGCAACTATTTCAAGAATTACACTGTGCACGTGCAAATACCTAACTGACCTTCACAGACAAAAATAGTAGATAACCTTTCGCACATTAACTTCTTAATATCTATCTGCACACCTCTATGGTGGTGACTAGCAGAGGGGCCTGAGCGAGTGGACACCCCACCCACTGCTGGAAGCTTCTACAGTGCACATACACTGTATGTAGCAAGGCAACTAGCCAGTTGGCCACAATTTTATTTTTGTTTCAATGTGGTGGTTTTTGTCTCTGCATCTATATTGCTTCTGTTTGTTGTCCTTTGGATCACACATTTTTCCTGAATGTGCGAGCTTTTTTCCCTACATTACCCAAGAAAAGACAGCAATCGTGGCCATTTAGCCAAGATACAAGCATACCCCATAATATTACACCACTGAGACATGAGTCAATAACAGCTGCTAAGCATTACATGTGAAAAGGGAAGCCTATCTCCTGATCATATCCATAAAGAGACACCCAGTAAGCTTAATAACACAGAAACAAACATCCATTTAAGCATTAACAACCCTCATAACTATTAGAAATGACCAAGAAAACACAATAAAAGATTTCAAAACATGTCCCAAACTAGAAAAGAGTAACTGAGACAAATGAGCTGGAGACAGACAAAGGCTTTCCAGAAGAGGAAGAGCAGGTTTTGGATTTGCCTGAGAAGGAATTCAGAAGAATGATGTGGAAACAAATTCAAACGCCCCCAAAAAGGGTGGAGGAAAACAAGAAGTCAGGAAAGTACTGCAAGAGCAATCAAACAAGACTGATACAGCATTGGAAACAATTTAAAACCTGCATAAAGAGGTCCAGATGATTAATAATAAAATATCAGAAGTGGACAATACACTGAAAGGGGGAAGGAGCAGAATTGAAGAGATGGAAGCTAGAAGCAGTGAACTAGAAGACAAATCTCTCAATACTGCTAAGTTAGAAGAGTAAGCAGAAAAAAGTATAAAAAAGTCTGAAGAGAGTCTAAGATTCGTGAAGAGGAACAATCTAAGAAATCTTGGCATTCTGAATAGTAAGAATCACAGACGTCCACAGAGGAGATAGTTGAAGAGCTTCTGGAAGAAAATATCTCTAACATCTTGAAAGACAAGATGATAAACATTCAAGGAGCCAAATGTACCCCAGGAACAATTGACCTCAAAAGAAAATCACCAAGACATATAATAATCAAGCTCTCCAAAATCAAAGCCAAGGAGAGAATCCTAAAAGCGGCCAGGGAAAAGAAAAGTGTTACTTACAAAGGCAAGCAATTTAGATTAAGCTCTGACTTTTCAACAGAAACCATGCAGGCAAGAAGGCAATGAGGAGACATATACAAAAACCTAAAAGAAAAAAAAACTGCCAACCAAGAATCATTTATGCAGGAAAACTGCCAATCACACACGATGGTACAATCAAAACATTCCAGGATAAACAGAAGCTAAGAGATTTTGTCAAAACCAATCCAGCACTTCAAAATATCCTAAAGGGAGTCCTTTGGACTGAAAACCAACCAGAACAAACAACAACCAGACATGGACAGACATGGAAATATCACCTGAAACTCAGAAGATGGATAGCAGAGTCCAGAACAGAACAAAATTAAAACAACGAATTCAAAGAAGCTGGGAGGTCAACCAAAGATCAAAATAATAGCGTCTCAAAGAAGTGAAAAATGTAGGAACAGAGATCCAGGTGGTGAGGAGGTCAGGTAGATTACAGGGTACAACAAATTGTCTTAACTGGAGGGAAAAGTTAATAGACTAAATTTAACCCCAAAGAAAATTAACACTGCACAACTTACCATGAAAACGAACTTTCAAGTAGAACAAGCAAACATGAAAACTAAGATGAAAGCGACAAGAAATAGCACAAAAAACATAAACTCAGCTAAAGAAGGCATGCAGAACAAAGAAACGAATAGCACTACCAAAAAGTTAACATAATGACAGCAATTAATTCATACCTATTGATAAGTACATCGAATGCCAATGGATTAAATGCACCAGTGAAGAGACAGAGAGTGTCAGAATGGATAAGAAAACAAGACCCTTCAATATGCTGCCTGCAAGAGACACACCTTACACACAAAGACAAAAACAGACTAAAAGGAAAAGGATGGAAAAAAATATACCAAGCTAACTGCAACAACAAACAATTAGGAGTGGCAATACTAATCTCTGATAAAGTAAACTTTAAGACAAAAACGTGCATAAGAGATAAAGAAGGACACTATCTCACAAAGGGTCAATTGAGCAAGACGACATAATCACAATAAATATCTATGCTCCCAATGAAATAGCACCAAGATATATGAAGCAAACCTTACTAGACTTGAAGAAAGAAATAGATAAATCTACAATTATAGTGGATAAAAATCATGCCCTATACAAAAAAATGAACTCAGCACAGATTAAAGACCTAAATGTGAATCCCCAAATTATGAAAGTCATCAATAAAAAAAAAAAGGGACAAATTTGTGGGCTCTAATTCAGTGCCTACACAGACTACCAAACATTTTGAAAATTACACAAGCAAAAGTAGACAAAATAGATGATTGGGACATACTAAAAATTAAAAACTTATGTGCATCAAAAGACTTCACCAAAAGAGTAAAAAGGGAACCTACAGAATGGGAAAAAATCTTTTGCAATGACACATTGGACACGGGACCCATTTCTAAAAGATATAGGACACTACAACACCTCTACAAGAAAAAGACAAGTAACCCAATTAAAAAATGGGCACAGGACATGAACAGAGACTTCACCAAGGAGGAGATCCGGGCATCCAATAAACATATGAAGAAATGTTCACGATCACTAGCCATTAGAGAGATACAAATCAAAACAACAATGAAATATCATCTCATACAGCAAATATCAAATAAGTTGTTGTTTGTTGTTGTTAAGTGCCACCAAGTCGGTTCCGACCCATAGCGACCCTGTACAGGGTTTCCGAGGGTGTAAATCTTTGCGGGAGTAGAAAGCCTCATCTTTCTCCCGCGGAGCGGCTGGTAGTTTTGAACTGCTGACGTTAAGGTTCGCAGCCCGATTCGTAACCACTACGCTACCAGAGCTCCTTATAAGTAGAGGACAATAAATGCTGGCAAGGATGCAGAGAGACTGGAACCCTCCTACATTGTTGGTGGGATTGCAAAACGGTCCAACCACTCTGCAAGCAATATGGCATTTCCTCAGAAGGTTGAAAATAGAAATACCTTATGATCCAGCAATTCCTCTTCTTGGTATTTACACACAAGAAATATGAGCCATAACACGAGTAGCTATATGCACACCAATGTTCATAGCAGCACTATTTACAATAGCAAAAAGATAGAGACAGCCTAAGTGTCCATCAATGGAAGAATGGATAAAAAAATTGTGGAACATACACACAATGGAATACTATGTTACCTTGAAGAACTATAAGGAGGCTGCAAGCCACCACATAACATGGAAGAACCTTGAAGACATTAGGCTGAATGAAATTAGTCAGTCACAAAAGAAGAAATACTGCATAGGACCATTATTGTAAAAGACTGAAAAATAACCCACCCTAATGGGGGGCGGGGAAGTATATATATACCTGGTTGTTGTTGTTACGTGCCATGGAGTCGGTTCTGACTCATAGTGACCCTGCACAGGGTTTCTGAGGCTGTAAATCTTTATGGGAGCAGAGAGCCTCATCTTTCTCCCGTGGAAGGGAATGGAAGAACAAGGTGGATGGGAGAACAGTTAGGCAGGTTCACATGGGCTAAGTGGGACAGAGGTAAATGATGTATGCACAACCATGGAACAACAGGGCTCCGGGATACAGGGATTGAGGCATGGTTCAAATGGGTAAAAGAGGAGAATAATGTTAAGATGCTTGTCTGTCTTTTGAATCTTGGTCTACTTTGCATACCATTGTAAAATAGACACTTGAGGAGGGGAGAAAGGAATAGCCAGAAATATCACAATGGAAAGCTTGTAATTCTATCTTTAGCCTATAACTGATTGGAATACCTTGAAGGAGGCTAGAAGTTGCCCAGTGAAAGAGGCTTCCTGTTGAGCTTTTGCATTATATAAGACCACAGCTGGAATCCAGAACCCTATCCATAATCATCTGATGTGGGAAATTTCCACTGGAAAGGACAAGAAGACCAGTCTGGAGTGGCTAGAAGAAAAGAAGATAATTCGTGAAAGTAAGACCAGCATGAACAATCAGAAACAATAACGGCATTCTGATTGATTACTACAAGAACAAGTAAGCTGTTCACCTGTGAGCCATCAAGAAAACTGGTCTGGTCCCCTCAGAACAAACTCCCTTCCAAGACTCATGCACAAGGGGAATACATGAGCAGGTATGTGGTCTGGCTGGTGACTACGTTGGTCACCGATAAGGGGAAGAGGAGGAAAAAACAGCAATGAAGTTGGGAGCTAAGTCTGATCACATCCAATAGACTCCTGTGAATCCGGGTGGAGACCTGGATGGCCAGCAGTATGGCAAGACCCGGAAACTCCTGGTCCCAGAGGCAGTGACATGTCCACAGAGGACTAGTGTGGAGAGTGGAGTGTCCAGCTGATATGAAATGAGGGGAGATGCACAAGAACACCCATACTTGCAGACAGTACTCACTTGACCTGGCTTCAAAGACTGGATAATCAGAACTCGACTAGAAGAAAAAGACGAGGGAAAAAAAAAAAAAAAAGAGTAATCCACTACAATTTTATGAACTTTACCTACACTTACAAATGTAGTAGCTCAAAAAAGGGAACAAATCTTTACAGCAAGGATCACTCCCGCCCCCTTGCTACACAGGGTTAACAGGGATGAGCAACTTAGACATTGGCTACCCACAATGGGGATGGGGGAGGCTACAAAGGCAAGAAGTAACTGGCTTACAAGCTTTCAAGAGGGAGCCTAGTTCCAGATGGGGCAGGGGTAGGTAGAATCTCCACTGAATGATTCCCAATCTGTTGGGACTGAGCTGGCAAAAATAAAAGGGGATAAGACTCTTGTGGTACAATAGTGAATAATTCCCATCAGGATTGACTGTGAGGGTCAGAAATGCAGAGGTAGATTTTTTTGATGAAAGGAGGGGAGTGATTGATTTTGCAGCCCAGGTGCGGTGGTCTCTGGGACCATCAAGAGAGAAGAGCAGAGAGTGGGATCCTACCCATAGAAGCAGTGACACCAGGGATGAAGACAGAGAGGATGATGTGGACAGATAGAGCTGCTGGGGACACTGGACTCAGGGAGGGAGAGGGGCTGTGTGCTGAAGGCCGAGACTGAGCCTGTGAGGTGTATCCTTTGGTTATTTGATGATGCATGGAGGGAATTGTAATTATTTCAATGAAATAAAATACGATAGGATGAATGTAAAACTGATGTGCTCCCATGTAAACCCACATAATTCACAATAAAAACTAAAAACAAAACAAAACAAAACAAACTTACTGTGAATTGAGTGATAGATTACATGGAAGAATATCAGTTTTGCACTCATCCTATTGTATTTTGTATCATTGCAGTGACTACAATCCCCTCTATGTAGCATCATTCAACAATATTTGCTTTTATTCCCTCTCTCTCTCTTTTTGATGTACACAAAAACACTCAGGAATATAGAATCATTTAAACAGCCAACGGGTACATTCTGCAAGCCTACCTCCTGGCTGCCACCACACAGCATTCTCTTTTCTATGAGTGTAGATCCTTCAGCTGCTCTATCTCTCCATGTCATCATCTGTGCCTCCATCGCTGGTGTTGCTGCTTCTCTGGATAGGATCCCACATTACGCTCATGTTCTTCCTTGATGGTCTCAGGGTCCTCTGTTTCTGGAATGTAAGATCAACTACTTCCCACTTTATGTTACAAAACTTCTACCTTTACAGTTGTGACAACCACAGTTAGACATGAAAACAATTACTCACTATTGGATCATAAAAATCTTATCCCCATCTCCTTGTCAAACACCATAATTCAAATGCATCAGTTGTTTAATTTTTTACTGCTGCTTCCATGAGGGTTGATAGTGGATTCAAGCAAAATGAATTATTTGACTTCAATCTTTTCTCTTATGATGCTATTTATTGGCCAAGTAGTGAGGATTTTTGTTTTCTTTATATTGAGGTGCAACCCATACTGAAGGCTGTGATCTTTGATCTTCATCAGTAAGTGTTTTAAGTCCTCTTTTCTTCCAGCAAGCAATGTGCATTATCTGCATGACACAGGTTGTTAATGAATCTTCCTATAATCCTGGTGCCACATTCTTCTTCAAATAATCCAGTTTCTCAGATTATTTGCCAAGTGTAAAGATAGAATAAATTAAAGAATAAGTTAAAGAAACGGTTAAAGAATACAACTTGGTGCATGCCATTCCTTATTTTAAACTATTTGGTGTTCCTGAGTTCTGTTTGTACCACTGCCTCTTGATTTATGTACAGGTTCCTCATGAGCATAATTAAGTACTCTGCATTACCCATTCTTCACAGTGTTACCAGTACTTTTCATGATCCATATAGTGGGAAGGCTTTGCATAGACAATAAAGCACAGGTAAACATCCTTCTGGTATTTTCTGCTTTCAACCAAAATCCACCTGACATCAGCAGCAATATCCCATGTTCCACGGCCTCATCTGAATGTGGATTGAACCTCTGGCAGTTCCCTGCCAATGTATTGTTACAGCACTTTTTGTATATTGTTGTTAAGTACTGTCTACACAAGGAGTCCTTTTGTATATAACTGTGTGTATATATGTGTATCACACAGAATATATATATATAGATAGATAGATAGATAGATAGATATGTGTGTGTGTACGTATTTTTATACATGCTTGTACATATACTATATCACACATGATATATATATGTGTGTGTGTATGCTAAGTATGTATTGCTGTACAATGAATTTTTTAATGTCTCTTCTAGCAACAGTCTTTGTAAACTCTCATCAAATGACTTTTTCGAGATGGACCTGGTCAATAATTTCAGAGGCAGAATGGGGGAGCTCATTACCATCAAGAAAGAAACACCAAGAATAGAGTGCAACTTGGTTGGACCCTGATACTCCAGTCCTCAGCTTAAGAGACTGACCTATAACACCAGAGAAGCAGCAAAAGAGTGGCATCAGTAAACCCAAGAGTAGTGCACCAGACAGAGAGGTGGGTTTCATAGTTTATAGAAGATGTAAAGCTGAGTATCTTTGGCCAAGAGGCTCACTTGTGGCGTGGACTGTCTCCAGGAACTTAAATGGGAAGCTAGGTTTGCTCACAGAACTAGAGCTGAGAACCTTCTGGCTAAGGCTTTTAGTAAAGTGGAGTGTCTTTGGACATTTATTAGCTGTGATGAAAGAGTTTTGTATCATTGCCCAAGCAGGGAAGCAATCAAGAAGCCAGAGAAAGGCCTGTCTATTAGCCTGGCTGGGAAGAGGCTGTCCAGACTAAAAGAATTATGCTCTGAGCATTTCTAGTTATGAATTGGAAACTGTTAACTTCCTTAACAAACCCCATAACTGTAAGTATGTTGTCATTATTCTTTGTGGCCTTTTCAACAAATTATGAAACCCAGTTGAATAGGGAATACTATGAAGAGATGGTGTCAGAACTAGTAAGAGTTTGGAGGGTGGTAGTATGTCTTACCTCAGCCTCCTTACAAATCAACCCAGGATGCTACTGCTGATGGTAATTCTCCCCTTGGGAAGTGAGAAGAGGTCAGATACTTTCCATGCCATTTCTTGCAGCGTGCATAGCCTACAGATGACCAAATGAAACCCTATGTTGTCAAGTCCATTTTGACTGGTAGCAGTGCTATAAGACAGAGTATTACTGCCTCAGAGGGTTTCCAAAGCTGTAAATCTTTATGGAAACAGACTGGCAAATCATTCTCCTGTCTGGTAGTTACTGGGTTCAACCACCAACGTTTTATTTCCCAGTCAAGTGTTTAACCACCTGCACCACCAGGATTACTTTCATATATATGGAGGAATGCTTCATCTTACAATCGTGATTGTGCTGAAAAAATATTAACTCATACCTCTGCTTCTCTCTGATAGGTTTTGGCTAGAGTTTTTATCAATTGTCTTCTTCTTTAGGGAACCAGTAAAGAAAAAATGTTTCCTATGTGGCATCTTATTATTAACACAATTTTTATATCTTGTTGTACTATTGGTTAAAAATTATTTGGGTTTAAGGAATCATTTCATATTTGGAAATCAAGGCAAAGCTTCACATGGTGGAATATAAGAGCCACATATTTAACATGTAGCATAGTGCAACAGTTTCTGTGGCTGATATATTCAAGAAAATGCAGTTGTCTAACCATATCATCTAGGAAGAAAGAGAGGCAAATATTTCTGAAAGGTTAACCACTGAAAACCTTATGAATACCATCAAAGCATGGTCAGATATAGTGCTAGAAAATGAGCCCCTCAGATTGGAAGGCACTGAAAATACTACTGGGAAAGGGCAGCCTCCTCCAAGTAAGAGCTGACCATAATGACATGAATGGAACAAAACTTTGGGACCTTCATTAGCTGATGTAGCACAATTCAAAATAAAGAAAAAAAGTGGCAAGAACCATTAATAAGCAGAACATGGAATGTAAAAAGTATGAATCTAAGAAAATTGGAATTTATAAGAAATGAAATGATAAGCATAAAAGTTTATATTCTAGGCCTTAGTGAGCTGAGTCCTGGTGTGACACTGTGTAATAAACACAACACTGTTAACTGCAAGTTGGTGGTTCAAATCTACTATCCTCTCTTCATACACCCTACTGTTAGCTGCCATGGAGACATTTCCAATTCATACGATCATATGCACAACTGAATGAAACACTACCTGGTTCTGCACCATTCTCACAATTGTTACTATGCTTGAGCCCATTGCTGCTGCCACCATGCCATCTATTTGTTATTTACCAAGCTTAATGTCCTTCACCAGGAAATGGTTCCTTCTGATAATATTTCCAGAGTATGAGATAGAAAGTACCACATCTAACTTCAAAGGAGAATTCTGACTGCGCCTCTTCAAACACAGACCTGTTTGTTTTCCTGGAAGTTCATGGTACTATCAGTTTTCCTCTCCAACCTATAATTCAAATGTATCATGGTCTTCCTAATTCATTGTCCAACTTTCATATACACATGAGGCTGTTGAAATGCCATGTCTTGGGTCAGGTGGACTTTAGTCCTACAATTGTATTTGCATTTTCACATTTTAAAGAGGTATTATGAATCAGATTTCCCAAATGCAATATGTCATCTGATTCTTTGTTGCTTCCAGGAGTTTTTGATTGAAGGCTTTGACAATGCTCTACAGGATAGCTGTGAGTAGGAACCAACTCCATGCCACTTAACAACAACAAATAGTAATATGGGAAGGACTGGTATTGGTCATTTTGAATCAGACAATCATATGGTTTACTATCTCAGAACATATTGAAGAGAAATGGTATCACATTCATCAGCAAAATGAATATTTCAATACATGTCTTGAAATGTAATGTTATCAGTGAGAGGGTAATATCTGTATGCCTACAGGAAAACCAGTTAACACAACTATTATTCACATTATGTGCAAAACACTAAAGTCAGTGATGATTATACTGAAGAATTCTACCAACTTCTTCAATTAGAATTTGGTCAAACAAGCTATCAAGATGCATTGTTAATTACTAGCGATTGAAATGTGAAAGGCTGGGTAAAAAGAAAGGATCAATAGTTAGAAGATAGGGTCTTGGTGATATAAATAATGCTAGCACATGAGAAAAGCAAGACCAATGGCTTATTCATTGCAAATTGTTGTTGTTGTTGTCAGGTGCCATGGAGTCGGAACCGACTCATAGCGACCCCATGCAGAGCAGAACGAAACAATGTCCGATCCTGGGCCAACCCCACTACCGCTGCCACACTTGAGTCCATCAATGATGCCACCTGACCAATCCATCTCACTAGAGGTCTTCCTCTCCTTTTCTGACCCTCCACCTTATCCAGCATGACATTCTTCTCCAACGATTGTTTCCTCCGGACAATATGTCCAAAGTAGAAGCGACGAAGCTTAGTCATACTGGCCTCCAAGGAGCACTCTGGCTG
>NW_006408629.1:2621237-2622411 GCF_000296735.1 Chrysochloris asiatica
TTCTGATCCTGATTTTGTTTTTGATTTTTACCCAACTTCTCTTGTTTGGCTGTTACATAGCCTCCCTTTTGATTTTGGAGGACACTTTCTCTCCCTATATTACACAAAAACAGTCAGCAACCACAGCCAAAAAGCCAAGCTGCAATCACACCAACATCCATTCCTGATTAAAACACTCAACAAAATAGGAATTGAAGAGAAATACCTCAACATAATAAAGAGCATATATAGAAAACCAACAGCCTATATTACTCTTAATGGAGAGAAAGCCTTCCCTCTGCGAACAAGAACCAGACAAGGATGCCCTTTGTCACCACTCCTATTCAATATTGTGCTGGAAGTCTTAGCAAGAGCTATATGGCAAGACAGGGAAATTAAAGGCATCCAAATTGTCAAAGACAAAGTAACACTCTCCCTATTTGCAGACGATGCGATCCTATACATAGAAAACCCCAAGGACTCAGTAAAATAGCTACTAGACCTCATTGGAAGATTCAGCAAAGTGGCAGGGTATAAGATCAACATACAAAAATCAGTTGGATTCCTATACACCAAAAATTATAGGGTTGAAAAAGACATTAGGAAAGCAATACCATTTACAATAGCCACCCAAAGGATGAAATATCTTGGAATAAATGTAACCAGAGAAACTAAAGATTTATATAAAGAAAACTACAAAAAACTTCTGCAAGAAACTAAAAGAGACTTACAAAAATGGAAGAATTTACCATACTCCTGGATAGGAAGACTTAACATTGTGAAAATGTCAATACTGCCCAAAGCAATTTACATATATAATGCGATACCAATCCAGATTCCAACGACATTCTTCAAAGAGATGGAAAAAGCAATTATAAACTTTATATTGAAAGGAAAGAGACCCAGGATAAGTAAGCACTGCTTAAGAACAAGAATAAGGTTGGAGGCCTGTCACTCTCCAACTTTAAAATATACTACATGGCTACAGTGGTCAAAACAACTTGGTACTGGTACAATGAAAGGTACATAGATCAATGGAACAGAATTGAGAATCCAGAAATCAACACATTTACATACAGCCAACTGATCTTTGACAAAACACCAAAATATATTGCATGGGGAGGGGACAGTCTCTTCAACAGATGGTGCTGGCAGAACTTGAAAATGATATGCAAAAGTCTGAAACAAGACCTTC
>NW_006408629.1:2628758-2637439 GCF_000296735.1 Chrysochloris asiatica
GAAATGGCTTATAATTGTAAGGTTCCACGTGCTCAGTTGGAGAGAGAGAGCTTTCCCACCTGTCCATTATAGTGGAAGCAGGCCACACCCCCCAAGGAAACATCCTTTCAATTGACTGGTTGCTTATAGCCAATCATCATAGGGTTAACTATCAACTGTTAAATCACTGGGAATTCTGACACAGTTGTTGCCATAGAACCATAACTATTACACACATGGACCTCACCAGTAATCAAATTGATTACATCAGTGATAGAGAAGATGAAGTACTTCATTATCAGCAGCCAAAATAAGGCCAAGGGATGACTGTGGAAGAGATCATCAATAATTCATATGCAAGTTCAGATTGAAGCAGGAACAAACTGAAACAAGTCCATGAAAACCAAAATATGACCTTGAATATATATCCACCTGGATTTAGAGACATCTCAAGAAGAGATTTGATTCATCAGACATTAGTAACCAGAAGACATCGAGGACATCATAAAGAAAGAAAGCAAAGGCCATTTAAAAGACAGGAAAGAAAGAAAAGACCAAAATAGATATCAGAAAAGGCTCTTAAACTTGATTGTGAGCATGGAGAAGTTAAAACAAATGGAAGAAATGAGGAAGTAAAAGAGCTAAACATAAAATTTCAAAGGACAGCTCGAATAGACAGTCAAGTATTAAAGCGAAATGTACAAAGACCTGTAGTTAGAAAACTCAAAAGAGAAGAACAGGCAGCATTCCTCAAACTGAAAGAACTGAAGAAAACATTCAAACCTCAACTTGCAACATTGGAGGATTCCAGGGATAAAATTTTAAATGATGTAGGAAACATCAAAAGAGAATGGAAGGAATACACCATCACCATGCCAAAAATAAATGGTCAATGTTCAACCATCTCAAGGAGTAGCATATGATCAAGAATCTATGAAGAAGTCCAAGATGCACTGTATGCATTAGCAAAAAACAATGTTCCCAGAATTGACAGAATACAAATTGAAATGTTTCAACAAAATGATGCAGCACTACAGATGATCATTTTTGCTAAGAAAATTGGAGGAGAGTTACCTAGCCAACCACATTTGGTGACCCAACAGAATGTGAAAATCATCAAACAATATCATTAAAAATCTTTATAGAAGCAGATTGCCACAATTTTCTCCCACAGAAAAACTAGTGGGTTCAAATGCAGATCTTTCAGTATCTGAGTGCTTTAACCACTGCACCATCAGGGCTCCTTAGTAAACAGTAAGTTTTCCTAAAAACATCATCATAGAATTTTACTTTCAAATCTGAGTTTCTCCATTCAGTATCTCTCTATCTATCTCTATCCCTCTCTCTCTCTATTTATCTATTCATCTATCTATCTATCTATCTATCTATCTATCTATCTATCTGTCTGTCTGTCTACAATCTATTTATTTATGTAAAGTGAAAGTCAAATGAATATTGTTAGCCTATATTCATCCTCACAGGAGTTCCTGGGTGGCACAAATGGTTAATTGCTACCCAGTTGTTAACTGTTCGAACCCACCCAGAGACACCTATAAATTCAGGCCTTGTGCTCTTCTTCTGAAAGGTCTACTGGTGAGTGGAAGTAGTGGAAAGCCAGCAATGAGATATGGGTGGAGTTCTACCATGTTCCCTATACTCTCGTTGACCCAGAGATAAAAGAAGAGGAAAGGCTATTTGGTCTGAAGTGTGGTGACACCTGAGGACTCCTAAGCCCATGGACAAGACCTAGCCATGGAGGGCTACAGCTGACAATGAAGTGTCCAGCTGATATGAAGTTAGGGGAGATGCACAAGAATTCCCAAACCCATTTGCTTTAGCTTTGATGACTTCATGATCAGAACTCAGCTAGAGGAAGATAAAGAAATTGATAAAGGAAAGAAGTGCAAACTGCTACAAGTTGATGAACTTGATATGTACTTAAGACTGTAGTAGCTCAAAATACCAACTGAGAGGGAAAAAGTCTTCACACCAAGGATCAAACCTATGCCCTCAGTATACAGGATTGATAGGGATGGGCAACTTAGACATTAGTTACTAACATGGGGGAGCTATAAAGGCACGAAGTGGCTGGCTTACAAGTTTTCAAGAAGAGGTTTAGTTTCAGAGAGTGTGGGGACCATAGTCTCCTCAATAGTTTTCATCTTCTCTAGACTGGTCTGGTAAAAGAAGATGGGGATAAAATTCTTATGATTTAATAGTGAGTAATTAAGCTGGGTTCTATGAAGAAAAACATGGTGTCAGGATTGGTGGAAGACTCATTAACAACCTGCGATATGCTGATGTTACAACCTTTCTAGCTGAAAGTAAAGAGGACTTGAAACATATACTTATGAAGATCACAGAGCACAGCCTTCGATATGGGATTTCATCTCAATGTTAAGAAAACAAAAATCCTCACCACTGGACCAATAAACAGCATTCTTATCAATGGAGAAGAGATTGAAGTTGTCAAGGACTTCATTCTTCTTGGATCAACTGTCAACACTCACGGAAGCAGTGGTCAAGAGATCAGACAACATATTGCATTGGGCAAATCTGCTGCACAGGAACTTTTTAAAGTACTGAAGAGCAGAGATGTCAGCTTCAGGACTAAGGTGCACCTGACCCAAGCCATGGTATTTTCAATAACCTCATATGGATGCAAAAGCTGGACAGTGAATAAGAAAGATCGTAGAAGAATTGATGCCTTTAAGTTGTGGTGTTGGAGGAGAATACTGAAAGTGCCATGGACTGCCAAAAGAACCAATAGATCTGTTTTGGAAGAAGTGCAACCAGAATGCTCCTTGGAGGCCAAGATGACTAAGCTTCGTCTCTCATACTTTGGACACATTGTCCAGAGAGAACAGTCGTTGGAGAAGAATATCATGCTGGGTAAGGTGCAGGGTCAGAGAAAAAGAGGAAGAACCCCAATGAGGTGGATTGGCCAAGTGGCAGCGTTGATGGACTCTAGCGTGGCATCAATACTGAGGTTTGTCCAAGATTGGCCAGCGTTTTGTTCTGCTGTGCATAAGGTTGCTATGGGTCAGTACCGACTCAATAGCACCTAACAACAACAACAGGTGTTTTCACCACCACTTCTCTATCAGATTGTTGTACTGTGGTGGCTTGTGAGTTGCTGTGATTCTGGAAGCTATGCCACTGGTATTTTAAATAACAGCAGGTTCACCCACAGAGGACAGGTTTCAGATGAGCTTCCAGATGAAGACAGATTAGGAAGGAGATACGAACTACTTCTAAATATTTAGTCACTGAAAACCTTATGAATAGCAGAGAAACACTGTCAAAAATAAAATGTGAAAGGAAGAGGAAGGCAACATACAAAAAGAGGAAAGTTTACAGAATGATGAAGGCATGGAAAGACTTGAGAACTGCATGAGTTAAATGGAACAGAGATAAATACTGTTATAAACACAATCCTGCAATAACAGTGATCTTTGGGTAGCTACAGGACTTGCAGGATGATTAGGTATGGGAGGGAGAGTGTGAGTATACCTACAAATATATAAAGGTTTGACAGAGGATATTTGTATATGGTAACTGACAATTTCATTTACTTGTTTGTGAGAAAGTAAATTTCATATGAAATTGATCTTACCACCTGTTCATATGTGATCAGTTTGTGAAACTTGGTCAAACATTCTACAAACTAATCTCTTGAAGACCAAAATGAAATGCTGAACTTTAAAGTAAAGTAACAACTCAACAAAACAACTGAGAGGGAAGGAGTCTTCACATCAAATATAAATTCTATCCTCTCTGTATACAGAGTTGATAGGTACGGGCAACTTAAACATTGTCTACCTAACATGGGGGAGCTATAAAGGCATGAAGAGACTGGTCTACAAGTTTCCAAGAAGGAGTTTAGTTTCAAAGTGTGTGGGGGAAGGTAGAATCCCCAATGAAATGTTTTCATCTTGTCTAGATGAATCTGGTGAAAGGAGACAGGGATAAGATTCTTATGATTCAATAGTGAGCAATTGTTATCATGACTAATTGTGACTATAACAACTGTAAAGGTAAAAGTTTTGTAACAAAGGGGGGGCGTAGTTAATCTTACAGTCCAGGAACATAGGACCCAAGGACCATTAAGGGAGAAAAACATGATCAGAATGTGGGACCTTATCCAGAGAAGCAACAACACCAGAGATGGAGGCAGAGATGAGGACATGAAGAGATAAAGCAACTGAGGACTCTAGACTCATGGAAAGAGAAAGGCTGTGTGCTGGTGACCAGCAGGCATGCTTGCAAAATGTGTCCTTTGGCTGTTTAAATGATTATATGTTTCTGAGTGTTTTTGTATACATCCCCAATAAAAAACAGTGGGAATAGACACAAATACTGTTGAATGATGATGCATGGAGGAGACTGTAATCTTTGTAATGAAATGATGAGTGTAAAACTGGTGTCGTACCATGTAAACTATTACTCAATTCACAATAAAAACTTTTAAAAAACAAAAACAAAACAAAACAAAAAACTGAAAGGAATTTTGAAACAAAAAAAGTAAAATACTATGTTTAATGGTGAAACATACAAAATTTGTTCTTATTCATCCTTTTGACCTTTCTTCCCCCTTAATAGCAAGAGAAAGAAAAGATGCATAACCAGGAAAGAAACTTTCTTCTACTTTTTCTTTTTGAATTTTACTCATGCCTCTCCCTTATTTTTTTCTTTTCTCTGAGGAGGTTTAGTATGTGTGGTAACACCTGCTGGGGTGGTGACAGCAAGTTAAGCTACATCATAATGGTGCCCTGTAAGTGCTTGGAGTGACACAGATGACTGTCTCTCTACTCTTTCGGCTCATCACCTGTTCATGCCTGGCATCAGAAAGTTGGCCACAATAAACTGTCTCATTCTTACCAATGCAAAGCCTAGAAACTTGGGGGTCTGGACAGTTGTAATTCTTTAGCAGCCCAGTGGATCTGAGAATAAAATCTTTGTCCTTCCACTACAGATGGTCAGCAGACGTGAGTGAGCCAGTAATCTGAGCAGAGGCCAGACTTATTTTAATTACAAATGACTCTGTCACTCTGTAGTTGATATCTCCCTGTACCTGTAGTTCATGCGACAGACAACTTAATATACATTATTTAAATAACCATCAAAACCTTTCCTGCTTCAGGACTCTCCACCTTTTTTCTGGAAAGCCTGCATGTTTGTAGGGATTTATAACTGCAAATGCCTGAAGTCAAGTTTCAGTTCTAACAAATGTGGAGTAGATGGGACTTTAAAACAAGCTGATCAGGCATGGAACAGCAAAGACAGGAGGATTAAGGCAGTCCGTGAAGATGAAAGTATAAAGAAATCTTTGGGGAAAAACAGCTTGAGAGGAGCCTTTTAAAAATCAAAAGGAAAAAAACCCTCATCAGTTTTGCCCTTACTCCTTTTTAAACATGTGCAAAGAGTTTTAAAACTTATTTATTAAGTCAGATCTCCCACTTTCAGAATAAAAAGAAAAAAATCAAGGGAAAGTAGGTTCATAACCTTTCTGCAGTTTCCCTAAAGTTAGTTAGCAATGTTGTCATTAGAAAAACATTTAATAACTCGAGACATTGTCCAGAAAAATATACAGAACTCTAAGGAAACCCATGTGTCCATGTGGAAATATTTATTCGCTTCTTCTATGTTGTACTTGTCTATGCATTCATCAAGGACTTGTGACATATTTCTCTGTTATGCATACCCTTTTTTTTTGTCCAACAGTGCCCAAAATTGATAACTTGGAAACTGTGAATTACATTGACAGTCACCTGTCATTCATTGTCCTTTATTCTGACAACCTCAGGCATTCAGGCATGGATTTATGCACACCCCCCCCCACTTCACTTTATTTTTAAAAAGGGCTAGGGGGTACGGGAGAATATCAGAGGACTCAGTCTTGAATAGACTTTTGTTTTGCTCTTTCTTTTACCTCTTGACTGTGTCAAATGCAGTGTGTCTCTCATGCAGTTTCCCTCTTTAGAGAGCTTCAGCTGGGCCAGCTAGTTAGTATTCAGAGGCAAGGCAAAGAGGATAAAATTCTTCTCTCTGCTTGCTGAGACTGCAAATAAGCAATTAGACTAAAAGCAATGTATTGGAGAAAGAAGACCATGGCAGGCATCATTGTTGACTGGAATCTGCCAATATAACTTTAAAATTGTAAAAACTTCATAGCATGGAGAAATAGTCACTTAGAGGCACATAAGTTGGTTAAGGCTCTCAGTCTGTATTTGGTACAGACATTTCTGCTGTGTAATGTACTCTGTGAACTGTAAGATTTTCCATTTAATCTTGTTTACTTATTGTAATGAGAAACAAATGGGTGAAATTAGCAATGGTGATAGAAAATCCAACCTTTTATTGTATTGCATGATATGAAAACATTTTCAAGATTGGCATGTTATCCCCATTTTCATTTAGCTTGCTTTAAAAGATTATAATGTAGGGCTGAAGGTTACAGACTGTTTTATGTCTGACCAAGCAATATCATATAGCTCTACTGCATAGCTATATAAAATTTAAAACAATAGATGTCAGCCATTTGCTGAGTATCTATAATGATATGTGAGTTAATTCTTAAGATTCTTCTTCCACCCTTTTTTTAATATAGAGATGTTATGCTGGGTTATTTTTGCAAATATAGTATATTTTACAAATGGTCAAAATATACTTTCTCTGTTAGTGAAACTGGGATTACCTAATTCCATTTTATAATAGCTCAATTTTGAGTCTTCAAGATTGTCCAATTTAAGAGAGGAGAAAAGTAGATGTTTTTGATTTGTGATGTAAACTACCCCTTTTTCTAGCCATATTTCACAAAAGTTGAGAAATGCTAGCCTGATTAATTTCTTTTTATATATTCTAAAGCAAGAAAAAGAAAGAAATCTGGATTATATTCTTTACCGGAACTACAGTAGACTAGACCAAGCAGAAAAAAAAAAAAAAAAAACCAAAAAACTGCTAATCATCACAGTTTTCCTGTTAGAAGCAATTTGCCTATAATTAGTAAGTTGATAAATACCAACAAAATGGGTGCTAAAATGAACAACTCTTGTGCTGAGAGACATTTGAGTCTACATTACACTTTGCATTTTTATACATGCAGCATTACATTTTGTTACAAAAAACGACAACTTTAGTGGCAGCTGAAGCACTCCAATCTATCTCCTGAAGAAAAGCAGACATAGATCTTTATATAACAACTCTTTTATAAAACATATCTGTTGTTTTTCAAGAGTAAGCAATACATGCATAAGAAAAGAAGTTTGTCTTTTATTTTATATAAAAGAGTGGAATAAAATGGAGGACTCATTTTGCTAGATAATGAAGTGCCATAGCAACGTGATTTGTGCCAGGGATTTGAGAGGGTATTCTTCATTGGTATTACTCATACAGTGAAACCTGTGAGAGTGGGAACTTGACAGGATCGTGTTGTTTTCCCAGGTCTCCCGTTTCCATTCTTGACAGGGTGTACTCTTAACACTCTTCTATCGTTCTCTATTAGTGGAAAACATTTGAGGTTCCGCTCTCTGATGGATTTCCACCTTACACAGATTCCAGCTTCTACAGGTACCAATGTGCCAGTCCTGGAAACCCATTGGAATAGACTGGATGACAGTACACAACAACAATCAAGCTCATATTTGATTGCAGAGATTCATTTTCTACCTTTTATAAAATGGCTATGCTACTAAATGTTTCAACTCCATACAAAATCAGATCCATGACCATTTATTTACTTCAAAAAAAAAAAAAAAAGTGTGTGATGTACTAAAAAATGTAATGAATGCATAAAGTAGATAAAATACATTATATTTCATCTTTGAAATCCTATATATTTAGCACTTATATTTATGAAATGGTTTAATAAAGCAGCAGCTTTCAATGAGTCTAAATCACAATAGATGCAGTATGCATTAGCATAAAGGAAGTAAGATTGCTTTATTAGGTGTTTTCTGAAATTCACACACACACATACAAAATCAGACTTTATGATGTAACAAAGCAAAAGAGTTCATCCCAAGGAAAATTGTGCATATAAACATGTTTTGTTACATAAATGTAGTTAATCAAATACTATCCCTTTGTGTTTTTGTTGTTGTTATCCTATGGAATGAAGGATATCATTGCTGATGTCTGATGGATCTTGGCTGAAAGCAGAGAATATCAGAAAAATGTTTACCTGTGCATTATTGACTACACAAAGGCTTTTGATTGTGTGGATCATGACAAGTTATGGACAACACTGTGAAGTATGAGTATTCCAGAACACTTAATTGTACTTCTGAGGAATCTGACCTGGAACAAAAGAGGCAGCTGTTCAAACAGAACGTGGGAACACTGAATGGTTTAAAATTAAGAAAGGTGTGCAACAAGATTGTAGTCTTTCACCATACTTATTCAACCTGTATGCTGAGCAAATAATACAAAAATCTGGGTTCTATGAAGAAAAACGTGGCATCAGGATTGGAGGAAGACTCATTAACAATCTGTGATATGCACATGATACAACCTTGCTTGCTGAAAGTGAAGAGAACTTAAAACATTTACTGATGAAGATAAAAGAGCACAGCCTTCGGTATGGAGTACATCTCCATGTCAAGAAAACAAAAATCGTCACCACTGGACAAATAAACAACATTCTTATCAATGGAGAAAAGATTGAAGTTGTCAAGGACTTCATTCTTCTTGGACCAACTATC
>NW_006408629.1:2638816-2646646 GCF_000296735.1 Chrysochloris asiatica
CTTTCAGCCAAGATCCATCGGACATCAGCAATGATATCTCTCATTCCATGGCCTCTTCTGAATCCTGCTTGGACCTCTGCCAATGTATGATTGTGGCCATTTCTATATTACCTTTAGCAAAACTTTACCCACTTGAGATATCAAAGAGATTGTCTGATGATTTCCTCATTCCGTTGGGTCACCTCTCTTTGGAATGGGCACAAATATGTATTTCTTCCAATCAGACAGCCAAATAGTTGTCTTCCAAATGTCTTGGCAGAGATGAGTGAGTGCATCCTGTGCATCCTCACTTTCTTGAAAATTTTCAATTTTTATTTCATCAATTCCTGGTGCCTTGTTCTTTGTCAATATCTGTTGTTAAGCACCATGAAGTCGATTCTGACTCATAGCAAACCTGTATTGGGTTTCTGAAAAGTGGCTGGTGGATTTCAACTGCCTACTTTGTAGTTAATAATACAGTTCTTATCCTACAGTGCCACACCAAAACTCTGTAGCGACTTTATAGGTAATTTTATCAGAACATGTTACGAGAGAACTTGCAGCTTCTTCACACTATAGACTATATGGTAAAATGGATCGAATGCGTCTGTCAAGCAACTTCCAATGTAACTTTTATATTAAATTTTTGCATTGTAATGCATAACACTAACTTCTTTATTTCTTTTCCCTTTAAACAGTATACCCTTGGTATTCCTAAGTACTGAATAAGATGGTAAGAATGACCTCAGGCAAAGTAATTACATATTTTTCTTCCTTTCTTCATATCATTCTACAGTGTGTGGCAAAATATGTAAGTTATTTCAAAATCATGTAAATTATCCTAAATATACCAAAAGAAGAGACTACAACTCATTACTCTTCTGCAATAAATACACATAAAAGAAAACATTTTAAAGGATCAAGTATATTTGCTTTCACTTATGGTGCATACCAATAATTTCAAGCCATGAATATTTTGCTTATTTAAGATATAATTTATCATTGATGAGTAACAGATTTTATGAAATAAAAAGACAAACATATTGAGGAAGTCTGTGTTGTGATTCTTTGTGACAGGAACGTTCCATTCCATTGTTGTTATTTTCCTTCATTGACAAACCTACACTGGTACAAACATACACTTCAATCCATTGGGTACCTTCGCTTTTGATGATTATTTGTAAGATGGAATGAAAATGCATTCTGTTCATGCAAATTTTTCAGGAAACAGTTTCTGCTTAGGAAAAAAGATAAGTATTTTTACATTTAACTTAAATTTTAAAACACTTTTTGAAAAACCTGTCTCCTACCTGTTTTCCATGAACAATATATTTAAAAAGTCTGTAATTAGAATACAGCACGGCATTTTGGATCCAGTCAATTTTGCTGCCACTTTGGAGAATATTATTTAATTTTTTGTATCTCTTTTACTTTCAACATAAGATTTCACTTAAGACATCACAAATATCTTGCAAGTGCCATATCATTAGGGAATATTTTTCTTCTAAAGCAAAGTTACATAGAGAGACCTGCAGAGCCTTTCTTCGTGCTTACTTTATTCCCAACCTTTTTGCCATTATAAAACATTGCTGACACATGCATGAGATGACAAATAACATTAGTGTAATAAAGGAGTTAAACTGAATCCAAAGCACACACAGTCATATACTCAATTGTTCTAAAAAATACTGACTTAAGCACCTTCATGAGATGTTATTAGTAAAATTTGAAGAAGAAAAGACATTTGGAAGTGAGATGTGCTCTCCTTTGTAGCCTGCATGATCACTGATTTGACATTATGTTTGTTCAAAATACCTTTGTCAAATATTATTTCATTTGTCTTATTCAAAGAAGACTGTTTGAAGTATCTCTTGTATCTGGGTAGCTGCTCTCAGGACTCAGAGCACGCCTCTTAGGCTATAGCAACCTGTCCAAAAAACTTTTGGTAAAAAGTCAGTTAGGCAGCATCTCTTTGTGACTTACCAGATCAACACAAATGTTTTACCCAAAGAAATGTTTTAACATTTCAACATAGGTTTCAAACACCAGAACTGAAGCTTAGCAACTATTTTTCATTAAAAGCTAGTGTTAAATAACTCTTACCTATTCTCATACAGAATAAAATCTAATACAACTATTATGTCATCTTTCCTTAGAAGTGGTGATTTTCTAAAATTTGATGATTTATAATGTTTTTCTAAATATGTATGGCATTTCTAAGTGGATAATTCCCAACACATAGTCAGTTAAGTCCATAATGAACAACGTTGACTCAAAAGATTATTTTTCTTTCATTTATATCTATCAAAGTAGTTAAGGTAAAAGATCATGGTAAAGCTTTTCATCAGACAACCAAAGTTAGAAAAAAAAATTGTAGGAAGTACAATATTTTCGGTGCATATCCAACTATTTGTAGAACTATTCAATTAGATCCCACAGTTACTTTTAATGAGGGCAGTTATGGAATAAGTGGAAACATCTGTTACGATGAACCACCACAGTGGCTACAGAACAAAAAGAAAAACAGTTCTCCCTTCTATTGATTGGTAATGCTCTTCACTGAATATTCCCATTAGTATGTTAGAACAGCCATGACAATTTCAAAGCCAAATTAAATTTTCTTGGCATTACCAAGGGACAACATTTCAGTTGGTTTTGTACCAAAAACATTACAATGGGAGAGGGAGAACCCATTGTATATAGTTTATTATAGTAAGCAACAGCTAATTGTCCTACTATATGTTGCCCTATTTTACCAGCTATAGTCTAAATTCATTCCCATCCTCTTAAAAGTTTGAAACCCCCCAGTGACAGGAATATTAATGTGCCAACACTGTCATATCTATTTCAGCTCATACATATGCAATGTCTTTGTTTTCAAAGATTTATGTCAGACTTTGCTGAAGTGAGGTATTCTACCATTTTAGATAATAGCATGCCAAAGTGATGTTATCAGCCACATTCAGCACTCACTCAAGCAAATGGGAGGAGTATCCATTCCTTCATGGCTTAAACTCATAGAAACTCATAGAAATCCTTATTTGATGAGAAAATCTTTCAGGGGGAAATGGTGTATTTTTAGAAGAAGATTATGACCATCCTGTGGATTATCTTTTAATTAAGAATGGATGATTTGTGCCCACTCTGCTGTAGCAAACGTCTTGCTGCTAATGAAGTTTAAAAAGACTTACTTTATTTAATTACAGCTAATCACCAGGGTAAAATGTGGAATTTTCTTTGATCCTCCATGTATTGTGGTAATCCCTATGGCAGATAGCATCTCCTAAAAATATTCTGAGTTTTCCAGTTGGCCACATTTTAGCCAAAGAATTTCTTTCATTCCCTCTAAAGTTGCCTACTCTGGCATAAAAATCTTATGACATTTTCCTGTTTTTATAAAAAACTGAGACGAAACTTTATAAAAAGTGTTGAAGTCTTCAACTATTTGACACTTTTACTTGGTTCAACATGCCAACAAGATACTTTGCCTTTACTCAATGATGCATCTCCACAATTATTATTGGACAGTTTCAGTGTGTCAGGCACTGTGGTCAGTAGGAAGAGAAAAATGAAAAAAATTACAGGTCTATTCTAAACCAGCATTTAAAGATGACTTGTGTTCACTTTCTACAGTACTCTGCTCATGTGGACATAAATAGGTTTTAAACCCAAGAATTGTTTTTGATTTGTTTTAAAATCATCAGAATCAAGTTGTTTACTCCAGCCTCAGATAAAGTAAGGGGTTATCCTTTATATTTTAATCTTCTTCTATCTCTTCCCTTTGGAATCAAGTGCAATATGCTTAATTTTCTGACCTTATGCTTACCAGAATATAAAACTATTTTGAGAAACATAGTAAGTCATCATAATTCCAAGTGATATCTGTCTTTGATTATTCATCTCTATAAATACCAGAATAAATAATTTCCCCAAAAAATCAAGGGTAATTTTTGGCATACTTTTCAGAATTACTCTTTCAAATATATATATATATTTTTTTTTTTCTTGAAATAAATGTCTGTCCCAAAATGTTGATTAGCATTGTATGCGCTTTTTGTATGTGCTATTAATCTCAAGAAGAGAATCTTGTTCTTTCAACAAGAAATGGCTGCCTTTCTCTTTTCTGTGTTTGCTTTGTAATCATGAGTCCACATCATACAGCAGAGGTCTGTTTGTTTGGTGTACAGATCATGAAGGACAAGGCCATGCTGATGCTTAGTGAGGAAAGAACAGATATTATGGGCAGAGAACAGAAGGGACAAAGGGGCAGCAGAGACCTGTGTTGGGCAGAAGAGGGCACCAGTAAACTGACCTACTCCACCCTAATGGCAGACATCCACACAGAGGGGATGTTACCAAAACAGCATCTGTGCAAAGTAGAAGGGCTGGTTTTTATTTGCAAAACAGATTTTTCCTGGAAAATAGTGTGTCTAAACTAAGTAAAAAAAAGTGAAAGAAAATATGTCAGTACACATTTTTTATGATTTTACAATTGGCTTTTTTCAAGAACATAAAAATGAAATTCCCTCAAAACAAAAAAAGTTCACCAAAGAGGGACAGTTAGCCAAAGATAAATATTTGCTTTCGAAACTATGCAAATAGACCATTAAATTATTACTATCATTGCGTAACTTAAAAATAAAAATATAAAGCTATCTGATCAAAACTATTTTATCCACATTTTACAATATGTTCTACATTCTTTAACAAATTTTAGCTTCTATGAGTTCTTTTGATTTGCCAAGATGAGCAGATTTCAGAGGGTTTGTTGTCAAATCAGTGTACGAGAAGTCTAATCTCACACCTAAGGTTCCATTATCACAAAATAATGAGAACTTTATTCCACTGCCTACAAATGAAGGCTTAAATAATATTCCTGCTTTGCATATTTTACACTGTCCCATACCAGCAGTGTAATTTATATGCTACTGTACATGAACCTGCTGCATCCTAGTAGTCATCATTTAAACTTACAAAGTGATTAAGGTTGGAGGACACTGGTGCAAAGTGCAATTCATGTGACTTAATTTTTTTTTTTTTTTTAATTATAAAGTAGGAAAAGTGAAAGAGAATTTGTAGTTGGTTTCCATAATATTTTAAACATCTGCAGTTTTGTCTCTTCTGGATGCAGGGTTGTGCTGAAGTCACATCCTGATAACATCTGTGCATTACTGATAGCTTTTGCTTTATTCTTTATGGTCTGCTGATGAGAGATTCTTTAACATTCCTTCAGTCATCAAGACCCCAGTTGGGTTTCTTTGCTTGTGACAGCCTCAAAGGTGGTTTCATTTACATTTGCTAAAATGTCACAATATAAGAAGATATTTTCAGTTTGATGTTTCATCCCTTCCTTTTTTTTAAATCCTGATGCTAGTTTTAGCTTTTCAAATGAATGTTGATCTCAAAATAGATTTTCCATAAAATGTATTTTGTCTGATTTCTGAGAACCATGTCTGCAGCAGAAGACTTTTTTTTTTTTTTTTTTTTTTCAAAAAAAAGTTTTCAACAAGGCATGGTACTGCTTGCAACCAACAAAGCTACAATCCCATGAAACATGTTTAACATCCAGTACTACAGAATGTCATCAGTATCTTAAAGGTCAGGTATTGACAGGATCCAAGCTGCTTATTTATGTTTCCCTAATGACCCCAATTACATCCAAGCTGAGTAAATAGTCAATAAACAAAGGCATTAGCATATGTAGAAAAAGTGTTTATTTTACATTTCCAAGACAGTGAACAGGCCGCTCTCCTGGTTCAGGAAGATTCTGAGATCCTGGGTATTGAGATAGATGAGACCATGTAAAATAATATAGAATTTTTATTAAAATAATCTTAGGATATATGAAAGGGTTATTATATTGCTAAATACATCTATCTTGATGTTGCCAGCTGGTAGTTAATGGAAATATATAACTTTAAAGAGTCTAATAAACATTCAATTTCAGAAAGATAAACTGGATTTATGTATTAATTTTGCTGATCATTTTAGAAGACTTTTATTTTTCTTTCATACTTTTACTTACTGTAATCAAGTCGATTTCAACTCATAGCAACCCTGTATTGGATTTGCAAGGCTGTAAATTTTCATGAGAAACAACAATGCCATCTTTCTCCAGTGGAGTGGCTAGTGGTTTGGGGCTGTTGATTGTGGTTAGCAGTCCAGTGCTTGCTTGTCCTATACCTGAGATTCATAGAGTTGAATAAGACAGTTCAATGATATTTTTTGAAGAGTTGAGGTAATAAATCATAGATTTTATTTCAAACATTTGGGGATTTTTTATATTACTTATTGTTATTAATTTCTAATGTGATTCTCTGGTCAGAGAACACATTTCATACATCTCTGGTTAGAGAACACACTTCATACAGTTTTTAAAAATTCGTTGAGTTATTTTGGTTTAACCTATTGTCTATCTTGGTGAGCTTTCCATGTGTACTTGCAAAGAATGTACAGTGTTGGGCCACTGTGGTTGTTAAGTGTCATTCAGTTGGTTCTGACTCAATGAGTGGATGGTGGGTTTGAACTGCTGACCTTGTTATCTAGTGCATTATCCTACAGCACCATATCAGGACTCCACAGTGTTGGGTAGAGCTACTGAGAAGTGTCAAGTTGGTTGAAAGTATTAATCAGAATTTTTAAAAAGTTTTTATTGTGAATCAAGTGATAGTTTACATGGGAGAACATCAGCTTTACATTCATCTGATTTTATTTCATTTCATTGCAATGATTACAGTCCCCTCTATGCATCATCAATCAATAGCATTTTCTTCCATTCTCTGTTTCTGTTTTTGTTGTTGTTGTTTTTTGGATGTACACCAAAACACTCAGGAATATATAACCACTCAAACAACCAAGGGTATATCCCACAAGCATGTCCACCAGCTGTCAGCACACAGCCCCTCTCCCTCCCTGAGTCCAGAGTCCCCAGCTGCTCCATCTCTCCATGTCATCACCTCTGCCTCTATCTGTGGCATCTCTACTTATATGGATATGGTCCAGCACTCAGCTCTTCTCACTTGATGGTCCCAGGGTCCATGACTCCTGGAGTGCAAGATCAACCACTTCACTCTTTTTGTTTCAAAATGTCTGCATTTGCAACACTCACAACCAGTCCTGATCGCAATTATTCGCGATTGAACCACAAGAGTCTTATCCCCAACCCTTTCACCAGCCCCATCCAGAGAGGGTGTAAACCACTCACTGGAGATCCTACCTTCTCACACACCCTCTGAAGCTAGGCTCTCTCTTGAAAGCTTGTAAGCCAGTCACTTCCTGCCTTTGTAGTCCCTCCATTTTAGGTAGTCAATGTCTAAGTTACCCATCTCTGTCAACCGTGTGTACCCAGGGGGTGGGAATGATCCTCGCTGTAAAGATTCATTCCCTCTTTTAAGCTACTATATCTATAAGTATAGGTCAAATTCATAAAACTGTAGTGGATTATTCTTTTTTCCTCTTCTTTTTCCTCTAGTGGAGTTCTGATCATCCAGCCAAAAAAAAAAAAAAAAACAGATCAAATGGGAAATATCTGCAAGTATGGGTGTTCTTGTTTATTAATCAAATTTTACATGTCCTTACTGATTTTACTTTTGAGCGGGGATCTATATATTCTATCAGTTACTGAAAAGAGTATAAAACATTGACAGGTATGACTGTTGACTTGGCAATTTCTATTTCTTCTTAGCGACTTATATTTTGAAGATCTTTTATATGTTGTTGTTGTTAGGGGCCATCGAGTCGGTACCAACTCATAATGATCCTATGCACAAAAGAACAAAACACTGCACAGTCTAGGGCCAATGTCACAATTGTTGCCACACTTAAGACTATTGATGATGCCACTTTGCCAAT
>NW_006408629.1:2647400-2648708 GCF_000296735.1 Chrysochloris asiatica
ATAAAACCCAGCTTTTCGCATTATTTGCTCAGCATTCAGGTTGAATAAGTATGGTGAAAGAATACAACCCTGTTGTAAACCTTTCTTAATTTTAAAACATTTAGTGTTCCCATGTTCTATTTGAACAACTGCCTGTTGGTCCAAGTACAGATTCCTCATGAGCACAATTAAGTGTTCTGGAATACTCATACTTTGCAATGTTGTCCATAGCTTGTCATGATCCACACCACAAAAGCCTTTGCAGAGTCAATAAAACACAGGAAAACATCTTTCTGATATTCTCTGCTTTCAGCCAAGAACCATCGGACATCAGCAATAATAGCCTTCATTTCACATCCTCTTCTGAATCCAGCTGAACCTCTTGAAGTTCTCTGTCAATGTATGCTTGCAGCCATTTCTGCATTACCTTTAGTAAAACTTTACTCGCATGGGACATCAAAGAGATTGTCCAATGATATCCACATTCTGTTGGGTCACCTTTCTTTGGAATGGGCACAAATACAGATCTCTTCCAATCACTCGGCCAGATAGTTGTCTTCCAAATTTCTTGGCATAGATGAGTGATTGCCTCCTGAGCCACCTGACTTTATTGAAAGTTTTCAATTTGTATTCCATCAATTCATGGCGCCTTGTTCTTTGACAGTTCCTTCAATGCACCTTGGACTTCTTCTTTCAGGATCATTTGCTCTTGATCATATGCTACCTCTTCAAACAGCTGAACATCGATCATTTCCTTTTGGTACAGTGACTCTGTGTAGTCCTCCCATATTCTTTTGATGCTTTCTGCATCATTCAATAATTTGCCCAGAGAATCCTTCAATAATGGAAGTGGAGGCTTGAATTTTTTCTTCAGTTCCACCAGTTTGAGAGATGCTAAGTGTGTTTTTCCTTTTTGGTTTTCTGATTCCAGATCTTTGAACATTTTGTCGTAATATTTGGCTTTATCTTCTCTAGCTGATCTTTGAAATTTTCTGTTCATCTCTTGTACCTCTTCATTTCTTCCATTTTCTTTAGCATCTCTATATTGGAGAGCAAGCGTCAGCATCTCTTCTGACATCCATTTTGAACTTTTCCTTCTGTCTTGTCTTCTTAATGACTTTTTGCTTTCTACCTGTATGATGTTCTTGATGTTATCCCACAACTGTTCTGGTCTCTGGTCTTTAATGTTTAATGTATCAAATCTGTTCTTCTGATGATCTCTAAATTCTGGTGGGATATATTCAAGGTCATATTTTGGCTCTCATGGACTTGTTTTCATTTTCTTCAGCTTCAGTTTGAATTTGCATATGAGTAATTGATGGTCTGTTC
>NW_006408629.1:2649653-2651835 GCF_000296735.1 Chrysochloris asiatica
TGACTAAATATTCAGAAGTGGTTCATCATTCCTTCTTCCTAGTCTGTCTTCATCTGGCAGCTCATCTGAAACCTGTCCACTATGAGTGACCCTGTTAATATTTAAAATACCCATGGTATAACTTCCAGAATCATGGCAACTCAAAAGCCAGCACAGTACGACAAACTGACAAAAGAATGGTGGTATTTTGAATATCTTTAATTAGACACATACGTATTTAAGATTATGAAGTCTTCCTGATGAATTGACTCTTGTTATTATGAAGAGTCTTTTATCTCCTTTTTATCTTTGGTGATACTGCTTGTCTTAAGGACTACTTTTCTGATAAGAATATAATCACACCAGTTGGGAAACATAGATATTTTTAAGCATCTACCTACATTTGTCTGTCAAATGTCTAGATAGAGTGCATTGCCTTACCTGTCACCTTGAATTCCCAGAGAAATCAACCACATTGGAAAGTTTATCCTTTCTAAAGAGTAAGCATTAGACATGTGAAACAGGAGCCAGCAGTTAGTAAAAATTAAACTAAAAGAAGCAAAAGAAGTCAGAAGTGACAGAAAATAAACAGGTCAGGATATAGTCTTCCTTACTTACAAAATCTGTATCTACTAATTTTATAATTAATTTAATAATTAGTGATGTTATGAACTCGCTAAAAGTACTAGAGTTTTGTTGAGTAACAAATATCCTGCCAGTGCAGTTGTTTTAAGACCAAGTTTTGGAGTTAAGATAGAAAGAATAAAGGTCCATATACCATGTGAATCTATTTTACCAAGGATCACACACTCACTATACTAGCCAGACTGTAAATGTAGTTAGTTTACAAGAGAAATCCATGTCTGAACACAGTTTCTATTTTCCCACAGCTGAAGACATGCAGAGTTTGTGTTAAGTGTTAGGTATTTTTGTTTGTTTGTTCTAAGGGAAAAGAAGAAATAAAATTTCAAAAATATTGTTTTCTGTCTGTATCTGTACAGATACATGGAGTCCTGGTTTGGAGTTTTAGGATAAGCACTGACTGCTAACCACTAGTTTTGTTGTTCAAATCCACTAAGTTACTTCTTGGAAAACTCTATGTAGGGTTGCTGTAAATCAAAATTGACTCAGCTGCACTTAAAACAATAACAATATAGATACATGCTTGAGTTCTTTCCTAAAATGTTTTCTGCATGTTATAGGGATTCAGATATGACAAAGAATATAATAGCATCTTTTTGGTCCCCATGCCCTTACCTAACACTCCCTTTGTTTTTAAGCTTACACAGAAAAATATTTATGTAAGTTTTTTTTTTTTTTTTTTTTTAACACTACTATGCAGTGTTTTCATACTGGATGTCATATTGGGATGGCTAGCATGTTGTTATGATTACTGGAAGCTGTGCCACTGGCATTTCAAATACCAGTAGGGTCATCTTACATGGAAATCTTTTAGGGAACATTTCAGAATAAGATAGAGTGGGAAGAAGGACCTGACAATCTTTTATCAAATAAATAAATACATGGCTAGTGAAAACCTCAGGATATGAGCAGAATATTGTCTGATATAGTTCTGGAAGATGAGCCCCACAGATTGAAAGGAACTCAGAAATGAATGGGAAAGAGATGTTCCTCAAAGTAAAGTCAACCATAATCATGTGGATGGAACAAAGCTTTCAGGACCTTGTTTAACTGTTGTTGTTGTTGTTATGTGCTGTGGAGTCAGTTCTGACTCATAGCGACCCTGTACAGGGTTTCCAAGGTTGTAAATCTTTATGGGAGCAGAACGCCTCATCTTTCGCCCACGGAACAGCTGTGGCAAAATTCTAAAAGAGAAGAAACAGCTATGTTGTTACTAGGTGCCATAGAGTAGGAAATGACTCATAGCGACTCGATGCACAGCAGAAAGAACCAACGTCCGATCCTAGGCCAACCTCACTACTGCTGCCACACTTGAGTCCATTGATGCTGCCACCTGGCCAATCCATCTCACTGGGGGTATTCCTCTTTTTCTCTGACCCTCCATCTTACCAAGCATGATAGCCTTCTCCAATGACTGTTCCCTCCTGACAATATGTCCAAAGGATGAGAGATGAAGTTTGGCCATCTTATCCTCTAAGGAGCACTCTGGAAAAACAGATCTATTGGTTCTTTTGGCAGTCTGTGGCACTTTTAGTATTCTCCTCCAATACCATAATTCAAA
>NW_006408629.1:2652240-2654536 GCF_000296735.1 Chrysochloris asiatica
AGTCTTCCTCCAATCCTGATGCCACATTTTTCTTCATAGTACCCAGCTTCTTGTATTATTTGCTCAGCATACAGGTTGAATAAGTATGGAGAAAGAATACAACCTTGTCGCACATCTTTCTAAATTTTAAAACATTCAGTGTTCCCATGCTCTGTTTAAACAACTGCTTCTTTGGTCCAGGTACAGATTCCTCATGAGTACAATTAAGTGTTCCTAAAAGAGAAGAAACAGCTATAATCATCCACTAATAATCTGAACACGGAATGCACAAAGTATAGATCAAGGAAAATAGGAAGTTACTAAAAATAAATGGAATATTTGATATCAGTATCCTAGGGATTATTGAGCTGAAATAGACTAGCATAAACATTTTAAATTAAGCAATTGAATCAAGGACTACAGACCTCAATATGTAACAAATATCCTCACAATTGGACCAATATGCAACATCATGATAAACAAAGAAAAGATTGAGTTGTCAAGGATTTCATTTCACTTGGATCCACAATCAATGCCCATGGAAACAGCAGTCAGGAATTCAAACAATATTTTGCATTGAGCAAATATGCTGCAAATGGCCTCTTTAAAATGTTAAAGAAAATACATCACTTTGAAAACTATGGTGCACCTGACCCAAGCCACAGTATTTTGATTCACCTCAGATGCATGAAAGAGCAGGGAAGGAAGTCTGAAAAAGAATGTATTTGAATTGTGGTGTTGGCAAAGAATAAGATACCATAGATTTCCAGAAGAACAGACAAATATATCATGGAAGAAATACAACCAGAATGTTCCTTTGAAGCAAAGAGGGTATGACCTACTTTTGCTTATTTTGCACATATTATCAGGAGGGGCCACTCCCCAGAGAAGGACATCATGACTGGTAAATTACAGGTTTAGCAAAAGAAGAGGAAGACCACCAATGAAATGGATTAATAATGTTGCAACAGTAAACTTAAACAGGAATGATTGAGAAGATGGTGCAGGACCAGACAAGTCTTCATTCTGTTATACATTAGGTTGCTGTGAGTTTGAACCAACTCAGTGGCTCCTAGTTGACAACAAATAGCATGTAGTATGCTCATGCTATATTGTAGTAGTAACTATACTTGGTGTTTGACCAAGCATAAATTTTTCACTTTATATGTCAGGTAATTGTGATCAATTTAAGAGAGAAAATATCAAATGATATTGAAAATATTAATAAAAAGCAAGTCAATTTTAGAAATCTTCTAATTCTTTATGTATAGGAAAATATCTTCAAAGCAATATCTCCAGAGTATGTGCAACACAAGTTTTTAAATCCCTGGAGACACCACCATAGTTCAGTTCTCCAGTTTCCTGAAAATTCTAGTTCTTCATGTGTCAGTGAGGGACACAGCAGATTTCAGGACGTAAGTTCATTGTGTCAATTTTTATATGCATCAAGAGAGAAGCGAAAGACAGGTGTTTCTCCATTAACACTGCAGCAGTGCCTATTTCTCCTATTCAACATGGTGTAACTGCCTGAATGATGAGAAAACTGGCAGATCCTACTGCCCAAGTTTCCTTCCAAATGTACTTTCTGTCACAAACTGATCAAGTAAAGTTTCCAATATGGTTATGATGTGTCTGTATTAGGTATGCAATCCTTATGGCTTACACTTCATAAACACTTGCAATGACTTCTGGGTTTTGCTATCATGTGAATAATCGACATCTCCTAATACAAACTTTTGTGACCCTGGAATTGATTTTGAGGGATTTGCCATAACTTTCTGAGCTGACCTTTCTGCTTTGAATTTCACTGGCCCAGCAGATACCCTCAGAAGCCACTGGTTTGATTCAACTTTGCTTTCTGAATCATACTGGTAAATGCAAGACTCATCCATGATTATGATTAATTCCATAAAATTATCTTCATAAGCTCTGATATTAAAAGTCTGATGGAAACATTTTTTAACTAGCTGCTCTTCACACTTGTTTTTAGTTGTTTTATGTTTTGTGCTTAAAGGCTAATTTTTTCCCCCTAACAAGACTTAGAAAAATATATTACTGAGAGAGCTTATCTGCAGCCATTCGCTGATCTTAGAAACATGTTCAAAAAACTTTTTTTTTTTTAGAACAAACCCATGTATGCATGAACTGGAACCCTAACAGCAATTATTTTGATGTACTTTCATGTGGCGCTGTTGTATAAGTCCTGTACTTCAAATCATGAGGTCATAATTTCAAATACACCAGTTGCTCCTTGGAAGCCCTATACAGGATGACTGTGAGTAATAAGTGACTCAATGGCACTTAACAACAACAACAA
>NW_006408629.1:2655691-2657325 GCF_000296735.1 Chrysochloris asiatica
TGGAATACTCATACTTCTCAATGTTGTCCATAGCTTGTCATGATCCACACAATCGAAAGCCTTTGCGTAGTCAATAAAGCACATTATATTATATACATGCCCAAAATTAATTTAAATAATAAAATGCATTTTTAAAAACTACCGCTTATATTTTGATTGTTAGAACACATCCACTTGTTCTGACTTAATTATAGATTAGGTTGGCCCAGGATCGGGCAGTGTTTCGTTCTGCTGTGCATAAGGTCGCTATGAGACGGTACCGACTTGATGACACCTAACAGCAAATGTACCATGATCAATTTCACATATATTTCTGCTCCACTACTCTATTAAGTTTGCTATGAAAATTTTACTTTGACTCTATATTACTCCAAAAACGGTTTTCTTAAGAGTATAACCAAAACAATAGTTTCATACTTGCATGTGTTTCCCTGGAGTCCTGGTGTAGTGCTACCAGTTTAATGCACTGGACAGCGTGGACAATTTTAACTGCAAGATCTTTCATTCAAGTTCATCACACACTCCTAAAAACCCTATATAGGGTCGCTATGATTTGGAGTCAACTGGATGGCACATAACAATAACAATAACAATGTGTTTCCCTGCTTAAAAAATGTATATATTCATTTCCAATAATGCTATGAATTTTATCCATAACAAAAATAATATCCAATGACTTTATTCCACTTCCATGAATTTGATGAAAAACAATTGAACTAAAAATTAGAATTAATTTGTTTTCTATACTAAAAGGTGGTTGTTGACATTGATCTAAAATTGCCATCATTTAACAGTTTATGAAGTTTTTCTTTTGTGGATGGGCCTAAGATAATACGTACTACTTCACTTAATTGATTAATATATATATGGAGCTCTGGTAACATAGTGGTTACGAATCGGGCTGCGAACCTGAAAGTCAGTGGTTCGAAACTACCAGCCGCTCCGCGGGAGAAAGATGAGGCTTTCTACTCCCGTAAGGATTTACACCCTCGGAAACTCTATACAGGGTTGCTATGGGTCGGAACTGACTCGACGGCACTTAACAACAACAACAACATATATATATATATATACACATGTGTGTGTTTGTTGTCAGGTGTCATCAAGTTGACACCGACTCATAGCGACCCTGTACACAACAGAATGAAACACTGCCCAATCCTGCACAAAACTCACAATCATTGATAAGCCTGAGCCCATTGCTGCTGCCACTGTACCTAACCATCTCATTGGGGGTCTTCCTCTTTTTCTCCAAACTTGCACCTTGCACTCTAACAAACATGATATCCTTCTGCAGAGACTGGTCCCACCTGATAATATGTCTGAATTACGAGAGACAAAGTCTGACTATCCTGGCTTCCAAGGAGCACTCTGGTTGTACTTCTTCAAACACAAATCTGTTTGTTCTTTTGGTAGTTCATGGTACTTTCAATATTCTCCTCCAAAACCAAAACTCAAATACTTCAATTCTATTCTTCTATGGTCTTCCTCATTCACTGCATAATAAGGTTATTTAAAATACCATGGCTTGGGTCAGGCACACCATCGTCCTCAAATTGACATCTTTGCTCTTCAAAACTTTATATATACAGTTGTTGTTGTTGTTGTTAGGTGTCATCGAGTTGGTATCGACC
>NW_006408629.1:2658220-2662760 GCF_000296735.1 Chrysochloris asiatica
TGCATATCACAGGTTGTTAATGAGTCTTCCTCCAATCCTGATGCCACGTTTTTCTTCATATAACCCAGCTTCCCAGATTATTTGCTCAGCATACAGGTTGAATAAGTATGGTGAAAGAATACTACCTTGTTACACACCTTTCATATATATATGAGATAGTCCTGGGGTGTGGCACTATGTTGCAAGATAGGCTATTCAAGCATGCCAGTTGCTCTTCAGAAACTCTATACAGGTTCAATATTGGTTGGAAATCACTTGATAGCACTTAACAACAACAACATATCTATAGCTATATATCTATAACTGCAGTTCTAGTGTGGTGCTGTGGGATAAAGCACTAAACCATAAAGGTTGGTTTGAACTTCAGGGTTGGCAATTCAAACTCACTAGCTACTCCTTGGAAATTCTATACAGGGTCACTATGAGTTAAAACCAACTTGATAACACGTAACAATCTATCTATCTATCTATCTATCTATCTATCTATCTATCTATCTATCTATCTATTTATCATCTATCTTTATCTCTATCTATTACAATAAAATATGCAAAGATCTAGAGTCAGAAAACCAAAAAGGAAGAACACACTTAGCATTTCTCCAGCTGGGGGAACTGAAGAAAAAATTCAAGCATTGCTTTTATTATTGAAAGATTCTGTAGGCTAATTATTGGGTGATGCAGAAAGCATCAAGAGAAGATGGAAGGATTACACGAAGTCACTGTACCAAAAGGAAATGGTTAATGTTCAACCATTTCAAGAGGTAGCATATGATCTAGAGCCAATGATACTGAAGGAGGAAGTCCAAGGAGCATTGAAGGAATTGGCAAAGAACAAGGCACCAGGAATTGATGGAATACAAATTGAAATCTTTCAAGAAAGTGAGGCAGCACAAGAGGCACTCACTCAATTCTGCCAAGAAATTTGGAAGACAAGTATCTGGCTGACTGATTGAAAGAGATCCATATTTGTGCCCATTCCAAAGAGAGGTGACCCAACGGAATGTGGAAATCATCTGACAATCTCTTTGGTATCCCATGCGATTAAACTTTTGCTCAATTTAATAAGAAACAGCTACAATCATACATTGAAAGAGAACTTCCAGAGGTTCATGCTGGATTCAGAAGAGGCTGTGGAACAAGGGATATTATTGCTGATGTCTGATAGATATTGGCTGAAAGCAGAAAATATCAGAAAGATGTTTACCTATGCTTTATTGAGTATGCAAAATCTTTTGATTGTGTGGATCATGACAAGCTATGGACAACATTGTGAAGTATGAGTATTCCAGAACACTTAATTGTACTTCTGAGGAATCTGTACCTAGACCAAGAAGCAGTTGTTTGAACAGAACATGGGAACACTGAATGTTTTAGTATTTAAAAAGGTGTGCGACAAGGTTGTATTACTTCACCATACTTATTCAACATGTATGCTGAGCAAATAATACGGGAAGCTGGGTTCTAGGAAGAAAAATATGGCATAAGGATTGAAGGAAGACTCATTAACAACCTGCAATACGCAGATGATACAACCTTGCTTGCTGAAATTGAAGAGGACTGAAAACATTTCTGATGAAGATCAAAGAGCACAGCCTTTGCTATGGATTATATCTCAATGTCAAGAAAGCAAAAATCCTCACCACTGGACCAATAAACAACATTCTTATCAATGGAAAAAAAGACTGAAGTTGTCAAGGAATTCAATCTTTTTGGCTCAACTATCAACATTCATGGAAGCAGCAGTCAAGAAATCAAACAACATATTGCATTAGGCAAATCTGATGCACAAGACCTTTTTAAAGTGTTGAAGAGCAAAGATGTCAGCTTGATGACTAAGGTGCACCTGACCCAAGCCATGGTATTTTCAATAACCTCATATGGATATGAAAGCTGGACAGTAAATAAGGAAGACCATAGAAGAGTTGATGCTTTTGAGTTATGGTGTTGGAGGAGAGTATTGAAGGTGCCATGGGCTGCCAGAAGAACTAATAGGTCTGTTTTGGAAGAAGTGCAGCCAGAGTTCTCATTGGAGGTCAGGATGGCCAAGCTTCGTCTCTCATACTTCAGACATATTGTTAGGAGGGACCAGTAACTGGAGAAGGATATCATGTTTGGTAAGGTGGAGGGACAGAGAAAAAGAGGAAGACCCCCAACGAGATGAATTGGCCAAATCGCATCATCAATGGACTCAAACGTGGCAACGGTAGTGAGTTTAGCCCAGGATCGGACAGTGTTTCGTTCTGCTGTGCATAAGGTCTCTACGAGTCAGTACCAACTTAATGGCACCTAACAACAACAACATATCTATATTACAAGTGGAATTATGTAATATAAGCAGTCATTTGATTCAAGTGAAAAATAATGTTTCAACATTGACTTTTAATTATATGGTTTTCTTTACACTCAGCAATGCTTGTTATTCCTGTATTTGTAGATGTATCTGCTTCTGTCTTCTGTCTTGTTCATTCCCATATGTATACCACTGTTTATTTGCACTTTGATACGTCAGAAGTGATTAAGTTTAAGACTCACCCAACTCTGAAAAATGATGATCTCAGCTTTAAACACATTAAATTTGAGATGTCGAAGAGATATGCATGGGGAAATGTTAAGTAGAAAGTTGGCTATGTGTAGATGGAGCTCAAAAGAGAGATCCATGCTAAAAAATATAGAGTTAGGAATCATAAGCTTATAAGAGGTAAAGGAAACATAGTTGCAGTATTTCCAGGGAGAATGAAGAGAGTGAGCAGTGATTCAAAATTCAAATACTGAAAAAATACGTATATGCATATTTTAATTCCTCTATTACTGCATATATTGGGTAGAACTCTGTCCCCTAAAAATTTATGTTAAAATTGTGAACCCTGGTGGTGGTTATTGGTTATATGCTGTGGAGTCAGTTCCAACTCATAGCGACCCTGTATAGGAAGTCCAAGGAAATCATTATGGGAGCAGAAAGCCTTATCTTCCTTGTACAGAATGGCTGGTAGTTTCAAACTGCTGACCTTGATGTTGGCAGCACGACTCTTAACCACTACATTACCAGAGCACCTAAACGTGTGAATCCTAGTCCCTATAAATGTGACTTTCTTTGAAAATCGGTTTTTTGAAGATATTATCAGATAACATGAGGTCATTCTGAAGCCGGGAAGTTCCTAATTCAACATGAATGATACCCTTATAAAAAGAGGAGACATACAAACACACAGAAGGAAATGACTGCATGAGCATGGAATTATGCTGTAGCTACAAATCAAGGAAAATCTGGGACTATCAGAAGCTCAAAGAGACAAAACAATATCTTCACCTAGAGACTTCAGTGTGGTGCTGTGGGTTAATGCACTGGATTGCAATGTTGGTTCATACTGCAAGGTCAGAGGTTCAAGCTCACTAGCCTCTCCATGAACCACAGGGTCACTGTGGTTCAGAACTGACTCGACAGCACATAACAGCCACAGCAACAGAGACTTCAGAGTCATCCTGGCCATGCTGACATCCTGAATTAAGACTTTCCCCCTCCATATCTGTACGAAAAGAAATGTATGTTTTTATAAATCACCCAGTTATATCGGCTCTAGTAAACTAACACACTGCAGGATCTAATTTTTAGTTTAGAATAAATAATGCTTGAGCCATTTTCCAAGTTTGCAATAAGCATCACCCTCTGAACTGTCAACCTCTCTGTAGAATCATCTTTCAGCAACCATGTTTTTTCAATACTCTTGGCAATGAGAACTGAGCTAATATTTTACAAGCAGGCATCCACCTAAAGTCAATTAGAAAAATATGCAATTAAGAAGTATAACTGGATGGTAAAGTGCAAACTCCAGAATGGTAGCTTACCATACTGTCAGAATACTGATGTATAATTGTCGTAATACTGATTTGAAGGCACAGAGATTGGACATGGGAATTGACTACTTTCCGGGTTTCCTGCTACAGACTTTGATTCTTCTGCTTCATTCCTTAATTTATTCAACAACTGTTAGTCAAGTACTTTCCATGGGCTGACTACTGGTTTAATAGTCAAGGCACAATTATAAATGGATAACTTTTATGTCCTCATAGAGCATCCTTCCTGAGGTTTGACACACTGTATTTTTTAAAATTCCATATATCCTTATGCCAAATCCTTACTTCATCTAATGTTTGCTTAAACTGGTTTGTACTAATGTAGTCAAAAGGCCTAAGCTTTATAAGGCTGAACTCTGTGCCTTTCATAGAACAAAGTACAGTATCTTATGCATTGACTCTCATTGATGCTTAATAAATACGTCTTTAATTAAGAATTAATTTTAAATTTATTTCATTTACTTAATAAATTATCTTATAAGTTATACCACATACTCTAGTGTTAGTTGAGGTTCTGGGGGTGGGTTTCTTTTTCTTTTTTTAAAAATGTTTTATTGTGAATCATATGACAGTTTACATGAGAGAACTTTAGTTTTACATTCATTCCATCGTATATCATCTCATTGCCATGGTTCCAATCCCCTCCATGCATCATCCACCAACCAAAGTGTATATCCTAGATACCCAC
>NW_006408629.1:2663909-2664452 GCF_000296735.1 Chrysochloris asiatica
TTCTTGGAGCTAGAGGACGTGTTCAGGCTAATGTACAGAATGGAGATTGACCTTGTCTCTGGAGGGAACTAAAAACTGAGGCCTTGTGTATTTAAAATGCTTTCCTGAGCCTTACTAGAGTTTAGTCAAGCAGTCTCTAGGTAGGCAAAACCAAGTAAAATCAGTTTGGTACTTACAATTGTAGGGCTTAGCTTGCCGCTTCATTGCTGCTTTTACCCCACTTCCTCCCATCGGTGATGTGTGTGGTTACTTTTGAGTCTTAGTCTTGGAAGGGGGTTTGGGATGAGAGGACTTGGCCACTTGCCTTGATGTTTCCTAGGGAAGCGATTTGTTTGTTCTTGTAGTAACAGTCCATCTGCTTCCATTTTTCCTGCAGGTCTTTCTTTAAAGATATATCTTTTATTCTTCTAGCCGCTCTGGGCTGGTCTGCTCGTCCTTTTAAGTGGATATTTCTCATCTCTGGAGATCTGGATGTGGTTCTGGTTTCTATCTATAGTTTTATGTATTGCAAAGGCTCTGCAGGAAGCCTCGTTCACTGGGTAC
>NW_006408629.1:2676517-2684055 GCF_000296735.1 Chrysochloris asiatica
TAATAAGAATAATAAAAAGATTTTTGTAGCTTAATATAAGTATGTCTTTAATATCCTAACTCTCTTTCAGTCACCTCTGCCCCTCCTCTCCCTGCTGTTAGGTGCTGTCGAGTCAATTCCGACCCATAGCGACCCTTTATAGGGTCTCCAAGGAGCGGCTGGTGAGCTGGTTCCACCGACCTTGCAGTTCAAAAAGCCCTAGAGTGTGACACCTCAACCCACAGCCATATAGGACGCACATCCACGTCTCCTGTATAGGGTTTCCGAGGAGCGGCTGGTGAGCCTGAACCAATGACCTTGCAGTTCAAAAGAATTTGCAGTTCAGTGCCTCAACCCACTATGCTACACCAGGACCCCTCTCAACCCAGTGTAAAAAGTCCGACCAAATTCGTGTCTCAGCTTGGGCTGAGTGTGTGAGTTCCTGGCAGCGGAAGCCGCCAGCAGTGAGGGTGGGTCTTGGCCACTAGGCTAAGCCCCCACCTCTATTCACTTGACTGTAGGTGGGCAAACCATGAGCGCACCTATTACCCAACACCAAAGAAAAAAATAAAATCAATAATCAATAAAATGCAAAATCAGCAAAATATACTTTCTAAGGTTCTCACGGCATGTTTCTGGGGCGTCTCTGTGGCCCTCTCTGCGGCCCCGATTTCGTCCCGCCACTTGGACTCGCCCAGGATGTGGGCTCAGGCCTCTGAGTCTGGCCAGCAGATTCAAAAATACGCGATTTCCCACCTCAGCTCCAAATCCCACAGGCTATAAGCCTTCAAACCTTTAAATTATTCCTATGACTATGGGTCCGAGTCTTGGAGCTCTGTCTTGCCTCTATTTTGCCTGGAATTCTTAGTTATTGCTGGTGGCGACCTTCACTACACCTTCACCCTAGCCGCCATCAAGCCCCCACTCCTGGGGGTGGGTTTCTTGTAGTAATAAATATTGGTTTCCCTAAACATTCTATCAATAATTTAGGATACTTCTAATTAGAACTCTCTGACATTTTTTACTTCTGGTAGAAAAAAAAAAAAAAAAAAAATCCTTTAAGCAAAGGAATCCTAAAAAGTGGGTTGACATCAAACTTTTCCATGTGCTCCAAAATAAACCTTTCAAGTATGTAACTCTGCTTGGTTTCCTATTAGAAGGCCATACTCAGTTTCTTGCTAACCATCTTTGAAGATAGCTTCGTGTTACTGTCCCACTTATTGAAGAGTTACACCAGCAGAAAACATATAATATTGGGAACAGTTAAAACATATTAAATAAAGATATTTATCTAGTCAATCCTTTATTGTTACAAAACACTGTTTTTCTAATCAAAATCCGAAGCAAACAACTATAGGAACACAAAAATATACAGAGAAACAAGAAGGTATATTTATTATTGTTATATATTTAGCAAAGGTACAAGGAAAAATTTCATGAGCATTAATCAAATCAAACTGCCTGGTTTAGAAGTTTGTATCTATCACACTTTGTTTCCTGTGCTTTAGAAAGTTATTCAACTTTCTACCTCTCAATTTCCTCCAATTTATCACTGAAGTTGTGAGAAATAAGTAATAAGTATTTAATTTAGTCTAACACTTTGTTCAAACAATATTGCTATTGTTGTTGTGTGCTGTAAAGAAGGTTTGAACTCATTATAACCCTATATAGGGTTTCCAAGAGCAGCTTGGTGTGAACCACTAATTTTTTGGTTATAGCCCTGTGCTTACCCTACACTGCCATACCACAACTCTAAAAATTGTTAGTTGCTTTTCATTTTATTCTTGTTAAATGCTTACATTATGAGTTAAAGCAAAGATAAGAAAGGAAAATGGTATAAGAATGTGATTATTCTAACAGCACAAAGCCTCAGTGAGAGCAAGCACAATCCACATTCACAACTTTTGTTACTTAAGCACAGAATTCACAAGGAAATCTGCTTCACATCTGTGCAGTCAGATTTCAAAATGTAAGTTCATTATGTTAATTGTTTCTTTCCTACATTTCTGTAGCATGATAATCTGTTCTTCAAACATGATTGCATCGATAATTATCTATAGATTTGCTATTGCTGGTAGGTGCCTTCCAGTTAAATTTCAACTCATGGCAATCCTATGTTCATATGTGATAGAGTAGAATTTCCCCATAGTTTTCTAGGCCAAAATCTTAATATTAAAGCAATCTCCAGGCCTTTCTCCAGAGGATATGCTGAGCAGGTTCCAATTGCCAATCTTTTATTTAACAATATAACCTTTAACCACTGGTTCTCAAGGATGGGATTATTTGAGTCTTCTGGCAAAGAGAAGGTGAGCAAACCTGCAAAGTTTCCCTTCCTTGTTGTCTTCTAAGTTTCCAGCTCTCTGTTTATATTCCACTTTGCTCATCTCCGAAAATTCCTGCCTCATGTGGAAGTGCTGTTTTTCGAAATTTCTTTCTACCACTCCCCACCACCACAGTTACACATGCAACATTTGATACAGGAAGGGATCTTAACTGCCGTGTTTTAGGTGTTAACAGATTGATTGACTGATGACACAAAGATGTCATTTCTATAACTGTCTAACCACAGTCAGGCCCGTGTATTTTAAGCCTTTGTTACTAATTATAGAATGGAAGGCTATCTCCCCATTAAAAGAATTTCAGTCATCTTCAAAAAGAAAGGCAAGAATCTCTGAATGCTTCTGAGAAATAAAAGGGTAAACCTGTTTTATACTTTTAAAAATAAACTTTCCTATGTTCAGAAGGAACAAGAAGCCTCTTACTGAAATGGTCTATCACTTAGGAAGAATGGCTCAGAACAATGTGTTAGAAGCATGCACCTAGGGAAGTAACAGCTGCTGTCTCAGACTACTGGGCCTGACCTGGAACCATCCTTCCTAGGTACAAAATTGGCACAAAAAAAGGTGAGGTCAGACATGCCTTCAATCTACAAACTTCTTTACCCTATTTTGATACCACATATGGGTTTGGTAAGTCTTTGCAATGGTCACACAGAATTCATAGACAATATTCATGATTATGGGTTTTATTAAGGATGTGAACAGTGTGTAATTCAGAATCAGAAACAACTCAGGATGCAGCCTCTTCTTTGCCATACTGTAGGCACAGCTCACTCTTGTCTTCAGAATCTCAACCATGTAGCCCCCTAATGTATGTCCGGCTCAAAAAATAGTTACAAAGTTCTTTTATTGCTAGTTGTAAATGCCCAAAGGGCATATTTTGCAAGCCAGCTTCCTACTCATAGACGCTCAGTTTCACTAAGTCCTTGGGCCAAGATACCCATAGATGCTGTCTCTATATGCCCCTACTTTTCCAGGTAGGGAACTCATGCTCTCTACTGACGTCTGTTCTCCTGATGGCCTTGGGGTCATCAACAATACCCTCCATTAATGGTATTGTTGCTGTTGTTAAGAGCCATTATGTCAGTTCTAATTCATAGTGACTCTGTACAGAGTTTCCTATGTGGGTTTGAACATGCTTCTGAGATGACTCTTTTTAAACCTAGCAGGATGGCAAAACTTTACACCCTATGTACACAGATTTAGAGTTCTATGCATGCTATTTGCATATTCCAACCCAATCATTTGGTGTTCTTGTGTGGCACTGTAGGATAAGCACTGGACTGCAAGGCCAATTTGAACCACCAGGTTGGCAGTTAAAACCCATCAGTAACTCCTAAGAACTCTAAACAGGGCCAGTATACATCTGAACTGACTCACCACACTTAATAACAATAGTCTAGTCATTTGATGAGAGTCATAAAGACTACTGGTAGAATAGAACTATTAAGTAAAATCACTGTACCAGGATACATGTATTTGTTAAGATTTCTCTCTATAGAAGATTCTCTTGATGGGTTCAGAAGATAAGTTTGCTGGAGGAAGAGATGTGGTGAGGAAAAAGAGCTAGAGGCAGACTATGGAATGAGCAAATAGCCCACAAACCATCATCATTATGATCAGAAGATGCTGAGTAGAGATTTTAGCTCTCTGGCTTAAAAGGATATTCAAGGAAACTGGAGCATAAATACCTCAGACAGAAATGCAGATCATCATCAGAAAGAAATGGAGAAATCATCTTCACATTTCTAGGTGTGGTCAAAGCTATAGTTTTTGGAAAGAACATGTCAAAATGAAAGGGCTGGTTGAGGAATTAATTGTTAAGGATATGTTGTTATTCACAGGTGTCCAGTTGGTTCCAACTCATAGCAAGTCTGTATCAGGTCCAAGAAGAAGCTGGTGGGTTTTAACCACTGACTTTACAATTAGCAGTCCAGTGCTTATCTTGCACTGTCACACCAGGAGTCTAGTTTGAGTATTGTTGCTGTTGTTCAGTGCCGTTATGTCAGTTCCAATTCATAGTGATGATGTGCAGGGTTTCCTAGGAGCCGTTGGTGGGTTTGAACTGCCAATTTTGTGGTTCGAACCAACCTTACGGTCCAGCACTTATCCTACAATGCCACACCAGATCTCTGTTATAGACCCAGGTTAAATTATTATCCTTAGCGTGAGACATGAAAGGTTCTTGTTCTAGACCCTGTGCTTAGGAGGACTCCAATTGGCTTTCCTATACCATGCCCCTCCCTAAGGAATGTTGTTGTTAAGTGTTTTCAAGTTGGTTCTGAGTGTTTTCAAGTGTTTCAGAGTTGTGACTGGTGGGAGTACACCATGCTAAAAAATAAAAAGCAAAAAAAAAAAGCACATCCTTCTAGACCATACTATAAAGGCATGCCTATTTAGAACCTGTGCCTAACCCTCTAAGCCATGCTCAGATGACCCTGCATCTGTTTCTCAGTCATGAACAGACGTTTCTTGTTCCTTCCCTCAGAAACTAAATGTACCACCACTATGGGCACCAATAGGCTGCTTGAGAAGGAGGGAAGGTAAACAGAACTTGGATTTGGATGTGTGGTTTCAATATCCATCCATATACACACAAGACGTCTTAAACAAGAAAATAAATCTGAAAGTATGAAGAGAAGGGGATTTGCAATTGGCCTCTATTTGAGTTGTTGTCCTGCTGTTTCTGAAACATCCCTGATTATAAAATGAATTGACTCCAAAGTCTGAGAGTTTTGACTTCCAGGTAGAAATTAAGAGGCAGACGGTAACAAGGTTAGTGGACTCCAGAGATAAAGAATAAGTATATCATCTTTTCATAGCTCAAGGATAAGTCAAATACTCCCCTTATTATTTGATCTTACCCACTTTCTCAGAAGAAAAGTACAAAAACATCCCAAATACAGGATTTTATGTATTTAATTAGTGAATAAGCTTTTGAACAGTTCCAATTTGGAGATAAAATATAATAACTTCAGGGATAAGAACAGAGTCAAGTGGCAACTTCAGGAAAAGGGCTTACTGAAAGGCACTTCAGTAGACAAAAACATTAAGTGAATTGGCAGAATTTAGCTCCACTATTTGTCTACCTTGTTTGCTGAAAGCGAAGAGGATTTAAAATACTTACTGATGAAGACCAAAGAGCTCAGCCTTCAGTATGGATTACATCTCAATGTAAAGAATACAAAAATCCTCACCACTGGATCAATAAACAACAATCTTATCAACAAAGAAAAGATTGAAGTTGTCAAGCAATTCATTCTTCTTGGATCAACTATCAACACTCACAGAAGTAGCAGTCAAGAAATCTAATAACATATTGCATTAGGCAAATCTGCTGCACAAAACCTTTTTAAAGTGTTGAAGAGCAAAGATGTTAGCTTGAGGACTAAGATGCGCCTGATCCAAGCCACGGTTATTTTCAATGACCTCATATGGATGCGGAAGTTGGACAATAAATAATGAAGACCATAGAAGAATTGATGGATTTGAGTTACGGTGTTAGAGGAGAATATTGAAAGTGTCATGGGCTGCGAGAAGAACCAATAGATCTATTTTGGAAGAAGTGCAGCCAGAGTGCTACTTGGAGGCCAAGATGGCCAAACTTCATCTCTCATACTTTGGGCATATTGTCAGGAGGGACCAGTCACTGGAGAAGGATATCATGTTTGGTAAGGTGGAGGGTCAGAGAAAAAGAGGAAGTCCCCCAAAGAGATGGATGGGCCAAGTGGCAGCATCAATGGACTCAAGTGTGGCAAAAGAAGTGAGGTTGGCCCAGGATCGGACAGTGTTTCATTCTGCTGTGCATAAGGTCACTATGGGTTGGTACTGACTCGATGGCACCTAACAATAACAACAACAACATTTGTCAATTGCAATAAAACATCTGCCCTTTCTTGATTTGTTAGGATATGTCTCTATACCTTTAGGAATGAATTGACTGTTAAAAATATGTTATTAGAGCATATATTATTATTAATTAGCATAATGTGTTATTTGTGCTGTTTACTGATACTTCTTTTATTATTAAATCTATCTGAAAGAAGAATATATCATTAATAAGAGTTTTGTTCTCAATTCTCTCTCTCTGTTCTCACAATTCTGTCTCATATATAGAGATGTTGCTCTATATATGCCATAGAATTAGTTTGGTTTGAATAAAATAAAGTATGCTGTTCCTTGCTTCAGTGTAAATATCATTTGAAAGTAAATAAATATCTTGAAGTCACAGAACAGATGTCTAATATCTAGGATTTATCATTTATTCAAGTCATTTCTTAGACACAATTTGAGCATTATTGGATAGTGCATCCAAATTACCAACAACTAAGTTAGAACAGGTACAGCAAAATGAATATCGCCAATTTCTAATTAATCACTTTAGAGTGACCAATGTAGTCCATTGTGTAGAATATTTTTGGAAATCTTCTTTTGGGAACTTTGGAAATCTTTGGCACAGATCTTTTGAAATATTCTTAGTTTGGCACATCTTCATCGATTGAGGTCAGATTTTATTTTTAGAGAAAGCAAAAAGTCAATCAAAGGCAAGTCAGCTGAATGAGAGAAGTGATCAAGCTGAGTTGCTCCACTTCTGATCAAAATCAAAGCATCATTATACATCCCAGAGTGGTGTGTTTACGTGACTTGAGAAGTTTTCCTGGCAGTGAAGAAAAATTTACATTAAAGTTTGAAATATGTTCCAAGTATCATTAAAGTGTATGATTAGCTTTCTATGATAATACCTTTGAAGGAAAATCACATCTAGATGTATAGCAATTCACAGATTTTATAAAATAACAAAACTAATTTTTTTTTCTCAAACTATAATTCAACAAATTGGAATCTAGATATACTAAAATTATGATGTTTAAATTTAACCTTAAAAATATAGAAGAAGTTACGGGAGATTAGCAGATATATAATAACAATAATATGAGAACCCTTAAAGAGCAAATTGATATATTTGACGGTTAAAAAATGATACATTAGAAAAAAATGCACTTAGAATATTAAAAGGAATCACATGAAATAAAGGTTAGAAAATTAGCACGCTTTTAAAATAAGGCTTTTTCACTTCAGAAAAAACTTAAATCCTTACACTATGAAAAAGAAAATTAGCATTCTTCTGGACTATTAGAGTTGAAATTGAATCAAAATTATATAGGAAAACTTGGGACTATATATATATATATTATAAGAAATCAGATTTACATAATGTGC
>NW_006408629.1:2684731-2692221 GCF_000296735.1 Chrysochloris asiatica
TTGGAATAGACTTGACGGCACTTCACAACAACAACATATCCTTTAACCCAATAAGTTAAATCATGAAATGAGTATTAAGGAAATTCTTATAAATTTATATACACAAAGATTTCTATTTAATTAAGTTTCAATTACCTGATGCCCAAATAATAGGGGATTAAATTGGCAAGATCTTGTGTTTCTATATGATAGAATAAAGAAGAAAAGTGTTTATAACACAACCTTAAGTTTATAAAACAGATTTTTGAACATTAACACAACTACAAATATTGTAACTTCAACAATAAATACTTTATATTCATATCACAATGTAATAAATCTGAAGGTATTCAATAAAGAAACAACAACAACAAAAAAAGAACTATGGAACATAAACTGTAAAATATTGATTTAAAAGTTACACTTTGCTCATGTTCTCTGTAGCTAAAAGAATCTATGCAGTTATTTTGAAATTTTTAAGGCTAGAGTTTACTTATTCTGTTTGTTTGTTTGTTTTCTAATGCTCTTAATTCAGTTACTTATTGGGAAATTGTTGTTGTTGATGGTAAGCACCATTGGGTTGGTTCTGACCCATAGAGACATTGTAGAGTTTCCTAGGAGTGGCTGATGAGCTTCAACAGGCTACATTGTGGTTCAAATCAGCTTTGCAGCCCAGCACATTAACCCACAGCACCATACCAGGGGTATAGACTTTTGGAATTATGCATACGTGTGTATAATAAATTTAAGTATATGTGTGTATAATAAATTCCTATTTTTGAGATACTAACTTCCTAGCCATGTTGTAAACACTCTTCATTTATCCTGGATAAAGCACTACTTCTATTCATGGACATTTTCTCACCAACTATGCAATGTACTTTAGTCCATGTTAGAAAATGTACAGGAATCTGCTTTGTAGAATTTGCAGAGCTGCTTCTTTGATGGGTACATTGTACTGTTTTATGTTTTTATCTTGACACAGGAAATTTCTACTTTCATAAACATGCAGATTAGGTGATTTAAAGTCTGTGATTATCACTTCATCATTGAGTTTTTTTCTAACGACAACTTAAATCACAGAAAACAACACTGCCCAATCTACTAATATCCTTTCTATATCAGATGAGCATATAAACCTTATCTTTCCACAGATCCTTACACCTTTTCACATCTGGTTTATTTTAAGTAAAACTAAGAATATGATTTTTATTATTCATTTATCTTACTGTTTTTAAAGCTTAAACTCCATCTCATTTCAGGTTGTTAATAATTATGTGGGTTAAACTAGTTCTTAAAATAACCAATTGTGCATTCTCTAAATAAAGGTATAGGCTTTGCGTTTCTGACAAACTACACACCCCACACCTCAATAAAACAAACCTTTTAGAAATTTTGATATACCACAATTACACTTAAAAAAAAGAAAAAGCTAGAGGACAATTGAGAAAGAAATGATATTGGAAACTTGAAGAGTCTTAAAAGGTCAATTAAAACTTATGTTTTTATGATTTCTCCATATGACAGCTGTTGGTGTTAAGTGCCATCTAGTCTGTCCCAACTCTCTGTGACCCTATATAGGGTTTGTCATGAGTTATTGGTGAGTTTGAGTTGCCAACCTTGGTATTTAAACTGACCTTGTGATCCCGTGCTTATTCTACAGTGCCACACCATGACTCCAAATTATAGATAGAAGAGTTGTAATCAAGTAAAGTCTGTTTTAGTTATGGCCTTCTCACATACTACTATATGCTACCTCAGTCAAGCACAAGTAGTGTTTCCATTTCCTTAGGGATACAAAAGGTATAATAATGTATACCCTAACAGTTGCTTAAAAAAAAAAAAAGGTAATATATAGGACATTAAAGAATTCTTGGATCATGTTTGTTGCTGTTGTGTGCCTCAAGTTGGTTCCGGTTCATGTTGTTGTTGTTAGGTGCCATGGAGTCAGTACTAACTCATAACTATGTTATGCACATCAGAAAGAAACACTGCCCAGTTCTGTGACAACCACACAATGGTTGCTACATTTGAGTCCATTGCTGCTGTCACTGTGCTAATCCATCTCAATGAGGGTTTCCTCTTTTTCGCTAATCCTCTACTTTACCAAGTATGATGTCCTTCTCCAGGAATGGTCCCTCCTTATAATATGACCAAAGTATGAGAGATGAAGTCTGGCCATCCTGGCTTCTAAGGATCATTCTGTACTTCTTTCAACACAGATTTCTTTGTTCTTTTGGCAGTCTGTGGTACTTTTAATATTCTCCTCCAACATCATAACTCAAATGCAAGAATTCTTCTATGGTCCTCTTTATTCATTGTCCAACTTTCACATGCATATGAAGCTACTGAAAATATCATGACTTGGGTCAGGTACACCTTAGTCCTGAAACTGATATCTTTGCTCTTCAACACTTTAAACAGGTCTTGTGTGGCAGATTTGACTACTGTAATGTGTTGTTTGATTTCTTGACTGCTGCTTCCATGAGTGTTGATGATTGATCGAGCAAACTGAAGTCTTTGACAACTACCATCTTTTCTCCATTTACCTTGCTGTTGTATTGGCCCAGTGGTGAGAATTTTTGTTTTCTTTACATTGAGGTGCAACCAGTACCAAAGGCTGTGGTCTTTGGTCTGCATCTGTAAGTATTTTACTCTCCATCAGTAAGTATATACTATTCATTTTCATCAAGCAGGGTATCATCTGCTTATCACAGATTGTTAATGAAACTTCCTCCAACCTTGATGTCATGCTTTTCTTCATATAATCCAGCATCTCAAATTATTTTCTCAGCATACTGATTGAATAAATATGGTGAAAGAATACAACCCTGGCACAAACCTTTCCTAATTTTAAACAATTCAATATTTCCTTGTTCTATTTAAAAAACTGCCTCTTGTCATTACCTCGTAATGACCTTGTGTAGGGTTTCCATGAGTGACTGGTGGGTTTGAATTTCCACTAAATATCACGATATCCTTCTCTCTTAAATTGACCAACAATAAAGTATGCTGTCTCTCCAAATGCAAGTCAAATTTTACTTTTCCTGAGACTTTCTTGACTCTTACATTTTGTTTTTATCTCTCTCATTGTTTCACGTACAGTTCTTACACTTCCCCAAAGAACTGCAAACTCTTAGAGATCAGAAATAATAGCTTCTACTGTTTCTGAATTCCTTAAAATGTACTTATTATATAATTGTGCTTGTATTTAGTCATATAATATATTACCCCAAAATTTATTAGCTAAAAATAATAAGCTGTTTATTACAGTTTATGATTTTTGACGGCCATGGATTTGAACTTGAACTTCCACCTGATATTGACTGATGATTCTTATTTTCGATGTGGAATTAAAGTAGTAGATAGGTGGGCACGGAGGGGCAAAAATAACTTTACTCACCATTCAGGTGCCTTAGCAGGGCTTAAATGGAAGGTTGAAATTGTATAGGGCTGTCAACAAGAGAACAAATGCTTACAAGTACCTTAGCCATTTAGTCTCTCTAGTATGGTGACCTCATGATAGTTTTGCATTTTACATTCATAAATAATAAATAAATAAATGAAACGTTTTTGGTCTTAAATGTCTTAACCTAATAAGTCTTGCAACATCACCATTATTGACTGCAACAATCACAACTCTACCTAGGTTCCTGAAAAAAAAAAAAAAAAAAGGCATAGATTCCACCCTTTGATGGGAGAAATGTCAAACTTTGACAATGATTTTAAACTGCCACAATCTACTACTACATTGGGGGTCTTTTGAGAGTAAAGACAAAGTCATACTCATATTTATATCACTTACAACATCTTGGGAGTCACTGGATTGCTAATTGCAGGTCAAAGGCACATACCCACCAAATAGAAAGAAGAAAAGATGAAGGAAGGGAGGGATGAGAGGAAGAAAATAGAGTGGGTGGGGAAGAGCAAAAGAAAAGAAGAAAAGAAATTGTTGTCATCACTACTAATGGCAATGATGCCAGTTTTAATGCTCATTCCTGGTGTGTCACTGTGGGTTAATGCACTGGATTGCAAAGTCAGTTTGATCTACAAGATTGGGGGTTCAAGCTCACCAGGAACTCCTAAGAAACCCTATACAGGGTCGCTATGGGTTGGAACCAACTTGACGGCACTTAACAACAACAACAAATATGACATTATTCTTCTTTCCTAAATTTATTTCAATAAGGTGTGTTGCTTATCCTCAGTACATAATAAATAAAATCCACAATATATAAAAAGAACGATTGAGACTATATTTTAATATATTGATTTAAAAGCTTGTTGTAAGTAAGTGTCATTAGTCAGTGCCAACTCATAGCAATTCTATGCACAACAGAAGAAAATACTTCCTGGTCCAGCATCCTTCTCACAACCATTGCTATGTTTGAGCATATTCTTGCAGCTACTGTGATAATCCACCTCACTGAAGGTTTTCTTCTTCTTAACTGATCCTGTACTATACCAAGCATAGTAATCTTTTCTATAGACTGGTCCCTACTGATAACATGTCCAAAGTACATGAGAAGAAGTTCCAAAATACTCACTTGTAATGAGCATTTTGGCTGTACTTCTTCCAAGATATATTTGTTCCTTCTTCTGGCAGTCCACAACACATTCAATATCATCATAAATCACCATAATTCAAATGCATAAATTCTTCTGTTATCCTTTTCCAAACATAAAACCAATATACATTGATCATAACTGGTGATTAGAATGCAAAAAAAAAAAAAAAAAGAAGACCAGTAGTTGAAAATTTTGTTCTTGGTTATAGAAAAGACACTAGAAACTCCATGATGGAACCTTGAAAGACTAACTACCTATTCAATGGAAATGTCTGCCTTTGACAACATAAATGGCAGCTATATGAAACTACCTTGCCAGATGGAATACACTGGAATCAAATTAACTACATCTGTGCAGACAATGGAGAAATTCAATATCAGTGTGAAAAATGCCAGATGCTTACTATGTAACAGACCATCAATTGCTCATATGTGAGTTCAAATTGGAGATGAATTAAAACAAATACAGAAGAGTCAAAATTTGAACTTGAGTATATCATACTTGAATTTAGAGACTATCTAAACAATAGATTTGACACATTGAACATTAATAACCAAAAAATAGATAAGCAAGTTGTACAAGGAGATCATACATGAAGAAAGCAAAAGTTCATGAAAATGACAGGAAAAAAGGAAAGACAAAACAGATGTCAGAAAAGACTCTGAAACTTACTTTTCCACATAGAGTATCTTCAGTGAATAGAAGAAATAATGCTTATGAGGAACCCATATAGACAAAAAACAGTTGTTTTAAAATCAGAAAATGAGTGTGCCAGGGTTGTATCCTTTCACCATATTTAATCAGTACATATGCTGAGCCAATAATCTGTTTTGGATTGTATGAAGAAGAATATGGTATTAGGATTGGAGTATGACTATTTAACAACGTGCAAATGACACAACCTTACTTGCTTGAAGCCAAGAATACTTAAAATATTCACTAATGAAGATTAAAGAGTATGGCCTTCAATCTGGATTGCACCTCAGTGTAAAGAAAACAAAAATTCTCACAACTGTATCAATAAATAACATCACGATATGCAGAGACAAGATTGAAGTGATCAAATATTTCCTTTTACTCAGATTCACAATCTATACTCATGGAAGCAGCAGTCAAGAAATCAAATGATGAATTGCATTAGGCAAATCTGTTGCAAAAGAACTCTTTCAAGTGTTAAAGAGCAAAGACGTCACTAAAGGACTAAGGTGTACCTGACCCAAGACATGGTATTTTCAATTGCCTCATATTCATGTTAAAGTTGGACAGTGTATTAAAAAATCATGGAAGAATCCATGTATTTGAAATAATGTGTTGGTGAAGAATATTGAAAGTGTCAGAAAACATACAAATCTCTCTTGATGGAAGTACAGTCAGAATGTTCCTTAGAAAGGAAGATGGCAAGACTTAATTTTGGACATATTGTCAGGTGGGAGCTATCCCTGGAGAAGGACATCATGCTTGGCAAAGTGAGTAAAAGGAAATGAGGCAGATCCCCAATGAGAAGGATTGATACACTGGCAGCAACAATGAGCTCTAACATAGCAACCATGGTGCAGGACCGGACAGTGGTTTGTTCATAGGGTCACTATGAGCTCAAACTGCATGATGGCACCTAATGACACTAACACAACAATGCATTTGGCAAATCTGTTCCAAAATACTTATTTAATGTATTAAAAAGCAGATATGTCACTTTGAACACTAAGGTGCACCTGACCCAAACCATGGTATTTTCAATAGTCTCATAATGCATGTGAAAGCTGGGCAATGAATAAGGAAAAGCTTAGGTTTGTTCTTATTCTATGTAGTTAAGAAAAATTGAACTAATTATTTGGCTGTTTTTATTAAGAGTCTAGTTTCTACTGAACTTTGCCGACATGAAACTAGTTACTATATAGGACATCTCATTATTACTGTCTTCTAATACTTACTAGTTTCTTACTAGTCTCTATCTTCCTGATTTTTCTTCTTTTCTCTGTGTGTGTATGTATGTGAAATGTGTGTGAGTTAAAGTCACAAGATATTGTGCCAATAATTATCATACCAATAATTCTGTGTAATCATTTCTCTTATTCTGAGCTGATTTTTTTCTTTTGTTATAATTATGTTAATAAAATTAATGTAGTTAATTAAACCACACATGCAGTCTCTGAACAAATAATCTCAGAAGTTGGTTAATATGAAGAAAAACGTAACATCAGGATTGGAGGAAGACTCATTAACAGCCTGTGATATGCAAATGATACAACTTTGCTGGCTAAAAGCAAATAGGATTTAAAATACTTAATGATGCAGATAAAAAAAACCCTCAACCTTTGGTATGGGTTGTACCTGAGTGTAAAGAAAACAAAAATCCTCACAACTGGATCAATAAATAACATCATAATAAAAAGAGAAAAGATTGAAGTTGTCAAAGACTTCATTTTGTTTGGATACACTATCAACACTCATGGAAACAGCAATAAACAATCAAATAATATATTGTATTAAGTAAATCTGTTAAAGTGTTCAAGAGCAAAGATATCAATTTGATAACTGAGGTGCTCCTGACCCAAGCCCTGGTATCTTCAATAGCTTTATATGCATATAACAGTTTGACAGTGAGTAAGGAAGACAGTAGAAGAATGGATGTATTTGAATTATGGTGTTGTGGAAGAATACTGACAGTACCATAAAGTGCTAGAAGAACAAACAAATCTATGTTGGAAGAACAGCTAGAATATGCCTATGAAACCAGGGTGGAGAGACTTCATCTCTCCTACTTTGGACATGTTATAAGGAGAGAACAGTCCTTGGAAAAGGATATCATGCTAGGAAAAGTGGCAGGTCAGCGAAAAAGTGGAAGACCCCCAACGGGATGGATTGGCACAGTGGCAGCAGCAATGCGCTCAAGCTTAGAAGGGATTGTGAGGATGGTTCAGGACCAGGCAGGGTTTTGTTCC
>NW_006408629.1:2693172-2699265 GCF_000296735.1 Chrysochloris asiatica
ATGGCACCTGACAACAACAATGTAACACTATAACATCAAAACCCACTGTCGTCAAGTAGAATTTGATCTACAGTGACTGTATGTAAGGTTTATAAGACAGTCATCTTTATGGGACAGTTATCTTACTGGAATCCCTGTATGGCACTAAGGATTAATGTACTGGATTGCAAGGTTGATTTGTACCACAAGGTCGGTGATTCAAGCTCACCAGCCACTCATAAGCAACCCTATTCAAGGTCACAAAGAGTCAGAACCGGCTGGATGTCACTTAAGGACTATGTTTATGGGAGCTGACAGCCTCACCTTTCTCATGCAAAGCAACTGGTGAGTTTGAACTGCTTGGTGATTATCGGTGAATTTGCTACTTCACAGTACCATCAGATTTTCTTATATAACATCATCATTATCTACAAATATGAGTTATGATTTTTTATAATAATAATGGCAGAGTGGCTTATTGTTTTTGCTAAGTTACTTGGAGTTGTTTTTGCCTCATAGTGAACCTGTACAGTGTTTCTATGTCTATACATTTTTTCAGTAACAGAAAATAAAGCCTCATCTTTTTTGGAAAACTCTGCCACCAACTATTAGTGTACATTTTGGTATGATGCTCTATGGTAAGCACTTTACTGCTAACCACAAAGTCAGCAGTTCAAATTGACCAGCCTCTTTAGAAACTCTATACAGGATCACTTTGAGTCAGAATTTATTCCACGACAATAAACAACAACAATTAATTTCTTTAAGTTCCCAAGATTGTTGTGCATCCAATGTTGCAAAGTATATAAAATGTTGCATATAATTCATGAGAAGCGATTCTCTGTTTTCTTAATGGTGCAGGTGACAGGAAAAGAATCAACATACAGGATTTTAGGTTGGATTCATTCTTATACTAATCACAAATTTGGAGCAGTTCTATAAACAGGCATCTCTGTTGGAATATCTCCAAGACCTGCAACTAAGCCCAGTCCATGTAAATATCATTCCCCTTCATATATGGCAGCTACATTTCTAATTGCTGAAAACATGCACATTGTCAGGGAAAGGGACTGATAATTCAGCCACTGAGCCAATATAGAGAAGTTATTCATTACTGGGTTCAACCCAAGGTCAAGAACATCAAAACGAAACCATTAAGCAAAATGGTGACAGGCCTGGTAGTGAGAATGCAGAAAGAATATACTGCCATGTGAAGCCAGGTCAGGGAACCAGGAACCAAAAAGTGAGTTGTTGAGTCAAAGTCAGAATAATCAGCCTTGAGACCAGAGGTATATGTTAAACAGGTTTTTTCCAGATGGAGTAGAGGAGGAGAGCAAAAGAGAGGCCAGTCACTATTAAATAGGTGAGGCTACAGAAATAAATCATCAGTGCCTAACTGTGTTCACAAATTGTGGTTCATTCTTTCAGAATACTTGCTTCTCCACAGTCTAGGCTTCCTCTCCTGTACAAATCTGGAGAAGAAATGGGAAAGGGTGCATTTATTCTTTTCTGCTGAAGAAGCATTGTTTTGACCTCCTTTATTCAGAGTATAAAGAGCTCTGGTAGTGTAGTGGTTATGAATCGGGCTGCAAACTGCAAGGTCAGCAGTTCAAAACTACCAGCTGTTCCGCAGGACAAAGATGAGGCTTTCTGCTCCCATAAAGATTTACAGTCTCAGGAAGCCTGTACAGGGTCACTATGAGTCTGAACCGATCCACAGCACTTAACAACAACAACAAAAAAAATTCAGAGTATGTATTGGACTGACTTCCTTATACCAGTCTGAAGTTTAGTTCCATTTCACAAAAAGGGGGTTTCAAAAGAAAATTATATGTAAGCATATTACATTTTAACACTCCCCTTAAGATGATGTTGAATCCATTTACTTTAAGGACTATAGAATTTTTTTTTTTTTTTTTAGAAGTTGGCACAACTTGTGTTCTCAGTAATTAGATTTTAAATTTCTTTATTTAATTTGTGTAGGTTTAACAGAAAATATCACTTGTATCAAGAACACCAAATAAAATGCAGAATTCTGTGTCTAGTGTCTAGGTGTAAATGTTGCTGTAAATATTTTGTTGTATGGCTATGGTTGAATTGGTTCCAATTCATAGAAACTCCATAGAGTTTCTGAATCTGTATCTCTTTATGGGAGCAGAAAGCCTCATCTTTCTCCCATGGTGGCTAGTAAATTTGAACTGCCAACTTTCAGGTTAGTTGTCCAACTCATAACCCACTATGCTTCCAGGGCTCCTGTATGACTATGTTGTTGCTGTTAAGTGCTGTGGACTCAGTTCTGGCTCATAGTGACCCTGTATAAGGTTTCCAAGGAACAGCTGGTGGGTTAGAACTGCTGACCTTGTGGTTTACAGTCTAGTGCTGATCCCATAGAGCCACTTCAGGAGTCCAAATACCAAAGTTATTTTCTGGAAATGCCCAATTTGTTGCTGAAACCTGGAACTAGGACAATAATATGTGATAATGTTTGAAAACATCTTAAGGACTGGCCAATTTCTACATCCTATTTTTCACATGGTGGCTACAGAAACACCTACTCAGGTATGAAAAGTCAAGAAAGGGTCATGTATCACCTTGTCTTTGTTTCAAACACTTTATTGAAGTAGAGTTCTTGGCCTGCCACTGGGATAGACTCACACAGTTCTGGGTGTCTGGGAAATGCCTGTTTCATTAAGTCTCCTGAACCCTATCATGTGACACTTCTGAAGTAGTGACCAGTTTACTTAAAACAAAGAAGTTTTGACCTTTCTCCCCTTCTGAAACTAAAAACAGATGAAGTTAAAGTGACTCATTTCCGGGCTTTAAATATTCTCTAAGAAACATTTCTCCAAGCAATTTGGGAACTCAATTCTTTCTTGCCTTATTTTTATTTTATACTTTTACATAAATATCTCATTCCCTTTTTGTCAAGGTCAACATATTTATCACTCATATTCATGATGAAGCTCTCTATACTTCTTTTTCCTTTTAGTTTTCTTTCTTTCTTTAAAAGAAAAAAAAATTATCTGTGTTGTTTATAACCATGACCCTTGATCCTTCAAGTCTTAAAACAGCTTGGCTTTCAGCAACTAAATCTGACAAGGTCAGTATTTGTCTGTTTATTCTGAGAATACTATTTACCCACTGGGGTTTTTAAAAGCAATTCTGTAAAACATCACTTGGAAAAAGTTTGTAGCATTCATAGAGACTTCTATAAAGTCAGACAATAAATGACAACAATAAATAAATGACAGCACCCTGCTCTGATTTTTGAACTCTGAGACAAACATCACTATCTGAACACTTGTCACTTCAACAGTTGCACTGACCAAAGTTTAAAAAATAAATTATTAGAGTAATTATACACATAGGTTGCCTAATTATAACATGCTTTACCTTGGTAAGGCCTCTCTTAAATTTTAAGTTAACAAAAAATACTACTGAAATATTTATTGAAGTTTTCTCTTTAAAAATATTTCTGTTAAAATTTTAAAGTTATTATTTAAGTAATGAGTTAAAGGTATAAAGAGAAAAAACAGATCTTTACAGCAATAAAACCATCAAACAAATCTATTTTTGATGTGAAGGTAAATTGTGAGGCAGTATGGGATCATAATTTGAATATAAGAAGACAAAAACTGATTCTGAACCAAAAATAATCGTGAATGTTATTTGAAAAAAGTTTATTTGTCTAAGATTCAAAGATATTCCACTAGGCCCAGATGCAGCCTTGTGTTCACTTGCACTGCTTAGTATACCTCTGCTCCAGTATGAATACAATAGTATACAACCATTGTGATAAAGCAAAAACGTAACTTTCTAGTTGTACAGTTTCAATATGCTACCTCTTTCCATTACTGGAAAAATCTCTCTCCAACCAATGAAGTCAAGTATGATAACACATTCAAATCTCATTAAGAAGAACTCTATCTGCTACATTTTGAATAAAAATAAATCAATAAATAATACTAGGAAATGCACTGCTAATTCAGGATGCGCTGCACTAGCAAACAAACATCTTAAGGGTGGTGGAGGAAGGGTGGAGAGGGTGTGAAAGGACATTTCTGCCATTGGGAATGTTTTATGAGTTCTTTAGAAAAAGTAAAGATTCTTGAATCCGTGGTTCAGGAGAATGAAGGAGCAGGTGGTGCCTGGGAGGATACACATTGCTAAGTCTGCATTTATTCCTTTAGCTCAAACTGTATATTAATCCAATAAGATGGCATAATAAAATAATGCATTTTTCAAAATGCTTAGCTGGCATTTGGGGAGGGGTGGACATTTTTATTATTTACTAAGGAATGCATCTCGAAGGAACTGGTTAAGCAAAAGAAGCTGGCGCTGTAGGCTGCTCTGGCCTCCAGGGGTCACCCTTCCCTTTAATCGCTACACAATAATCTGTCACCCCACCCAGAGGGACCTGGTCTTTGAGTAGCTTCTTGGGTCCTAGTGAATCTAAGAATCCCAGAGAATGCATTTTATGTCCCAGAAGCTCTGTTGGATATCACTTCCCCCCTCAGCCAGCCATGTGTCTCTGTCTGCTGCCATGCTTTTGCAAGTGCCCTCTTGTTGTCTAAGTCTGATGTCCCTAAAACCCTTTCTGCAAGCCTCAGACCATTTTGTGCAAAATGGACATGACCTGGCTTGTTATTCCCTACAGCACAGCCAAGAACAGACTGACATATTTAACAAAACATTTCTAAGGGCTTAAGGATAACAATGATGAAAGAAATTAAGGGAGGAAATGAAACCGAACAGGATACTAGATTTATGTGCTTTCTCCCACAGTGTGCACACCAAGGCCCCACACTGAGATTCCCTGCTTTCTCCTTCACCTCTCACCCTGCCCCCCACACACATATACCCTCCTTACTTCATGTTGAGCTGGCTAGCTTGCTTCTCTCCCACATACAATCAAGATCTTCAAGTCCTCTGTGACCACCATAGAAAGAAACATTTGTTTGCCTGAAAGAAGGCATGATCTGATATGCAAAGAATATAACTCTTTGTCTTGTTTTAATAATATGACCATTTCCTAATAGAATATTTGCTTTAATGTATTTGAATCAAGATTGGTGTAGGAGAGGAAAATTGTGTATAGTGACACTGTAGTATAAGCATTGAGCTGTAAACCACAAGGTTGACAGTTTAAACCCACCAGCTGCTCCTTGGAAACACTATGCAGGGTCGCTTTGAGTTTGAACCAACTCAATGGCACTTAGCAACAACAGTAACAGCTATTAATAGTCAAACAAATATTGGGGTCCATCTGTGTATCCCATTCTACTGGTGAGTTAGTTATTAAAATGAAGTAACCTTATGTTATTTAAGGCATAGTAAGCATGGCAATGGTAGTAAGGTTGGCCCAGGATCAGGCAGTGTTTTGTTCTGCTGTGCATAGGGTTTCTATGCCATCGGTACTGACCTGATGGCACCTAACAACAACATCTGGCTTCCAAGACTCTCTGAAGACACTCAGAAACAATGAAAACCTTAGACATACAGAGTGAGGAATTGCAAAGAACTAGAAATGATAGTGACAATCTGGCAGGGAGTGGGGTGGAGGTCAGGATGGAGCAAAGATCAAAGATCATTATGTATGGAGAGGCAAGAAGAGATGGAAAAGAAAACTACAAAATAGATCTGCAAACTGGAATACTTTGTATACTGTGTCTCCTCAGTGAGATAAACCTAACTTACAGAGACCTTGTATAGGGTTTTCAAGGCTGTAAATTTTGTTGTTGTTGCTGTTGAGTGCCATCATGTTCATTCCGACCCATAGCGACTCTCTATAGGGTTTCCAAGGAGCAGCTGGTGAGCTTGAACCACTGACATTGCAGTTCAAAGCACTTTGCACTTAGCCCACAGTGCATTAGCTCTCAGCACCACACCAGGACTCCAAAGAAGCTGAATCCTTGACCCTCTCTAATGGAGCAGCTGATGAATTTGAATTGCAACCTTGTGGTTTTGTTGTTGTTGTTAAGTGCCTTCGAGTCAGTTCCGACCCATAGCGACCCTGTACAGGGTTGTGGTTAGCAGCTGTCTAACACCACCAGGAGTCCTTTCAGTAAACCTTTTGTTATAAGGTACCATGGAGTAGGTTCCAACTCATCCCTA
>NW_006408629.1:2706765-2709114 GCF_000296735.1 Chrysochloris asiatica
TTGACCATTCAACATTTCTTTTTTGGTACAGTGACTCTATTCCTTTCATCTTATTTTGATGCTCTCATCAAAAATATTCCAACCTAAGATTTCAATTTTTACCTCAGTTCATAATCTATTATGCTACCAGAACTCCTTGGTCTTCCTTGTAGGCATATGGATAATTTTCTATAATTGTGCTTCAGTACAGGTCTTGAAATGATTTTTTGACAATGAAAGCAATAGCATTCCTTTTCAACTTGTCATTGCCAGCATAGTAAACCATATGATTGTCAATTTAAAATGGCTAATATCAATCCATTTCATCTTACTAATGCCATGGATATAAATCTTTATGTGTTTCATTTCATTTTTGACAACTTGCAATATTCTTAGATCCATTCTATATTGTGAGATTTGAAGTTGTTTCTTTTTGAGTTGTGCCCCACCAGCAACTGAAGGTTCCGAAAGTTTTACTCCATTCCCATCACTATGGTCAAGTCTACTTTAAGGAGGCAGATCTTCCCCAGTCATGTTTTGAGCAACTTCCAACCTGAGGGGTTTATCTTCTGGCACTACATATGACAATTTTCTGCTGCTATACATAAGGGTTTCCTCTTCTGGCATTATATGTGATAATATTACATTCAGAACTAGTCTCCCTTTGCCTTCTTCTTAGTGTGTCTTAATCTGGAAGTTCTCAAACCTGTCCACCATGAGTGATCCTGCTGGTATTTAAAATTCCAGTGGCATAAACTCCCACATCACAGTAGAATTCAAGCCACCACAATATGACAAACTGACAAAATAAGTTGTGGGGAGGATGATTGGCAAAAACCATCTTCTCACATCTATTATTTTTAATACTTTGAACAAGTTTTACAGCCTTGGAAATCCTATGCAGGGTTGCTATGAGTTGGAACCGACTCCACGGCACACCACCACCATGACCATGAAGGCAATAGAGTCATTAATAAAGCTCACAGTAGTATAATTTTCTGTGTGAAGAAGTTGAAACGTTGTACTTATGTTACTATTTCACAATAGTGCCAGTAATAACTGAAATTCAGATCAAGGTAGATAAGTTACAAGACTCAAGTTACAAGGTGGCTTCACTGGTTGAGTCTAAAGCATTCCTCATAATTTGTGTGCTATCATTCCAAGAATTTTTTTTTATCCATACCTGTCTCTCTGTAGGGGTTATTCACTAATAAGCAATTAGCTACTAATAGTTCATATTGATCAGTCCATGAAATGGTTTTGATTCCCTTTCGATGCCACTCTGAAATCCACACTTTCTTCAAAACAATGATAAACCCAAGCCATAGAACGTCCTGACTCTAGAGACTTACTTAACCCATTTTCTTACAGCATCCTTGGAAACCCTATACAGGGTCCTATGAGTTGGAATCAACTCAGTGGCACTTAACAACAACAGTGAGCACAGTATTAGGGAGACAATTCTGGGAACCTATTGCACCCCTAAGAAACATGGGAGTTTATGCCTGCTCCTATGACAGACCTTTCCTCTCACCACCGCTCTTCACTTAAAATTGGACAATTGGGTCCTCATTACTGGCACTTTGAATCTTGAGCAGAGCAATACAAAACCAGAAGAAAACACTGGAGGCAGTCATTTATTTTTTATAAAGGGTTTCCTCAGAAGCATACTTAGGAACTCAATCAATATTCGCTAAGTTACTTTTCAAATGAGAAGAATATTTGATAGAATAAAGTAATCTTCTAATAAGAAAACTACTAATTCAGTTAGATTTTCTTAATAATATCTAGAAACATCAAAATGCAGACTCTTCATTAATCAGAATGTCTGCATAAAATTAAATGTCATCCATGTGAAAATTGTATACTTTTTCTGATGCTAAATAATAACCAATTTTACTTGAATACATTTGCTTCATTCTCAAAGTCCTTTATAAGGCCAACAGAAGAGAGAGGAATGTGGAATTCATAGGCAAAGAACACTGAGTCATAAAATGGAGTTCGTTATGCTCTATGACCTTTTCTGTAATATTTTAGTGCATTCCTTTGATATGAAAAGACCAAGATCACATTGCATTCATAACATACTTGCTACTTGCACAAACAGTGGTTAATCTCATTTTCTGCTTTTCAAAAATTCTAAATGATTCTTTCAGCATGTTTGTGAACATCCTAGTATGTGATATATGGAAAGGTCATTGTGTTATCAATGATTTCACAAGTTAAAAATTACATAAAATTCAGATAGCAAAGTACAAGGGCTGACTATACCATAGAAATAATAATAATAATTGCTGCTTGCATAAAACTTTAATTTTTGACAGTACTTTAATGATTGGACTTAAAAATAGTTTACATTTTATGAAAGAA
>NW_006408629.1:2709214-2715978 GCF_000296735.1 Chrysochloris asiatica
GCAGCCCGATTCATAACCACTACGTTACCAGAGCTACTTGCACAATAGAAGGGATATTTCCTAGTTCTGTGACATAATCACAGTTGTTGTTTGACTAACTTTCTACTTTGCTGATCATGATGTCATTCTCCAGGGAATGATTACACCTGATAATATGTCCAAAGTATGAAAGACAAAGTCTTAACCATCCTAGCTTCTAAAAAGCATTGTGGCTATACTTCTTTCAACACAGATTTGTTTGGTCTTCTGGCAGTCCATGGTACTTTCAATATTCTTCTCCAATATTATAATTAAAATGCATGATTTCTTCCTTAGTCATCGTCCAGCTTTCACCAACATATGAGACTATTAAAAATACCATGATTTAGGTCAGGCACACCGTAGTCCTCAAACTGACATCTTTGCACTTGAACACTTTAAATATTGATGTTGGTGTTAAGTGTTGTGGAGTCAGGTCCAACCCACAGTGACCCTCTATATGTTTTCCAAGGAGCGACTGGTGAGCTTGAACCACTAACTTTGTGGTTCAAACAGACCTGAGCATTCAGTCCAGTGTATTAACTCACAAAGTCACACCAAGACTCCACTTTAAACATAGACTTGCCTAATTCAATATGTCATTTGATAACTTGAGTACTGCTTCCATGAGTATTGGCAGTTGATGCAAGCAAAATGAAGTCTTTGGCCACATCAATCTTCTCTCTACTTACCATGATGTTATCTATTGGTCTAGTTGTGAGGATTTTCATTTTCTTTACATTGAAGTGCAATCCATACTGAAGGCTGGGGTCTTTGATTTTCATTATCATCATCATCAGTATTTTAAGTCCTCTTCACTTCCATCAGTGAGATAGCCTGTCCTTATTAAAGGCTAACTCTGGGCCTAGGCAAGAATCCTGGTATGAACTTGTAGGATAAGCATTGAACTACTTACTGCTAGTTCGGTGGTTCAAACCCATCAGACATCCTTGGAAATCCTACACAGGGTTACTATGAGTCAGAACCAACTCAACAGCACTTAACAACAACAATGGGGCCTAGGCAAAGACCAAACACAAGAAATTAAGCCTCCCTGGAACTTGTCAATGTGTTTTTATCTGTTCTACTTTGTGAACATTCTGACAAGACAATAACCTAATATCCATGCAAACCAATATTACTTTAACCCTTATTCAAGTCTCTTCAGAGGAGATCATTATGAAGGAAACATTATGAAAGAGGTTTCTTAGTAATGACAGTTTTCATTTCTGGTCAAAACAGGAACACTATTCACTTAAATACATTTCTAAGAAGATATTCTAGTGACCAGATATTATTACTTGAGCAGTACATTTCAAAGCATTTTTCTCAATGGGGTCCAGAAATTTACTTGGCTATTGTGATAAATATAATTCCTTCATCTTGTTGCTTTTCAAATGCTATCCTAATACCCCTTACAAAGAGGAGCCCTTGACAATGGCCCAACTAGTCCAGCAGCACTCAACATGACTTGGCCAGTTGCATACAACTGCCATCTGAAGTCACTGCAGTCCGTATCACTGAACACCTGTCCCTCATTCCTGGCTTACCCATTTAATATTGTAGTTACTGTTTAGTGCTGTTGAGTTCATATGACCCTTTATAGGGATTCTAAGGAACAGCTGGTGGGTTTGAACCATCAATCTTGTGGATAGCAGTTGAGTGCTTACCCTACAGTGTCACATTAGGACCTCTAGCAATATAGCACAGAATCTTTCCTCCTTCCATTGTTCTTCTTCTTAGTTTCCAGCAAGTGATCTCTGACTCATAAGAACAGCAGATATAATAGAAGAAAACATTGCCAAGTCTTGCATCATCTTCAAGATGGTATGCTACAAGATTGTCACAACCACTGAGTGTTTTGAATATCTTCATACCTGGGGGTGGTGGCTTATCTTCTACCACTATCTTGGACAATATTCTGTTTTAGTGCATAGGACTTTCGTTAGCTAATTTTTGGAAGATTGCCAGGCCTTTTTCCCTAGTCTGTCCTACTCTGGAAGCTCCACTGAAACCTATTCAGCATGGAGGCCCCTGATAGTATTTAAAATACTAGTGGCATAGCTTCCAGCATTATTGTGACATGCAAGCCACCACAGTACAACAAACTGGCATATAGCTGATGGTTCTCCATGTGGATTCCCAATAAATTTTATTGAATCAAAGTAAAGAGAAGTAATGAGTCTAAGGAGGAGAAGTGGGTAAGAAAAGCAGGAGTGGGTAAGAAAAAAACAGGGGTCAAGATGCAGAATAGATATCCAAAATTTTCCTGAATCTCAGTCATGTGGGTGAGATAAGCCAAATGAAGTTAGAGGTCACTTCTCTGTGCAAAATCTTCAGAAGATAATATTTTTTCTGGAGAATTGTACTATACTCTAACTTATTTAATGACTAGAACTTCAGTCTTCTCAACCATGTCATTTCATTAACATGTTTTGCATGTAAACTTCTAATTGGTTTCTTTATATTTGCTTTTAAAATGAATATATTCCTCTGTGTTAACATTTTATATAAAATCATTGTCTAGACATGTACATGTACCACTAAAATTAAATCATCAATAATCACTATCTGAAATGAATTACATTCCAAAAGCTCTGGCTAATGATTTATCTCTTCTTCATGGAACCGATCCTATCAGATTGATTTATATAGCAGCCAATCATGTTTCAGTAAACTGCAGCATGCACATGCATCTTTAAGTGATGATAAACTGTGACTGTCCATTTATTTGTACAACACCAGCAAAAGGAAAAGAAAGAAAGAAGAAAAGAGGAAGTTCTCACCTCTTTCAAAACCATCCCAAAATGACCAAATCCTTTGAGAAATGATAGTGGCCAATTCTACATCAAATTTCATAATAACCGGTATGAGAGCATGCATATGCAAAATTATACAAAAAAAATTCTAAACACTAAAATGGTGGCATTTGATACTGAAAATTCTTTGCCTTTGCATGTTGACATCATTTGCTTTGATAGGAAGGTACCTTTTTGCACATTTACATTATTTGCTTTGATAGTAAATGCTTTTGTTAGTTGTTGAGGTGATTGACAACCTCATGCTGTTCTATTTAATTGCCTTTTCTGCCATGCAAGGTTTTCTGTTTAGAAGAGTCTGTTTCATAAATAAATCCAAAATGTGTGTGTGTGTGTGTGCGAACTACAGAGCTTTCATTTCTCAAGCCAATTCTATAACCACTCAGTTACAGCTGTCGCCATATTGATTTGTATTTACACTGGACTTCAGTCTCATCTTCCATGTTCTTTGTCTTTTCTATGATTAAAAGATTAATGGATATCCTTAAATGCATGAAAATCTTTTCAAACAGTCTTTATATTTGAGGGTTAAGTGGTGGTGTTGTACATATAGTCTTTTAGCAATATTTGTAAAAAAGTTTAAGGCCTAAGCAATTATTCCCTACAAAACTTTCAAAGATTTAAAACCTCTAAGGATTTTATACTCCTCTTGAATTTATTTCTAGTTTTTAAAACATTTTTCTATCAACTTACATTGTACCAACAACCATTTTTCTAGCTAATAAAATAAAGTAGAAAAACACTACTTTGAAAAGGTATGTCATAATGATTTAAAAATTCTTCTCTCATTCAGAACTTGGTCATTATTTTGTGTTAGACAATATATTTAGTTCAACATTGCTAAAATATTTAGCATTCTTTAAAATTTAAACTTAAAATTAAGTTCAAACAATTATTGAAAGTTAGTCCTTACCATGATGATGTGTTATTTGTACTTGTCTTCAAGATGTACAATAGGTTTTCAAAAAATATGTGGAAAAAATTAAATTACTTTTTAATTAAATTTTTGCATGAATTTTTGAAGTTCCATCAGACTACAAGGTAGTTTTTACTCATAATTTTTAATTTGGTCAACTTGGTTTTTTACTGCATCTAGATGACATATTGGAGTCCTGGTGTGGCCCTGTGGATTAATACGTCAGACTGCAAAGCTGTTTGAACTGCAAGGTCTGTGGTTCAAACTCACCAGCTGCTCCTCGGAAACCTATACAGGGTCACTATGGGTTGGAACCAACTTGATGGCACTTAACAAAAAGAAGATGACTCATAACATTTGTTATTGTTATTAATAGCCTTCAAGTCAGTTCTGACCCATAGCAACTTTGTATAGGGTTTCCAAGGAGCAATTGGTGAGCTTGAACTTTGATCCTGCCGTTCAAATGGCTTTGCAGTCTGGTGCATTAACCCACAGCACTAGACTAGGACTCCCAACACATAACATAGTTGATAATCATTTCTGCAAGGATTTTATAGCTCAACACACCGAGTATAAATACTATGGTGACTTTTTATCCAACTTAGTTGTGAGCCTGAATCAAAAAGACACAGAATTTACAGGCAGAGAGAAAAATGAAGCTCAGACTGTGCTTCAAGTGGTCTAGAAATAAAAGGTAGACCAAATGTGATTGTTTCAATTATCAAATGAAGTAAAGTGAGCTACATAAAATATTTAAAATTTAATCCTAGCATTACTACTTAATAGTTGTTTATCTGCAAACCTCTCTTAACCATTATTCATATTTAAAATGATTATCTTAAATAATTTCATATAATTCATATTTAAAATGGAGATCAATAGTATCTACTTTATCAAAATACTTATGAGCATTAAATGTAATAACATATTTGATACATAACACAATTTTTGAGGGTAGAACTTGGTCACATTGTGAAATAGACTGAGTGGGCACTTTCTTTCTTGTACCTAACTCTCAAATTTTGTTTATTTTGCCTCCAATTTTTCATAATCCATTGTAGAGTTTCTTTCTATAGACTGAATTTCTCATTCATAGATTCAATAAGTATTTACTCAATAGATGCTATTGGTATTGTAACTGTGAATTGTTGTTGTTAAGTGCCATTGTGTAAGTTCCAACTCAAATCAACACAAGGAGCTGCTTGTGGAGTTGAACTACCAACTTTGCAGTTAGCAATCCAGTGCTTATCCTAAAGCACCACATTGTGCATAGGGTAGCCTAAAGTGGGAACTGGACCATAGCAAATATTCAAATAGGTAAATACCAAATGTGAAATGCTAATTTATCAGTCAGGGTCCCAGCAGGAAACAGATGGTATTCTCAAATCAGTAATTGCAGGATGTGTAATAAGGGACTATTTACAAAATTGGGGAAGTGTTTAGGGAAACTAATAGAAGATAGTGCAGTATCCACAGGCCAGAAATAGGTAAGAGCTTTAACAATTCCTTGGCCTAAATGGGCAAGGAAAGGAGTAGTTATAGGAATCCAGAAAGAGTATTACCTGAAAGAAAAGGACACAGGGCAGCAAAACCAACATTAGATGATATGGAAGGTAGAAGCCAGGAGAACAGATACCTAGCCCTCATTCCTAACATCTGAATCTTCCCTCCCATGGAATAAATGCAGAGGACAAGAAGCTCATTGAAGAAGTTCACAAAGATGAATCTCCAAGTTAAAGAGCAAGGTGGAGAATGGTAAAAAACAGTTTTAGAGATAAATGGAAATTACCATCATAGATATAAAAGAGGACAAGTAGGCTTTAGAGAATGCACAAAGAATCATAGTTTCATAATATAGTAAGGGCAATACTATGGAGGAGGCAACAAAAATGGAGTTCTAAGGAATGAGAAGTCAATTGCGTAAACATACACGCAGAGAGAATTCCAGGCAGGTAGAAAACTTTGGGCAATAAGATCAGGAAAGATCTCATTGTATCATGATTTGAAAGAGGGCCCATGAGATTTCATAAGTCAAGGTAAAGGATTTAGAACTAACTGAGAATCCAGAAGATGACATTTAAAAGATCCTTCTGGATGCAGTATAAAAAATGAATTAAATAAGAAAAGTTAAAAAGAACAATTAAAAAATACTATAAAGTAAATGCCACAAGGCACAATTAAATAATTACATATTAAATGAACTATACAAACCACAATACCTATAGGTTTCCGAAGAAAGGACGTGGACTTTTAACTTGATTTAGTATTAAATGTCTATAGAAGATAGGGGTTTCAACGGAAACTTAAAGACTGATACAGAATTAAAGCAAGAGGAGGAAAAGGAGATTGCTCTAGGACTTAGTCTCTGATCTATATTATTAAGTATTGTAAGTTTCCTAGGCTTCTAAAAATTAAGGTTGTGTCGTCTGCATACCACAGAGTCCACGAGTCTTCCTCTAATCCTGATGCCATGTTCTGCTTCATATACTCCAGCTTCCCGAATTATTAATTTGCTCAGTATAAGTATGTTGAAAGGATACAACCCTCGGGCATACATTTTCTAATTTTAAACCATTCAGTGTACTTTTGTTCTGTTCAAATGACTGCCTCTTAGTCTACTTAACAGCTTCCTCTGTAACAAATTCTTCGCAATGTTATCTAGAGCTTGTCATGATCGATCCTCACAATAGAAAGTCTTTACATAGTCACTAAAGTACAAGCAAACATTTTTTTGGTATTTTCGGCTTTCTGCCAAGGTTCTGTAATGTCAACAGTGATATTCCTAGTTCCATATCCTCTCAGAATCCAGCTTGAATCTCTGGCAATTCCCTGCCAATGTATTGCTGCAACACTTTTTGAATTATCTTCATCAAAATTTTACTTCATGTGATATTAATGACATTATTCGAAGATTTCCACATTCTATTGGTTTACCTTTCTTTGGAATGGGCACAATTGATTGGTCATGTAACTGTCTTCAAAATTTTTTCAGCATAAATGAATGAGTGCCT
>NW_006408629.1:2722373-2725509 GCF_000296735.1 Chrysochloris asiatica
ATATATATATATATATTCACAATAAATACTTATGTATAGTAATAAATATATATTTCACTTTTTGCCATAATCAGTGTTAGCTTTTTATACACAAATGATGATAAATTTAATGTTGAAATATTATTTTTCACAGTAAAACTTTAAGCATTTAGTTTTCCTAAATAATTTGTGTAGTTTTCCCTCTGTTAATACCCATTCATATAACTTGTGTATGATGAAAGTTAAGAAGTACCCCCATCAGGAGGGGAGGAAAGGCTGGCAAAACTTGAAAAATGATAAGCTAACTAGAAGTGCCAGTTATAGCTGCTCTTCACATAAAAAATCATAAATTATTTCCTGTTTGGTCCCATTTCTCAGTTGGAACATATTCTCATAAAGGGAGCATGAATAGATTTAAAACTAACTTTATTCTATGAGCAAACATAAACACAATCACTTTTTATTTCTTTAAAGTAGTTAAGTAAACAATGAGTATCATATTTTAAGCTACAGGCATTCCATGGGAATCTCTCTAGAAAGAAATAGTTTATCCTAAAGCTTTATGAGGTAAGCTTATGGAAAAGTATCATCTTTTTGCAATATAGAGTGCAACATAAACTAATCCTTTAATGTCCTTTTTCATCCAGTGACTATAGAAAACACAAATTGTATCTGTTAACAATTATATGGGCTCAATTGTAGCAATGATTGTGAGGATGGTGGAGGACTTGGCAGGGTTTCATTCTGTCGTGTGTAGGGTCGCTATTAGTAGGTACCAACTCAATGGCACCTAACACCAACAGCAATATTGCTTTTCCCCATGAGAAACACAGGGATATTAAAATTGTAGGTACTGTCAGGAATTCCCTTAATTTGCAAATGAACTACTTGATTGAGTTCAATGGGATGTCTTAAGTTTGTTCTAACATGTTTTTCAAATCCTATTCTGTGGAGTCCTGGTGTGGCAATGTGGGTTAAATGCGCCAGACTGCAAAGCCGTTTGAAATGCAAGGTCGGTGGGTCAAGATCACCAGCTGCTCCTTGGAAACCCTACACAGGGTCGTTATGGGTCGAAATCGACTAGATGGCACTTTTACTACAAGAACAACATTCTGTGAAGTGAGGACCTATACTCTAGATTGGGAAAGTGTCAAAATGAGATGTTGTTGCTGTTGTTAAGTGCCAGTCCAGCTGGTTTAGATTGCTAGAGACCCATATAGGGTAGGCTGTAAACCTTAGAGGGAGCAGGAAACCTCATCTTTCTCAGGTTTATATCAGAAAACAACCAAGAGTTTACGCAAACAGTTCTACTCTTGAAGAACTGGAGATTATTTTGAAATTACTAGGTGATTCAAACTCAGAAATAAGTAAATAAAAATGACATCCCCAAGGCATTCCCACAAATTAGGTAGGAGATAAGGAGGAGTTGTAAGATATATAGCCACAAGTATACTTCCGTATAGTCCAGGGACAAATGTGCTAAAAATTTCTTAATGCATCTTGAGAATTTGTGACTTTCTTGTATTTATGCATTATTTTTGTTCTCAGTACTTTTTTCCATGTATTCCCTAGCAGTAAAACCCAAAAAAACACAAATGTTTAGTGCATTTGCTTTGGTCATGTGTAAAGATTGTGTAGGAAAAATGAACAAGAAGGCTGTATCATACTTTTGAGGTGTGTGGAAGGAATGCAGACTATGTAGAGGTGTTGAGAATGTTGGGGGGGGGGAGGAAATATTTGTAATCCTCCATTAAGAATGATAAAGGGGAAGAGAATGAGACCAGAAAACCAAACCCATTGCCACCAAGTCAATTTCAATCCATAGTGGCCCTAAACAACAGAGTAGAACTGCCTCAAGAGGATTTCAAGCATCTAAAGCTTTATGGAAGCAGTTAACCATACCTTTCTCCTGCAGATCAGCTCGTGGTTTCAAACTGGCCAATTTTTCAGTTAGCAATCAAGCACTTATCTACTAGAGAAGTGTCCAAAATGGAACACTATTCCTTTATCAAGAATATTTATTAACATGTTTTTATTATTTCACTACCTTTCCAGGTTTCATAAGGAATAAGAGAATGTAGACCAGTAGCCATTAATTATTTAGGTTCAAAAAACATTTTGCGTTATACTGTCCTCATTGGTATATGCTACTTTTTTTTTATTTTCATATAGTCTATCATACTTTAAGGAATATAAAAATGAGGCTTAGATATACTAGTTTATAAAACTGTCAACTGGAGAAGTAAAGAAAAGAACCTGAGTTTCTAATTCAGCATTTTACCTAGAATGTAATAAATGTGTTTGATGTTATCTCTTTTTCTCTTATCAGTCTGTCTATATTGTCACTGTTAGGTGCCATCAAGTCAGTTCCAACTCACAATAACCTTAGATATAGCAGAACAAATCACTTCTTGAGCCTTCATCATCCTCACAATTGTTGTCATTTTTTAACGCATTTTTTCTGCCACTGTGTCAATCTGTTTTGTTGACGGGCTTCTTTATTGTTGACCCTCCTCTTTATTAAGCATTATGCCCTTCTCCATGAACTGACTAATTTTTCCTGATAACATGTCCAAAGTATGAGAGATGAAGTCTCATTAACCTCACTTCTAAGTAGCGTTCTGATTGTACTTCTTCCAAGACAAATTTTTTTGTTCTTCTAGCAGTCCATGGTACTTTCAATATTCTTCTTGAGCACCATAATGCAAATGCATCAATTTTTATACAGTCTTCCTTATTCACTGTACAATTTTCTGAAAATACCCTGGTTTGGGTCAGGTACAGTTTAGAACTCAAATTAACATCTTTGCTCCTTAAAACGACAAAATCTGATTTGCAGTAGATTTGCATTGTTTGATTTCTTGACTGCTGCTTTTTGTGCCTGTTAATTGTAGACTCACTCAAAATGAAATCTTCGACAACTTCAATCTTTCCTCTGTTTATCATGATGTTTATTGCTCCAGTTGTTAGGAATTTTGTTTTCTTTACAGTAAGGTGTAATCCATACTGAAGACTGTAATCTTTGACCTGACTCAGTATTTTGTTATCTTCACTTCCAGCAAGCAAGATTGTTGTTGTTGTTGTCAGGTGCCATCGAGTCGGAACCGACTCATAGCGACCCCATGCACAGCAGAACGAAACAATGTCTGATCCTGGG
>NW_006408629.1:2725929-2729392 GCF_000296735.1 Chrysochloris asiatica
AGATAGTGTCATCTATATATTGCAAGTTGTTACTGAATCTTCCTTCAATCTTGATGCCTCATTCTTCTTCATAATCAAGCTTCTTGGATTATTTGCTCAAAACACAGATTTAATAAATATCATGTCTGAGTATACAAGTACTGAAATAATTTCCAAAAACACTGATAAATCTATAATTCTCCAAAGAAAATCCTCTTTTCTGATATGAGATATTCTCTGTCTCACATGTCTACAGAAATTACGTCTTGATCTTACACTCTGACCTCTCTTCTCTCTAGGAGCAGCTTTCCAAAATTCTCAGTCTATAGATAGTATTAACACCTCTTGCCATACTTTACTAAACCTAAAGCAATAAATCTAAAACACATAATAGATTCTCCTTGGGGTGCGTGTTTGACTCAAAATAATTCTTTCTTTCCATAAATGACTTCTTTGCTTTATAATTGTAAAATCATGTGCTTCTTCTTGAACATAGGTGATTGATTCAGTTAGTGGGTTGATTCAAGAGTAGTTGATCCAAGATGGTATAATTAGAGTATCTTTCCCCCAAAATTGAAAATTGTATTCTAGAGAGAGAAACTAAAAAGTGATGGAAGTCACATGAATAGAGATTAAGTGAGAAGAATCAACACACTCCTGTTTCTGAGCTATTCATAGATTTCCTACTTCCTTCCCTTCCAGGGCTTTGATTCAGTTCATTATTGGTGTCAATGAGATGTAATATTCCAGTAAATTTCATAACCAGAATCAAGTTTTTGCTGCCAAGGAACCCATTTTCCAAAGACACTAAACTAGTTAATGATTACTTATTCCAAAAAGTTGTTGTTGTTAAGTTCTATTGAGTCAGGTCTGACAAAGCTAATCTTTATTGGGTTTCTAAGGAGCAGTTAAACAGGTTTGAACCACTGACTTTGTGGTTAGCAGTCCAGTGTTTATAATGCCACACCAGAACTCCATTCTAAGAAAGGAATAGTGGAAAATTATAAAAGTGATGGATAATTTTAATATTTTGTTTTAAATTACAGTACTAAAATGCAAACATATTTGTCAAGTATTTTTATATCTAATACTTGGAGTTTTCACTTGTATACCAAAATCATAATGCAATAACTATGAAAAGATGTTTACCTCTGCATTAATGACTATGCAAAAGCTTTCAACTCTGTGAATCATGACATTACAGAGAATGAATATTCTGGAACACATAATTGTGCTCATGAGGAGTTTGTACATAGACCAAAAGTCAGTCATTTGAACAGAACAAGAGGACACTGAATGGTTTAAAACTAATGAAGGTGTGTGCCATGGTTGTATTATTTCACAATGCTTATTCAATCAGCATACTGAGCAAATAATCAGAGAATCTGAATTGGAGGTATACTCATAAACAACAAGTAATATACAGATGCTAAAAATTTGCTTACTAAAAATGAGGAGGACCTAAAATATTTACTAATGAAGATCAATGACCACAACTTTTTGTATGGGTTGCACCTTCATGTAAAGAAAACAAAATCCTTACCACTGAAGCATTAAATAACATCATGACAAATGAAAGAAAGATTGAAGATGTCAAAGGCTTCATTTTTTCTTTGGATTCACCATCAACACTCATGGAAGCAGTACTCAAGAAATGAAACACAGTGTTGCATTAAGCAAATCTACTGCACAAGACTTATTTAAAGTGCTCAAGAACAAAGATGTCAGTTTGAGGACTAAAGTCCTCCTGACCCAAGCCATGTTTTTTTCAGCAGCCTCATATTCTTGTGAAAGTTGGACAATTAATAAAGATCATATAAAAATTGGTGGATTTGAGTTACAGTGTTAGAGAGGAATATTAAAAGTACCATGGACTGCTAGAAGAATGAACAAATCCGTGTTGGAAGAAGTAAACCAGAATGCTCCTTGGAAGCCAGGATGGCCAGACTTCATCTCTCATGCTTTGGACACATTGTAAGAACCAGCCCTTGGAGAAGGATATCATACAAAATAAAGTGGAAGGTTAGCAAAAAAAAAGAAGACCTCCAGCAAGATGTATTGGCACAGTGGTAGCAGCAATGTGCTCAAGCGTCACAACAATTGTGAGGATGGTACAGGACGAGGTAAAGTTTCATTCTGTGTAGCACATGGAATCGCTATGAGTCAGAATTGATGTGACAGCATCTAGAAAAAAACCAACAACAATGATTTCTAGGGCTGCCTTATCCAAAGTGAAATGAGAGTTTAAAGCAATCTGGTAACTGAATTCTTTGAAATTTTAAATATTTTTTTCTAGATCCTTGTAGTTGTTTTACCCACACATTATTTCTGGGTAATTTTGTTTTCATGCTTTTTTCTTACCAAGATTTTCCAAAGTGTTTAAATTGTTTCTAATATATACAACAACTTTCTCTTTTTTGAAGTTCCAGAATGCTAAAATTCATTGAGAGTAATGATGATCTACTGCCTCCCACATCTTATACACTCTACGTTTATGCAGACCCTCATGCTGTTGGTCCCTCTTGAATTTACGATGTACCCATTCCTGGAAACAATTAACAGAGGAACTGATAGTTCCCCAGATATTTAATTTAATGATATAATTACATAATTAAAAATGTTTCAATGGCTATGAACAAGCAATTGACTCTTAAGATTCAGCTCACAGGTAAGAAGCATGTAAAAGAATAATCATTAACTACTTGCATTTATTATGCTGGGGGCATTCATATACTTTTAGGTAAAATAGAAGACATCTATCAATTTAGAAACTTAGTTAAGTAGAAGTACATTAAATGAGTAAATGAGTAGTTATGAAGAAAGGCCTGACTAATATAAATAGGGACTTTAATGACAGTGGAAGAGAAAACATTAAGGCTGTTAAAAATACAGCATAGCTAGGCATTTTTACAATTTCAAATATGTTAATATTTGTTACTAAAGAGATACTTGGGTCATTGAAATAAATAAAAAATGGGCCTTGAACTCAACACTTACTCTTACCTAAGGTGGTTGTTGTTGTTAGGTGCCATCAAGTCAGTACCGACTCATAGGGACCTTACGCAGAGCAGAACGAAACACTGCCAAAATCTGGGGCAAAATCACTACTGTTGCCATGCTTGAGTCCATAATTGCAGCCACTTGGCCAATCCATTTCGCTGGGGTCTTCCTCTTTTTCTCTGACCCTCTACTTTACCAAACATGATATCCTTCTCCAGTAATTGCCCCCTCCAGACAATATGTCCAAAGCATGAGAGACAAAGTTTGGTCATCTTGGCTTCCAAGAAGCACTCTGGCTGCACTTCTTCCAAAATGGATCTATGGGTTCTTTTGGCAGACCATGACACTTTCAATATTCTCCCCCAGCACCATAACTCAAAAGCATCAATTCTTCCACAGTCTTCCTTATTCACTGTCCAGCTTTCACATGCATGTGAGGTTATTGAAAATGCCATGGTTTAGGTCAGGCGCACCTTAATCTTCA
>NW_006408629.1:2731787-2733702 GCF_000296735.1 Chrysochloris asiatica
TGTTTAATGTATCAAATCTGTTCTTCAGGGGATCTCTAAATTCAGGTGGGATATATTCAAGGTCATTTTTTGGCTCTCATGGGCTTGTTTTCATTTTCTTCAGCTTCAGTTTGAATTTGCATATGAGTAATTGATGGTCTGTTCCATAGTATGACCCTGGACTTGTTTTGACTGATAATATGGAGCTTTTCCATCGTCTCTTTCCGCAGATATAGTCTACTTGATTTCTATGTATTTCATCTGGTGAGGTCCATGTGTATGCTGTCTAAAGAAAGTATTTGAAATGAACAAATCATTGATTTTGCAGAACTCTATCATGCATTCTCCAGCATCATTTCTATCACCAAGGCCATATTTTCCAACTACTGATCCTTCCTCTTTGCTCCCAATCTTTGCATTCCAATTACCAAATACATCTTGATTGCATGTTTGATCAATTTCAGATTGAAGAAGTTGGTAGAATTCTTCTATTTCATCCTCACTGGCTTTAGTGGTTGCTGCATAAATTTGAATAATAGTGGTATTAACTGGGCTTCCCTGTAGGCGCATGGATATTATCCTATCACAGATAGCATTTTACTTCATGACTGATCTGGATATGTTCTTTTTGATGATGAATGCAACATCATTCCTCTTCAATTTGTCATTTCCATCATAGTAAACCATGTGGTCATCAGATTCAAAATGGCCAATACCAGTCAATTTCAGCTCACTAATGCCTAAGATATTGATGTTGGTGTATTCCATTTCATTTTTGACAACTTCTAATTTTCCCAGATTCATACTTTATATATTCCATGTTCTGATTTTCAATGGATATTTATGAAGGTTCCATGGGCTTTTCTCTCACAGGCTTTACTCCATTCGTGTCATTACAGTCAGCTCTACTTTTAGGAGGCAGTTCATTCCCAGGCCTATTTTGAGTGCCTTCCAACCTGAGGGGCTCATTTTCCAGCACTATATCTGACAATGAGGTTTTCAGTGACTAAATATTCTCAAGTGGTTCATCACTACTTCTTCCTAGTCTGTCTTCATTTGGAAGCTTGTCTGAAACCTGTCCACTATGGATGACCCTGCTGGTATTTAAAATACCTATGGCATAGCTTCCAGAATCACAGCAACTCACAAACCACCACAATACAACAAACTGGCAGATGAGTGGGGGCTTACCTAAGGTAAACACCTCTTAATGGGAAAAAAAAAATACATTAGTCACCCACAACACAATTATATGCTTAATTCACTTGATTGAATTCAAGTAAAACAACAACAAAAAAAAAAAGTTTGAGAAATCTCTTAAATGATTAGCAACACTGTGAGGCTCTAATCTTTCTTTATAATCAAAGATAACACTTTCCTTAAATGATTACTATATATTTCTAATTACACCAAAAATATCATTAATCAATAAATTGTCATTCTTGTTTTTAAGTGCTCTTGAGTCAGTTCTTATCCACAGAGACCTTGTATCGGGTTTTAAAGGATTGACTGGTAAGTTAGAATTGCCGGCCTTGTGGTTCAAACTGACCTTTTCATCCAGTGTTTATCCTGCAGCAGCACATCAGGATTCCTATAAATGGTCATTAGCAATTATAAAATGAGTACTGTTGCTATAAGTGCCATCGAGTTGGTTCCAACTCATATTGACCATGCATAAGGTTTCCAAGGACCAGCTGGTGCGTTTGAACTGCCAATCTTGTGATTTTTCAGTCTAGTGCTGATCCTACAGCACCACAACAGAAGTCCATAATGAAAAAAAAACAAAACAAAACAAGAAAAAAAGTATATATATAGCCAGTTTGAATTTCAAAGTCAGAAGTGTAAACGTACTAGTCACTCCTTGGAAACCTATATACAGGGCTATTATGACTCAGAATCAACTCGATGGTACTTAACAACAGCATCATATATATAT
>NW_006408629.1:2734647-2736539 GCF_000296735.1 Chrysochloris asiatica
GGATGCATTTGAGTTATGGTGTTGGAGGCTTCCAAAAGAACCAATAGATCTGTGTTGGAGAAAGTGCCGCCACTTGGAGGCCAAGATGGCCAGACTTCCTCCCTCATACTTTGGACATATTGTCAGGAGGGACCAGTTGCTGGAGAAGTATTTCTCCAAAATATATGTTTGGTAAGGTTGAGGCTCAGATAAAAAGAGGAAGACCCCCAGTGAGATAGATTGACAAAGTGAAAGCATCAATGGGCTCAAGCGTGGCAACAATTGTGAGGTCAGTTCAGGACCGGCCCGTATTTTGTTCTGTTGTGCATAAGGTCAGTATGAATTGGTACTGACTCGATGGCACCTAATAACAACAACAAGAAGTTTGGTTTCAAAATGGCACTAGAAAATGAAGAGCAGTCTTAGTTGATTGTGCTAGAGAATATGATAAAAAAAAATTAAATGACCCTTGATAATTCATTAAACTATCTTTTATATCAGTGGGCTATGAATTTCTAGGGTTCTGAATCATATTGCTTGTTGATTGATCTTCATAAAGAGAAGAATCAGTGATTATGAATTTTTGTGAAACCTATACAAAATCATGAATCTTAAGAATGTATGTATTTTCTTCATTCATCTGAAAAGTAGTATATCATCAGAGTACTGACTGGCAAGTCAAAACTAATGAGATCTTTTCAGAGGTAAATGCATTGATAAATAAAACCTCTTACTCACCTCTGGAATTCTAGAAAATAAATTAGCCCAAATTTCTTGAAGGATTCTACCCTGGCAGAGAATGGCACTCTCAGAGCTGCACCTCAGTTCAGAATCTCTTGTGTTCAGCAGTTTGTCAGTAACAACTGCTGTGGGTAACTTCAAATGACAAGAAGAGGTCATCAGTACTGAGTTCCTCCTCTGCAAGGCAACTGGTATCAAAGTCAAGCCCACTGCCACCAAGGACTACTAAGTGAAAAGTGTGAGGGGGAGCGGCAGAGATACATGTTAAAGAACAGTGGGAGAGGGAGCTGAAGCTGTTTATCACAAGTGATGGGGATGCTGTGAGGCACCACCAGAAACACTGTGGAAAACCTGTAATTTTCTGGTTAGAAACAGGAATGCATGCTGGCACTCAGAATCAGAAATAGGGTGGCTTAAACCAGACAAAAAATGTCACACTACCCAAGAGTGAACTCACAAGTAGCACTGCTAACAGCAAAAGGATACCCCACTAGCAACTCCTAGACTAGGAAAGGACTAAGTCATGCATACTGTTTCTCTGCCAACTCTCTGCAGGGCTCCACTGATCTTGTGATCTGCACTCAAACACATGGCTTGAAATACCTTTAGCTATGTCATCTGTAAATACAAGCTGAGATAGCTTTCTTTCCCTGTTGTCAGGAAGAATGGTGAGAATGACAGCCCAGTGTCTGCATGTAGGTGAAATAGGGAGGATAAGCATTGAAGTTCCTCTTGAGACATTTAGGGAACCTTGGTGTAAAACTTGTAGATTTATAAGTACAGAGATGAAGAGTGGAGGTGGATATCTGAATAGGGTTGAGTCTTTAAACACATAACATAAATATTTAATTGTTTTTGTTGCTGTTGTTAAATGCTCTCAAGTCAATTTTGACCCGTATCAACCCTATATAGGGTTTCTGAGGAGTGGCTGGTGAGCTTGAACCACCAACCTTATGATTCAGACCAGCCTTGCAGTCCAGCGCATTGACCTGCAACACCACAGGAGGACTCCAAATATTTAATAGATATCTAAAATGACACATTGATGAATTTCCACCTTGGTATAAGGAGCTCTTGTAGCTTAATGGTTACGAATCGGGCTGCTAACCTTAAAGTCTGCAGTTCGAAACTACCTGCCGCTTCACGGGAGAAAGATGAGGCTTCCTACTCCC
>NW_006408629.1:2738449-2739434 GCF_000296735.1 Chrysochloris asiatica
AAAAGCTGGACAGTGAATAAGGAAGACCATAGAAGAATTGGTGCTTTTGAGTTATGGTGTTGGAGGAGACTATTGAAAGTGCTATGGGCTGCCAAAAGAACCACTAGATCCATTTTGGAAGAAGTGCAGCCAGAGTGCTCCTTAGAGGCCAAGATGGCCAAACTTTGTATCTCATACTTTGGACATATTGTCATGAGGGAGCAGTTGCTGGAGAAGGATACCATGTTTGGTAAGGTGGAGGGTCAGAGAAAAAGAGGAAGACCCCCAACGAAATGGATTGGCCAGGTGGCAGCATCAATTAACTCAAGCGTGGCAATAGTAGTAAGGTTGGCCCAGGATCGGGCAGTGTTTCATTCTGCTGTGCATAAGGTTGCTGTTGGTCGGTACTGACTCAATGGCACCTAACAACAACAAGGGTAATACACATTTAAAACTTTAACAAATTTTTGTGAAAGCAATTAATTCTAGAGAATGTTATGAAGAAATGCCAGTTCTCTATGCTGGACTGTCCTGTTTAGACTGGCCTGAATGGTCATATAACCCAGTTTCTCACATTATTTGCTCAGCATACAGACTGAATAAGTATGTTGAAAGAATAGAACCCTGGCACACATTTTTGTGCTATTTAACTTTTCAGTTACACCTTCGTATTTGATTGACAGCTTTGCTGGGTAGAAGATTCTTGGTCGGCACTTATTTTCTTTCAAGGTTTTATATATGTCTCCCCATTGCCTTCTTGCCTACATGGTTTCTGTTGAGAAAGCCGAGCTTAGTCTGATTTGCTTGCCTTTGTATGTTACACTTCTCTTTTCCCTGGCTGCTTTCAGGATTCTGTCCTTATCTTTGATTTTAGAGAGCTTGATTATTATATGCCTTGGTCTTTTTCTTTTAGGGTCTATCCTTCCTGGGGTTCATTGAGCTTCTTGGATGCTTATCTTCTCACTTTTCAGGTTGTTAGGGAAATTTTCTTCTAGAAGCCCTTCAA
>NW_006408629.1:2740897-2745648 GCF_000296735.1 Chrysochloris asiatica
AAGTCCATCTTCAGTCTATAACTTACTGGAATGCCTAAAATTGTGCTAGAACTTGCATTTGAAAGAGACTTCCTGAGGAGCCTTTGTATTGCATAAGATCAGAGGTGTAATCCTGTACCCATTCAGACTCTTTTGAGATAGGAAATACCCATGTGAAAGGACAAGCAGACCAACCTAGAACAGCTAGAAGAACAGATGATACTTCTTGAAAGAAACACCAACAGTAAAAATAAAAAATAATAACAGCAGTCTGATTGACTACTACAAAATCATGCAAGTTGTTCCCCTAGGAGCCATCAAGGCAAGTGGTCAGCTCCCCTTAGGGAAAACCCCCTTCCAAGACCAAGACTCAAAGGGAATACACAAGCAGGCATGTTGTCTTGCTGGTGACCACATAGGTCACCGATGAGGGGAAGTGGTGGAAAAACAGCAATGAAGTTGTAAGCTAAGTCTGACCACGTTCAATAGACTCCTGTCAACCCGGTTTTAAACCTGGTTGGCCAGCAGTATGTTAAGGCCTGGGGACTCCCGGGCCCAGAGACTGGGACATGGCGACAGAGGACTAGAGTGGAGAGTGAAGCATCCATCTGATATGAAGTGAGGAGAGATACACAATAATACCCATACTTGCAAATAGTGCCTACTTGACCTGGATTCAGTGGCTGGATGATCAGAACTTGACTAGAAGAAGAAAGAAGAAGAAAAAAGGACTCATCTGCTATAATTTGATGAACTTGACTTATACTTATGGATGTAGTAGCTCAAAAGTGGGAACAAATCTTCACAGCAATGATCATTCCTACCCAGTGGTACACAGGGTTGACAGGGATAGGCAAGTTAGACATTGGCTACCCAAAATGGGGGGTTACCAAGGCAAAAAGTGACTGGCTTACAAGCTTTCAAGAAGGTGTCTAGTTCCAGAGGGTGCAGGGGAAGGTAGAATTTCCACTGAATGGTTTTGAACCTGTCTGGATGATGATGATAAAAGGAGATAGGGATAAGACTCTTGTGGTTCAATAGTGAATAATTGCTATCAGGACAGACTGTGAGTGTTTGAAATGGAAAGGTGGACATTTTGTAATATAAGGAGGGGAGTGGTTGATTTTGCAGTCCAGAAACAGAGGTCCCTGGGACAACCAAGGGAGAAGAGCAGAGTGCAGAGCCCCATCCAGAAAGTAGTGATGTCAGAGATGGAGGCAGAGGTGATGATATGGAGAGATGGAGCAGTTGGGAACTCTGGACTCAGGGAGGGAGAGGGGCTGTGTGCTGACGGCTGGGGAGCAGGCTAAAAGATGTATCCTTTGGTTGTTTGATGATGCATGGAGGGGATTATAATCATTGCAATGAAAGAAAATATGATAGGATGAATGCAAAGCTAATGTTCCCCCATGTAAACTGTCACATAATTCACAATAAAAATTAAAAGAAAAAAACAAAAACACATTAGTGACATCACAACAGAACCAATGGAAATAAAAAGGATAATAACAGAATACTGCGAAGAGTTGAACCCCAACAAACCTGAAAATCTTCTCGCTGGATACATTTTTAGAAATCGCAACCTACCTCAACTTACACAAGTGAAGTAGAAAATTTGAACAAACTTATAACAAAAGAAGAAATTGATCAAGTCCATCCAACCAAAAAAAGTCCAGGTCCAGATAGCTTCACTGTTTAGTTTTTCCAAACATTCAAGGAGGAGCTGTCAAGAATCTACTCCAATTATTCTAGAATAGAGAAAAGGATGGAAAACTTCCTAATACATTCTATGAAGCAAGCATAACCCTCATACCAAAACCAGGGAAGGACATCACTAAAAAATAAAATTATAGACTAATATCCCTCATGAACATAGATGAAAAAATTCTCAACAAAATCCTAGCCATTAGATAGAATTCACCAACACATCAAAAAATATAATGCATCATGACCAAATGGAATTTATATAAGGGATGCAACGATGGTTCAATACTGGAAAAACAATCATTGCAATCCACCATAAAAAAAAAAAAAGAAAAAAGAAAAGGAAAGAACCCCATGATCATATCAATTGATGCAGAAAAATCCAAAATCCATTCCTGACCAAAACACTCAGCAAAGTAGGAATTGAAGTGAAATCCCTGAGCATAATTAAGAGCATATATACAAAACCAACAGCCAACATCACTTTCAATGGAGGGAAACGGAAAGCTTTGACTTTGTGAACAGGAACCAGACAAGGATGCCCTTTATTCTTATTCAATACTGTGTTATTCAATACTGTGTTAGAAGTCTTAGCCAGAGCTATTAAAAAAAAAAAAAAACTGAAAATAAAGACATCCAAATTGTCAAAGAGGAAGTAAAACTCTATTTGCAGATGTGATAATCCTATACATAGAAAACTCCAAAGACTCAGCAAAAAATTTTAAAAAAATTAAAAAACAAAAACTACTAGAACTCATTGGAAGATTCAGTTAAGTGGCAGGGTATAAGATCAACATACAAAACTCAGTTGGATTCCTCTATACTAATAATAATGACAGCATTTACAATAGCCATGCAAAGGATGAAATATTTAGAAATAAATGCAACCAGAGAAACAAAGACCTATACATTATACAAAGAAAACTACAAAACACCACTGCAAGAAACAACAAGAGATTTACAAAAATGGTAGAATGTTCTTGGATAGGAAAACTTAACATTGTTAAAATATCAATACTACTTAAAGCAATCTACACGTATAATGCAATCCCAATCCAGATTCTAATAACATTCTTTAAAGAGATGGAAAAACCATTACAAACTGCATACAGAAAGGAAAGAGTCCCCAGAGAAGCAAAGAACTGCTTATGAACAAAATTGGAAGCCTCTCACTCCCTGATTTCAGTATTTAAAACATTGCTACAGTGATCAAAACAGCCTGGTACTAGTACAATGAAAGACACAGAGATCAATGGAACATAATTGAGAATCTAGAAATTAATCAATCCACATACGGCAAACTGTTCTATATCAAAGGGCCAAAGTACATTGAACGGGGAAGACATAGTCTCTTCAACAGATGGTGCAGGCAAAACTGGAGCACAATATTGCAAAAGAATGAATTAAGATCTTTATCTCACACAATATACAAAAGCAAACTCACATATATTAAAAACCTAAATGTAAATCCCAGAATTATAGAGGTCATCAATTAAAAAAAAAAAAAATATGTACAAATTGAAGTGTTCTAACACAGGGCCCAAATAGACTGTTAAACATTGTGAGGGTTGCACAAACAAAAGAAGAAAAAATAGGTGATATAGACATACTAAAAATTAGAAACATGTGCATCAAAAGATTTCACATAATGAGTAAAAAAGGAGCCCACAGATTGGGATAAAAATATTTTTCAACAACTTATCAGAGAAGGAACTAATCTCTGAAATCTATAGGAAACTACAATACCTCTACAAAAAAAAAAGACAAGCCAACTGAAAAATGGACGCAGGACATGAGCAGACATGTCATCAAGGAAGACATTCGGGCAGCCAACAAACATATGAAGAAATGTTCAGGATCATTATCCAATGTTACTCTTCTTAAGTGCCGTTGAGTCTGTTCTGACTCATGGTGACCCTGTACAGGGTGTACAAGGAGTAGCTGCTGAATTTAAACCACTGACATTGAATTTCAAACTGACCTTGCAATGGAGTTCTTATCCTACCTACACCACTACACCATTAGAGAGTTTGCAAATCAAAACAACACACAGGTGTCTTCTCAGACCAGCAAAAACCACAAAGTTCAAAAACCAGAAGGCAATAAATGCTGGTGAGGGTGTGGAGAGACTGGAACACTCCTACATTGCTGGTAGGATTGTAAAATGGTTCAACCACTTTGGGAAAAAAAACAACACATTTTCCACAATAAATATGAGACAGAACATTAGTAGATATATGCACATCAATGTTTATCACTGTACTATTCACAATAGCAAAAAGATGGAGACAGCTTAAGTGCCTATAAATGGAAGAATGGATAAACAAATTTTGGTACATACACAAAATGGCTTACTATACTACCTTCAAAAATAATGATGAACCTGCAAAACCCCTTAAAATGTGGATGAACCTTGGGGATATTATGCTGAGTGAAATTGTTGTTGTTGTTGTTAGGTAACATTGAGTTGGTACTGACTCATAGTGACCCTTTGTACAACAGAATGAAACACTGCCTGGTCCTGGGCCAACCTCACAATTGATGCTGCGCTTGAACCCGTTGATGCTGCTACTTTGCCAATCCATCTCGCTGGGCATCTTCCTCTTTTTCTCTGACCCTCCACCTTACCAAACATGATATCCTTCTCCAGTGACAACATGTTTGAAGTATGAAAGACAAAGTTTGGCCATCTGGCTTCCAAGGAGAACTCTGGCTGCACTTCGTCAAACACAGATCTGTTGGTTTTTTAAGTAGCCCATGACACTTTCAATATTCTCCTCCAACACCAGAACTAAAAAGTATCAATTCCTCTATGGTCTTCCTTATTCACTGTGCAGCTTTTGTATGCATATGAGGTTATTGAAAATACCACAGCTTGGGTAAGGCGTACCTTAGTCCTCAAGCTGACATCTTTGCTCTTCAACACTTTACAAAGACCTTGTGCAGCAGATTTGCCTAATGCAATATGTCATTTGATTTCTTGACTGCTTCTTCCATGAGTGCTGACAGTTGATCCAAGAAGAATGAAGTCTTTGACAGCTTCTTTTCTCCGTTAATAAGAATGTTGT
>NW_006408629.1:2745863-2747878 GCF_000296735.1 Chrysochloris asiatica
TCCTGATGCCATGTTTTCTTCATATAATCCAGCATCTCAGATTATTTGCTCAGCATACAGGTTTAATAAGTGTGGTGAAAGAATACAACCCTGTCGCACAACATTCTGAATTTTAAAACATTCAGTGTTTCCATGTTCTATTCAAACAACTGCTTCTTGGTCCATTTACAGATTCCTCATGAGCACAATTAAGTGTTCCAGAGTATTCATACTTCATAATGTTGTCTATAGCTTGTCATGATCCACACAATCGAAAGCCTTCATATAGCCAATAAAGCACAGGTGAACATCTTTCTGATATTCTCTGCTTTCAGCCAAGATCCATCGGACATCAGCAATGATATCCCTCATTTCATGTCCTCTTCTGAATCTTGTTTGAATCTCGGGAAGTTCTCTGTCAATGTATGCTTGCAGCTGTTTCTGTATTACCTTTAGTAAAGCTTTACTCACATGGGATATCAAAGATATTGTCTGATGATTTCTGCATTTTATTGGGTCACCTCTCTTTGGAATGGGCACAGTTATGGATCTCTTCCCATCAGTCGACCTGATAGTTGTCTTTCAAATGTCTTGGCATAGATGAGTGAGTGTCTTCAGTGCTGCCTCAATTTCTTGAAAGATTTTAATTTTTATTCCATCAATTCCTTGTGACTTGCTCTTTACCAATTATTTCAATGCACCTTGGACTTCTTCCTTCAGTATCATTGGCCCTTGATCATATGCTTCCTCTTGAAATGGTCGAACATCAACCATTTCCGTTTGATACAGTGAAATTAGTCACAAAAGGACAAATACTGCATAAGTCAATGATTGTGAAAGCTTAAGAAGAGATTTCCATACTAAAAGAAAAATTATTTCATGGTTACCAGGAGTGGGATGGAGGGGACATTGTGGCACAGGTTAGGGGTTAAACACATGATAGATAGCTCAGGTGATTGGAGGGCAATGTGCAAGAAGGTTAGGGAAATACACAAGAAGGGGGAGGTGGAAGAAGATAGGGGAAGACTTAGGGAGCTTTGCATAGTTTACATGGGATAGAAGTAAGTAGTGATGTATACCTAGCCTTGGGGAAAACAGCGCTGTGTTATACAGGAATAGAAGCATAGTCTGAATGGGTCAAAGAGGGAAAATAATGTTAAAGTGCTTGGCTGTCATGTGGAATTTTGTTTCCCTTGCCTACTATTGTAAAAAGACATTTAATTGGGATATAAAGTAGTACTGAGAAACAGGATTACAGAAAGTTTGTAAGCCCAGCTTCAGCCTATAACCGATTGGATTAACTAAAAGGGTACTAGTATTGATTGGCCCACTAATATAGGCTTCTTGCTAAGACTTTGTAAAGTATAGGGCCTTAAGTGAAATACTGAGCCCATCCTGAACCTTCTGAAGTGGGACATTACCATTTGAAAGGACATGCAGAGCAATCTGGAATGGCTAGAGAAACAGAAAATACTTCTTGAAAGAAAGTACAGCAGGAAAAAAAAAAACCCACCCAAGCAGATTGTTTGGCTGTTACAAGAACAAGCAAGTTGTTCAACTGGGAGTCATCAATGCAAGAAAAGACAGTCCATCAGGATAAACTCCCTTGCAAGATAGAAACTCACAGGGAACACACAAGCAGGTTGTAGGTTCACTGGTGACCACCTTGGTCTACTTGTGAGTGGAAGTGTGGGAAAGGCAGCAATGAAGACATATGCTTACTTTGGCCACATTTCCTAGATACCTGTTGACCTTGAGATGAGAGAGAGAAGAGGAATTCTAGACCCATGGAATAAGAAAGGCTGACTTATCAAGTGTGCTCTTCGGTCATTTAAACAAATATGTATTTTCTGCGTATTTTGTGTATAAGCAAAAGAAAAAGAGAGAGAGAGAGAAAGGGAATAGAGTTAATACTGTTAACCAATGATGCATGGAAGGGATTGTAATCATTGCAATGAAACAAAATATGATAGGTTGAGTGCAAGACTAATGATCTGCCCAATAAACGATCACTCAATTCACAAGTTCAGATTAAA
>NW_006408629.1:2748478-2775329 GCF_000296735.1 Chrysochloris asiatica
CTTTCTGCTCCCATAAAGATTTACAGCCTCGGAAACCCTGTACAGGGTCGCTATGAGTCGGAACCGACTCCATGGCACATAACAACAACAACAACTAACAGAGAAGTCAGAGATTCAAACCCAACAGCACCTCCTTGGAAGAAAAGTCCTGATTGATCTGCTCCCACAAACATCACAGCCTAAAATAAACATATGGGACAGTTCCACTCTATCTTGTGGTGTCAGAATCAACTCAGCAACAAACAAGAACAACAGCATGAATGCACAGTCATGAGGGCACAGGGAATTATTATTATTATTATTTTTTAAAGACAGAAAAATATGGGAGTAGAGACAGCAGTCCAATAGCATTAAGGATTGAAACTGAGCAGTATCTGATTTCTACAGGTCATGAGACCAGAATATAGGAATGGGCATAAAATCACTACAAGGAAGAGAGTTGGTTGATTTTCAGAAATAGATCATCAGGTCTTCCTTCTGCAGCCTCTCTTGAATGGACTGGAATTTTCAAACTTTTGATTAGCAGTCAAGTACATTGACTGTTTGCTCCATCCAGGAACTCCAAAAGCACTGAAGAGGTGGAATGAAGATGATGTGTTTCACTGAACACAGATGGAGGCAGCAAAAGGACGGAGCCAAGGACAGCATGGAGTTCTGCAGCCTGCATAGCTGCAACGACGTAGATTTCACCCATGAGATGTATATAACCTTTGTAAAATTGTATCTGCAGGAATTATTTATTTGGTTTAGATTTGGGACATTATCCTTATGAGAATCCAAATGCTTTAGTACTTTTTATAGAAAAGTCTATCCTTGCCTAGGGTGGCATTTGCTGCTATAAATCAAGACATGCTGGGTTTTAGCCGTGGTGGCTGTAAGCTGAAATATGTCTCCTTCTAACTTCTACTCAGTGGTCCTAGTTCTGCCTTCAGGAACTAACAGAGATTAAGGTGAATTCCTCTTTGGTGTGGCATCCCTTGAGCTGCCATTTTAAGGGGTCCCCTTACATCCTCAATCCCTTCAACTATTCATGTGCATACGGCTCTAGTTTCTGCACTCTCCTAGTCCTCTTCCTCAGCATAGTCACTACTTTGTCAGCATTACTCTAATGATGGAAAACCCACGAAGAACATGAGGTTTCAGAGTGCTATGACTGGTTGAGAGTAGTGACGAGCTATTTCGTCCTTCATTCTATCTTCTCTGTGTTCATAAAGACAACTTCTGATTGTTAGCACTGTTTCATAAACAGCCTCTTCATATTATTGGTGGTTGTTGGCATTGTAGTTTATCCACACTTGGCTACATTTATTACACAGACTTTAAATCCATTTGTTCTTGCGTAGCCCTTTTAATTGTTTTCAGAATCAAACTTTACATTACTTACTGGAGAAATGACAATAAGCTTATAACATATAATGGGGAGAAAGAAGCATTTATTGACATTATACAAATAGTTAGCATTTATTGAGTTCTTCTTATATGCCAGATCATGTGCTTTTATTTTTCATGAATTATCTTCTTTTAAAAATGTGGTCTATTAATTTTATTATAAAAATAATATGAACAAACAGCAAGGCACCAAATAACATAAAAGAGCATAACATGGCAGAAAAATCTTACTCTTTTATCCCATGGAAATTACAAATTTTCACGTTTTGTTTATGCTACCAAAATTTTTCTGTGTATATGTACTAGATATGACACTTTTGCATGCTATGTATAATTTCTTGGTCTTAGATCTTTTTAACTAGGTATTGTTATCATTTTGTAAAATCTCATGTATTGTTACAGTTGCTAGCTTTATCTAGTCAGCTCTTGATGCATGGTCAGACCCCGGCCCCATACAAAACAGAAGAAAACCCTGCCTGGTCCTTCACTATCTGCATGATCATTAGGTGACTGAGCCATGGTGATTCATAGAATTCTCATTAGCTGATTTTTCCTAGTCTGTCTTGGTCAGTAAGTTCTACTGAAAACAAACTAGCATCACAGCAATACACAGTCCACCACTGACAAAGAAAAGATGGCTGCTTATGAGATGCTTGGTCCAGGAATTACATTCTGGTCAAAGTAAGGTCCCCTTCATCTAGCTAACAGTTGTATGCATTTCATTGTGTGACTGTAACATCATTTGTATATCCCACTTAATTTCACAAACAACCTTATACATTGGATCTTATTATCTTCATTAAACATAAAGAAAATGACAGATGAAAGAAGATATGACCTTGCCTAGTGCCACATATTTGAAAAGTAATTAATAAGGGTGAAAGCGCATAGCATCGAATTCCAGGTTTTATCTACCTAACATATTACTAGCCCTTCTAGAAAAAAAATCAATTTCATGGGAGAACTGCAGATTTTTTTACAACGAGATTTTTATAAATATATACCATGTCTTTTTTCTATGTAATACATTTGGTACAATGAGATTTTTTTTTTTTATTATGGCCAGCAATGATAAAATAGCTCATATTGTCCTGATCTGCCTTCTGCTTCTGTAGTCCGTGGATGATGATTGTCAGATCCCAGTGGCAGAATGAAATAATGCAGGCCATCTTCATGAGCACTGTTAATTTCTGCATGATTTCAAATTTTTGTTGCACAGGTACCTTTTGTTTTTGTTTATTTTTAACATAAATTATTAAAATATCCAAAAAATCTCTCAAGTCATGTATTAAAAATCTGTGTTTTATTTACTAAAGTTTTAGAATTTTTATTTACCCTATTTCAGAAAGTCATAGATGATTGTACTTCCTGGACTCGTATGCCATCATTGTTTCTTGAATAAAACTGCTAATTGAATGTAGAAAATATTAAAATATTATCACAATTCCACTAAAGGAATAAACATGCCAAGTGTCAACAAAACATTGTAAGTCTGCTGTGCTTCAAAAGGAGTCAAAATAGATTGCTTAAATTTGTTTTTCTTAGTGTCTGTCTGAGAAAGTGAAAAAGATACACCTGTTATATTAACACATTCACTGTGTACCAAGGCTGTTCCTCTTTACAACAAATAAATTAAGAGTTTGGGTCCTTTTGAAATTCTCATTTCAATCTGACTGACTCTGGCTCCTTTCTAATCAAATATATCCACATGATATTGTAAGCTGCATTATACTACATTAATAGCTTGTAAAGTGGAATTGATGCAGCATGATGGACTGCATTCGTGAAGCAGTAACAAATTTATCAATGATAGATGCACTAATGGATATGAGGAATTGCAATAAATATAAATGCAGAGTAGCAATTGCAGAGCATTAAAAATGTCATCTATGGGTTTAGGTATTTATGAGACTGAGCCGACTGGAAACACAAGTAGTGCATTCCTTCCTATGAGCCACTGCATCTCAGGAGTTATAGGAAGGCAGAGGCCCTTTCATCAAATAGGTCAGGCCACCAGCAAATTGTTGTCACAGCTGTGCCATTGTCAATTAGGCCTCCAATGACTCAGCCCTTTGTTTTTGCTGCTTGCACATCTCACACCACCTTTTCTCTGGGCTTGGGTGCTTCACTAACTGCAACCTTTCCAACACATTTACCCTTGGTGACTCTCTTCACATGTTCCGATTCATCTTCCAGCCATTGATCTAAAACTCAGAGAAGTGACATCAGGGAAGCATCTCAACTACTTTAAAAGGCACTGTTATTCCTTCTGGGCCATTTTGGCACGTCAAACCCAACAGGCTGAGCAGAAATGTTCTATGCTGTTACATATTTGCCTCTGATGTACTAGTGCACCTGCCTGGTCTTCCTGAGCCATAAAGACTTTGCACACTGTCAGCAAAAGCAGGTGGAACAATAGGGTCTAGAATGCAGTGGAGGACAGAGGCTTTTTAAATGGGTTTTACATACATCATATCAATCAATAGAAGCAGCATCAGAATCAAGTCATGGACATGTGTGCCATACGCAGAAACTGAATGAGCCCAGAAAGATTTGGTGGGGAGCTAGTGGTGTGGCACTGTACAATAAACACTGGACTGCTAACTGAAAGGTCAGTGGTTCAAAGTCACCATCCACTCCTTGGAAACCCTATACAGGTTGATTAAGAGTCAGAATTCAGTGAACAGCACTTAACAACAGTGTCTGGCTACACATGTTTTGGAAACATACTAACATAGTTCATTAAGAATTAGCTGCATTGTTTGTTGTTAAATGCTGCCATCAAGTGAGTTCCAACTCATAGAGACCCTGTGTAGTAACATTCTTTAGGATGGTCAGTCTCTGTTTCAGACTTGTTAATGGGGTGTGCTATGTTGTTGTTGTTGTTAAATGAAATCGAGTCGGTTCCGACCCATAGTGACCCTGTACAAGGTTTCCGAGGGTGTAAATCTTTACGGGAATAGAAAATCCGATCTTTCTCCCACGGAGCAGCTGGTAGTTTCGAACCGCTGACCTTAAGGTTCGCAGCCCGATTTGTAACCACTACGCTACCAGAGCTCACTGGGGTGTGCTATAGTAACCCAAATATGTTCCCTTCACTTCTAGAACTTTCATCTTCATTTAATGTTTTCAACAATTGGAGCACATTTGTTGTTAACATGTTGTTGTTAAGTGCTATCAAATTGGTTCCCACTCATATTGACCCTGTATAGGATTTTCAAGGAGCAGTTTCCTCCAATCTGCTCATATCTGGGTGTTTTCTATTTACTTAAGTGGGTTGAATATACAGGGACTGAAACAAACAAATCTAAGAATTGTTCTTATAAATTTCTTCTCTTTACCATCTACATTAGTTTTATTACTAAGTGATTTTTATTACTGGTGGGTTTGAATTGCCAACCTTGCAGTTAGGAGTCCAGTGCTTACCCTACACAGTACCACATGAGGACTTATATTTAAGGATTATTCAATAATTTTTTAAATGAAATATCATAACATGTTCTTTACATCACTGTAAGTTTTAATAGCAGGGTTGCTATGACTTAGTAATAAAACTGATGTAGATGGCAAAGACAAGAAATTTATAACAACTCTTAGATATGTTTGTTTGTTTGAACCTCTGGATGGATATTCAAACCATTTATTTAAATAGAAAAGACCCAGGTAAGAAGGAAGAGAGTGGCTTTTTAATTTAAAAAAAAATTTTTATTCTTGTTAAATCTGGAATGCACAGCAGAAATGGATTAACTCAACAGACTTGTGATATTCAAATCCTGCACATTCCAAAGAAAGTACTGCCCTTGATGAGACTCCTAGGAAATATCCCATAAACCCTTAGAGTAAGAGTGTCTTTGTATACCTGAGCCTGGGACCTGTCAGGTTCTTTATACTAGCAATAAAATTTATGATGAACACCTGTGCTTTGACTGTATCCATTTGATCTCTGCAGGAGATGAACTAGAGATTACATAACTAAGATCATTTCATACTTATGTGACTGACACACAATTTAAACCCTGAATACCAAAGTTCAGGTGAACTTCTGGTTGGTGACTCTTCATATTTGTCATCACACATCATTGCTGGGTGATTTTAAGTGTTATCCCTGAGACTTCACTGGAAAAAGACAACTGGAAGCTCATACCTCATTTCACTTGCCATGTCTTTTGCCTCTGTTGATTTTAACCTGCATCCTTTCACTGTGATAAACCATAACTGTGTTTATAACATTCCTTTTTTTTTAATTCTGTGAATCATTTTATCAAATCTTTTAACCTAAAGATGGTCTTGAGGACACTCAATATCGACGCATATCAGACATCAGCACCTTAAAATCTTCTGCCCTACTGACTTGAGAACTTCAGCAGAAATCAACGTTTAAAGATAAATATTTGGGTATCATTAGCACATAGATAGGTTCAATTGTAAAGAAATCTATTGAAGAATCCTGGGAAAGTTATGTAAAGGAAAGTCTGCTGTTTTAAACTATGACAAAAAGCTGAATTGGATTGAATTCCTACTTTTAGGAGCTCATGCTTTTGTCAAAAGTAAATGGAGATGGGCACAGAAGTCACTAGCTATAAATGGAAAAGAAACCCAGTGTGGCCAGCAATCCAGTCTCCCAGGTGCACTGGAGTAAAGCATACCAGATCAGGGGTTGCTGACCCAGAATGATGAGTAGCCTTTTTCTGTTCATTCAGAGAAAGGCCCACATACAGACAGATTACTTTAATTTGACGAGTACAGGTAATGAGTGAGTTAGCATTTTGGGGATGGGACTAAAATACTATGAGAAGGTAACTATTGGTCCCTTGTTATTGTTAAATGTGGTAGAGTCAGTTTCAACTCATAGCTTCCTTGTCTTTGATTTCCAAGACTATGAGTCCTTGTGGAAGCAGAAAGTCTCATCTCTTTGTGGAAGCAGAAAACGTCATCTTTCTCTTAAACGGATCCTTAATGATGTTCCTGTCACAATCCCTTGACCTGCGAATATGTTAACCTAACATTGTAAAAGGCATTTTGCCTATATAATAAAGGATATGGATTCTGAGATGTTAAGAATATTTTGGATATTTAAGTGTACATCTAATGTAATCATTTGTCTTTAAAAACAGTGCATCTTTGCCAGTTGTGATCCGAGAGAAATGGTATGGAGAAAGCAGCCAGAACAATGCCAATTCCTAGATTTTTAACATGTAAGGAATTCATCTGCCAAGGAATACAGATACCTTCTAAATCTAAAAAAGTCAAGAATTTCTCCTGTGTCCATCAACAAGTCTCTCAATACCTTGTTTTTATCCCAGTGAAACTCATATAAGATTTCTGACCTGAAGAACTATAAAATTGTGTTGTCTTACATAGTAAACTAGGGAGTGTGATGGCTTTGTAGGATAATGCCTGGGCTTCAAATCACGAGGTTAGCAGTTTGAGCCCACTAGTAACTCCACAGGAGAAAGATGTGGCTTTCTTCTCCTACAAAGATTTATAGTTTCGAAAACTCTATCTATATAGGGTCACTATGACAGCACTTATCAACAACAACTGTGTAGTAAAATGTTATAGCAGCAATAGAAATTTGCAAATTCCAGCTTTTTTTTGTCTATGTACTTGAAATAGTCTTCCTTTCAGAAAATTCTAAAGAAATGACCTTATGAGAAAAACTCTCACTTTAGTTGGAAGCTTCAAAAATTCAATAAGAGAAGTTGAATGAATGACAAATGTGACTACTCTATATTCCTTGAATTCTTACTGTAATTTAGAATTTAAGAAAAATTGCATCCTACATACCCCATAGAGATTTACAATATCCTTAAAAGTTTTGCAATATAAATACAGCTATTTAATTTTGTTCAGTCCAATATTTCTCAAAGTTATGTGGTCAACAAATTCTTAGGAAATGGAGAGGAGAACACCTTAGGAGGGTATTCCATGGAGTTATTCGTATATAACACACAGTCAGAAATATTTTATTGAACTCTATCCAGAAAAAGCAAATATTTTCAAACTCTGTCATTGGTTTAGTCTAGAGAGTTTTGCTATTAATTTATTCCTTTTCTTTATAGACATTTTATAAAAGATACAGAAGCCACTACAATGATATGTTTCTCTTTCTCTTGCCCTCTTCTCTGTTGCCCATATATGGTGTACTGCTTTTGCTCTAGTGGTTGTCTATTGATGTTGTAGTTGCTGTCTTCCTACGCCTGTTTCATTTTTCCTCTGGAATTGCTTTGGGTTTGATCCACGGTGGGAGCTCATGTTACTCTAAAGTCTAGTTCTCAGCTATAAGGGCACCTATAAGGATAAATAGCCTTGTTGTTGTTGTTGGTAAGTGCCATCAAGTCAGTTCTGACTCATAGCAACCCTGAATAGGGTTTCCAAGGAGTGACTGGTGAGTTTGAATTGCAGACTTTGTGGTTCAAATTGGCCTTGCAGTCCAGTACTTTACCCCATATTGCCACACCAGGACTCCTCATAAATAGCCTTGTGGTGGTTCACGGTTATGTGCTGTTGAGTCGGTTCCAACTTACAGTGACACTGTATAGGTTTCTGAGGCTGTAAATCTTTACAGAAGCAGAAAGCCTCATCTTTCTCCTCAGCAACAGATGGTATTTTTTAACTGCTGACCATGAGGTTAGCCGCTAGACTCCTAACAGCAACTCTACCAGAGCTCCTTATAAATAGCCTTGTTGTTGTTATTATTAAGTGTTGTTGAATTGATACCAGCCCATAATGACCCTGTGTAGGGTTTCTGAGGAGAGACAAGTGATCTTGAGCCACCAACCTTGTGGTTTAAACTGACTATGCAGTCCAGTGCATTAACACACAGTGCCATACCAGGACACCATAAATAGCCCTAGGGACATCTAACAGATTAACATGCAATATGGAAAGCTGATTCAGAGTAAAAACACTAGGACTCGGAGCATCTTGACTCTGTAAAGATGAGGAAGTCCTCAATGCTGTCTTTTTCTAGGTCAGCTTCTGTTCCTTGAGATAGCTAAGATTTAAATCAGCCCTGTCTGCTACATACATAAGTTGTCAAAGTTTTCATAAGGGCACTATGGATGACATGGCCCTCAAGTTTTTTGAATACAGGACTGTTCTGTTCCTCAGTAAAAAAAAAAAATGTAGCTTGATGAATTCTTTGTTTGAAATACTGATAAGTAAATCTCTGTTAACTGAGTGATAGCTATGCCTTTTATATATATCCCTTGATTTTAATGAAGTCATTAAATTCATTTTTAAAAGAAGATAAAGTCAGATACCAATCCTGACCTTGACTGTCTCATTGACAACCACTTTTTATATAAGAGAAAAACATAACCCCGAATTTTGATTAATTTTGCCCTTAAAAAAAAAACCCAGTAAGTTAACCTCTTTATGACTCAGTTCCCCTCATATGTAAAATGAGAAAATCTGTTCAGAGTGCTGCTGAGATCCCTTACATTGCTGACATTTATGACTAATAAAACATAAACTATTATATAAATACATACTTCTATTTTCATTGCTAATGATAATGATAATAATGTAATTCCATTCACACATGCACCACAAAATTATATTGTACATAATATTGTATAACTCTGAACAATGGTAAGACATATTTCAACAAATTTGTATAGAATTAGGCATGGAACCTGCTCTTGAAACAAAAACTGAAAATGAAACTTCATAAAATACTTTCAAGATTACTATTTTATTTGATTCTAAATATTATCTTTTGCCATTGTTAACTTGGATTCTATGGAATAAACTGGAATTTTGTCTATATCTTACAATCTTCATTCATCCTGTGTAGGCTTAGACACAGATTTTAAAGAGCAACAGATTAAGATTTCCCAGGATGGGGTTTAAAGACTCACTCCTGTGACTGTCCTCCCTGAAAATGTTTCCAGGAAACCTAAAGGTTTGGTGCATGGTCTTTAAGTTATTTTCTAATGTCAATTTGTTTTTCTCCTTAAAAATGAGATAGGAGCTACACATAGAACGTTATCCAACTATGTTTATTATATTCATATACTCTTAAAGGTAAAGTGTCTGCTATGTGGCTGGTTCTAGGATAACAGAGAAGCAATTAGAGAATTATTTTTACTAAAGATACAGAGTCAGTTTATTTATTCAGTAAGTATAATTTGAATTTCCCAAGATTGGGCCATAGCAAACCTTCAACAAGCATTGTGGAAGAAAACAAACAAAAAATCTGTCTTGGTACTTGACTGAGTAGATAAAAATAATAAATATAGAAAGATAAAACAAACAAACACCTACATAAGAGGCAGCATAATCTGTTTTATTCTAGTTTACTATTTTACCATTATATTAGTAAAATTGACAAAGCAGTAAGTTAGGGGTTGTTTTCTACTTTTCTACTTTCACCCAAAACTGTGCCTTGAGTCAAAGTTGTTCTTCTTGTTAAGTAAAGAACCAACTAGAGGCAGTGATGGTTCAATAGTACAATTCTGTCCTTCCACACAGGACAAAGTTCAATTTCTGTCCAATGCACCTCATGCAATCCACTCATCCCTAAGGCTGTAAAACTTTACCGGAGCAGAATGTCTCATATTATTCAACAGAACCGCTGGTGGTTTCGAACTGCAGACCTTGAGATTAGCAGCCCGATTTGTAAACTACGCTAGCAGAGCTCTTTATTTAAGTGCTTGGAAGCACCCAATTCTAGAATCTTAGGCATTAGTGAGCTGTAATAGACTGGTATTGGCCATTTTGAATCTGACAACCACATGGTTTACTATGCCGGGAATGATAAATTGAAGAGGAATGGTGTTGCATTCATCATCAAAAAGAACATATCCAGATCAGTCATGAGGTACAACACTGTCTGTGATAGGATAATATCCATGTGCCTAAAGAGGACACCAATTAATAGCACTATTATTCAAATTTACGCACCAACCACTAAAGCCATTGAGGATGAAATAGAAGAATTCTACGAGCTTCTTCAATCTGAAATTGATCAAACATGCAGGCAAGATGTATTGATCACTACTGATGATTGGAATGAAATGGTTGGAAGCAAAGAGGAAGGATCAGTAGTTGGAAAACAGGGCCTTAGTGATAGAAATTATGCTGGAGATCACATGATAGAATTCTGCAAAATCAATGACTTGTTCATTTCAAACACATTCTTTAGGCAGCATAAAGTTGTTCATTCTGTTGTGCATAAGGTTGCTATGAGTTGGCATCAACTTGATGGCACCTAACAACAACAACAACATACAACCCTGAAACAACAATATTTTACATGTAGATCCATAGGCTTGAACCGGTGTGAGAAGGAAATTGGAAGTATACTCACAAGTATATCAGCATCTGACAAAGGTTGTTTGTACCTTTGCTGCAAACACACCTATGAATGTGATGGAGCATGCAGAGGATGAAATGATGAAAACTTTCTGAATATTACCAAACATCTTGAGGCAATTAGTTGCTGTGTCTGGAGTCTCAGGATAATACTTTCATGGGACACTATGTTAATTGGCATAACGTAGTCCACAAAGACAACGTCTATATCTTACTTGTGTGAATAGCAGGTGGGATTTAAAAACTCATGAGTGGCCAACTATTGGTCTCTCCCTGCGTGGAAGAAAGAAGAGTGATGAAATTTGAAGATGCCTGTAACTAATTCATCCAATGGACTAATAGAACAGGTTAACATCGGTCACCACAACCCTGATACCAGAAGAACTAGATAGTACCTAGCTACCACTACTTACTGCTTAGAAGAAATCACATTAAAATTATTAGCTAGCATGGGAGATAATACGGAAAACAACTATAAATTATAAACAATAAGATTATACTTACTGGTCAGAAAGAGACTGGAGGAACCTAACTTTATAACCTTTGATTATCCTTCAGATCTGAAGTAGAACTCACTCTTGTACCCTAATTTTCAACCAAGTGTGGATAGGTATATAGGGGGAACAAAACACTAGTAAAGTATGCTCACAACACAATAGTCAACCATTCAAGATTAAAAGGGCAACATTTACCTGGGGACAAGGGTCAGAGGAGTTTGGAAGGACAGTGGATAGAAATAAATTAACTGTTATTATGTGGAGGGGATTACAATCACTGAGATGAAACAAAATATGTGATTTGTTGAATGTAAAACTAATGGTCTACTCTGTAAACCATCATTATATTTACAATAAAAAAATTTCAAAAATATATATGCAATCCACATTGTAATACCAATTCCATATTCAGTGTGTTAATGTAATGTAATGTGATGATTTGAAGACAAGCCTCATAATTCAGTTTGTTTCCATAAACATTTTAATTTATTCTTAGTAATCCTAACAATCTAATATTGTTGTTGTTGTTAAGTGCCATCAAGTTGGTTCTGACCCATAGCAACCCTGTGTAAAGTTTCTGAGGAGTAGCTGGTGGGCTTGAACTGTCAACCTTGTAGTTCAAACTGACTTTGCAGTCCAGTGCATTAACTCACAGTGCCACACCAGGACTCCATAGTCTAATCTAGTAATTTCTTCTTTTTTATTTTAATCTTATTTTCTAACCCACATCTTCCACATGAAGTAATATAAGTGTTCTAAGAATTATCATTTTTCAACATAAGATTCAACATAACCCTTTAAAGAAAAGAATGAACAGAGAGATTCAGACTTTTCTTACCACTTATTTGAAAATACTAGTTTGCACAATATTTTCAACTAAACTTATTCATTCTTCCTTGTCTTTGTGTTTTATTTGACACTGAAAGTCCTATAGCTGATTCTTCTTTTCCAACTTGGTAACATTAAGATAAGAGAAATTTTGTGGAGCAAACCTATGCCCACAAAGTATACTTACAGCCATTCCCGCTTACTTTCTCAACTTCTTGTGTGTTTATTTCAACATCTCAGCATGATATCAGCAACCAGAAGATAAAAAGTTGTAAAAGAATAGAAATTACTACTAGCTATCTACTAACTAGGACATATATGAATATTTCTTATTCACTTCCCATATGACATAAACACTGTGCTAGGTAAGTATCGCTTTAATGAAAAGACATGGCCTTTGGTTTCCAATAGTTCATATTTTTTAAGGAACTACAAATTGGCAAGATATGAACTCAGACCTAAGATAGACATACATGTAATCCATGGTATGAACTGAAATTGAAGAAAGTAGAAAAGGAAAGTATTCTTGGAACTTTGAGCTGAATTAGTCATGTCAGTAGATTAAAAAAAAAAAAAAAAAAAAGAGGAGTATCAAGATGAGGGACTGGTATATGTCAGTGTTCAGAGGTGGGAGAAACTGCATTCCCTACTAAGATCTGTGTTGAAAGCTATGCAGCCAAAATGCTCCTTGGAGGCCAGAATGGCCAAACTTCGTCTCTCATACGTTGGACATATTGTCAGGAGGGACCAGTCACTGTAGAAGGATATCATGTTTGGTAAGGTGGAGGGTCAGAGAAACAGAGGAAGACCCCCAGTGATATGGAGTGGCAAAGTGGCAGCATCAATGGGTTCAAGCGTGGCAACCATTGTGAGGTTGGCCCAGGACCAGGTAATGTTTCTTTCTGTTGTGTATAGGGTTGTTTGAGTTGGTATTGACTCGATGGCACCTAACAACAACAACAACAACAACAATGAAAAGTTACTTTGAGAAAGTAACATGATCATAATTGCACTTAAAAAGCTGTCTCTGGTGATACATTGAATAGCCCAAGAGTGGACACAGAAGCTGATACAAGAATCCACAAAAGACACTAAAAAGGTCTGAATTTCTTCAACCTTTAAACATCATCACTAATAAATGTGAGAATTTATAGTATGATACATACCATGTATATATTATCTCATTTTGCTCACAAAATAGCAATGATAACATTAGTATCCCCATTTTTCATCCGGTAAATGTGGGTAAGAGATTTGCCCTCACAAAGTAGGACTGAGTTTCACCTCAGGAATGAAACCTAGTGGTTTTGATATTAACAAATCATTCTTAGCCATGACTCCACACAGTTTTACATGATTTATCCCATCTCTGTAGTAGTTAAGAGACTGTGCTTTGAGTAGGGATCTACCAGTTTTCTAGATATAAAACATTCAAGTGCTAGGCAGGGAGGAAATTGTCATCTCTTTTTAATATGGGAACCTCAAAAAAATATGCTCTTTAGCTTATGTAGACAATATTGAAAAAGGAGAAAAATACTCAGAAATAAATTAAACATGCTTTGTAACTAACAAATGCTTTTTGGTTAAAGTATAAAAGTAGACCATTCTTTCATAGAAGTGTGTTGTTGTTGTTAAGTGCCATTGAGTCAGTTCTGACTGAGTGATCCTTTTTCAAAGGATTTCAAAGGAGCAACTGGTGGGTTTGAAATGCAGATCTTGTGGCTAACAAACAGTCCGTTGTTTATCCTAAAGCACCACATCAGGATTCATTGTTCTCTTCCCTCATAGACATCTGAACTACTGTATTTTTATGTTTCTTATTTTATTGCTAACACTTGCAAGGTTACATCATTGTAACTAATAACTAACTCATTCTCAAGCTGAAAGAACTGAAGAAAAAATTCAAACCTTGACTTGCTATATTGAAGGATTCTAGGGAGTCCTGGTGTGGTGCTGTGGGTTAATAAGTCAGACTGCAAAGCCATTTGAACCGAAGGTCCATGGTTCAAGCTCACAAGCTGCTCCTCAGAAACCCTATATAGGGTCGCTATGAGTCAGAACCAATTTGACGGCACTTTAACAACAGCAACACGGACAAAATATTGAATGATACAGGGAAACCACAAAAGAAGATGGAAGGAATACATGGAGTCATTGTACCTAAAAGAAATGGTGATGTCCAACCATTTCAAGAGGTAGCCTATGATCAAGAGCCAATGGTACGGAAGGAAGAAGTCCAATGTGTACTACAAATATTGGTATAGAACAAGGCTCTGGGAACTGAAGAAATGCAAATTGAAATATTTGAAAAAACTGATGCAATACTGGAGACAGTCCTTCACCTATGCCAAGAAATTTGGAAGACTTCTACCTGGCCAGCTAAGAGATCCACATTTGTGCCCATTCCAAAGATAAGTGGAAAAGAAAACCCAAACCAGGATGTGAAAATCATACTAACCATACAATATCATTAGTACCACATTCAAGTAACTTTGTGTTGAAGATAATTCAAAACTGTCTGACAGGGAACTGTCCAATGTTCAAGCAAGATTCAGATAAGGACATGGAACAAGGAATATCATTGCTGACATCAGCTGGATCTTGGCTGAAAAATGAGAATAACAGAATGATGTTTGCCTATGCTTTATGCAATGGCTTTCAACTGTGTGGATCATTACAAGCTATGGATAACATTGCAAGAAATGTGGATTCCAGAACACTTAAAATTGTGCTCACTAGGAACCTGTATAAGGAGTTCTGGTAGCGTAGTGGTTACGAATCGGGCTGCGAACCTTAAGGTCAGCGGTTCGAAACTACCAGCCGCTCCGCGGGAGAAAGATGAGGCTTTCTACTCCCGTAAAGACTTACACCCTCGGAAACCCTATACAGGGTCGCTATGGGTCAGAACCGACTCAACGGCACTTAACAACAACAACAACAGGAACCTGTATATAGACCAAAAGACAGTCGTTGAACCGAAGATAGGACACCGAATGGTTTTAAATCAGATATGCTGTGCACTGGGGTTGTGTTCTTTCACTATACTGATCCAATCTGTATGCTAAAATAATCCTAGGAGGAGGTGGGATTTGATGGCAGCTAGGGTGGAGATGCAGTGAAGTTCTCTGTCAGCCATATCACCGAATACCAGGCAAAGCAGATCCAGGGCAGAGTTCCAAAATTTGGAACCACAGAGATAGGAATATTTTGAAGGTTTGAAGGCTTATAGATTGTAGAACTTGAAGCTGAAGTAAAAAAAAAATCACATACTTTTGAATCTGCCAGGCTGGGCTCGGAGGCCCAGAGCCAACATCTTGGGTGAGACCAAATGGCAAGATCAAATGGGGGAACAAAAACACCACGAAAAAATGGCGTGCGAACCTTGGAGCAAAGGTGGTCAATACACTTTGTCAGTTTTGCTTTGTTCTGATTTTCTTTTCTTTTTTTTTTTTTTGTATCTGGTCATTGGCACGCCCACTATTTGCCCACCTCTGTTCTGGTGACTAGAGGGGGAGCCTGAGCAAGTGGACACCCCCCGACCCTCACCACTGGTGGGTCCTTCTGCCATGCATGTGCACAAATACTTAGCCCAAGAGCGGGTCCTGAAGGTTTTTTGCTTGTTTGTCTTTTGTTTTGTTTTTTAAAATAATCCTAGGAGCTGAATTATATGAATAAGAACATGGCATCAGGATTGGAGGAAGACTCATTATATGCAGATGATACAACATTGCTTACAGAAAGAGAAGAGGTCTTAAAAATCCTTACTGATGAAGATCACAACCTTTACTATGAGTTTCACCTCAACATTAGAAAACAAAAATCCTCACCACTGGACTAATAATATTTTGATAATTGGAAAGAAGAGTAAAGTTGCAAAAGACTTAATTTTGCTTGAATTCACTATCAACACTCATGGAAGCAGCATTCAACATGTCAAATGAAATATTACTTCAAACAAATCTGCTGCACAAGACCTCTTCAAAGTGTTTAAGAGCAAAGATGTCAGTTTGATGACTAATATTTGCCTGACTTAAGCCATGGTACTTACAAACGCTTCATATACTTGTAAAAAGTGGACAATGAATAAGGAAGACCATAGAAGAATTGATGCTTTTGAGTATGGTTTTGGAGGAGAATATTAAAAGTACCATGGACTTCCAGAAGAACAAACAAATCTGTGTCACAAGAAATGCAGCCAGAATGTTTCTTATAAGCTAGGATACTGAGACTTTTTCTCTCATATTTCAAACATATTATCAGGAGGGACCAGACCCTGGAGAAGGGCATCATGCTTGGTAAAGTGGAGGGCCAGTGCAAAAGAGGAAGACTCTTAATGAGATGTAATGGCATAGTGGCAGTAGCAATGGGCTCAATAGTACAATGATTGTGAGGATGGCACAGGTCTGAGCAGTGTTTCGTTCTACATTGCATAGGGTGGCTATGAGTCCTATCTAAGTACAATAGGATTTCCAAGAAGTGTTTAAGGTTCGAACTGTCAACCTTACAGTTAACAATCCTGTATTCATACTACAACCCTACACTGTTGTTGTTGTTAAGTGCCATTGAGTCGGTTCCGACCCATAGCGACCCTGTACAGGGTTTCCGAGGGTGTAGCTCTATAAAAGTGATACGATACTCATATTGTGTCGTATCACTTTTATTAGTGTAGTATCACTTTTATCAAGTCCTGGTGTAGAGTTGTAGGATGAGTACAGTATTGTTAACTCATATTAAGGAGCTCTGGTAGCATAGTGGTTACGAATCGGGCTGCGAACTGCACGGTTAGTGGTTCAAAACTACCAGCTGTTCCATGGGAGAAAGATGAGGCTTTCTGCTCCCGTAAAGATTTACAGCCTCAGAAACCCTGTACAGGGTCGCTATGAGTCGGAACCAACTCCACGGCACATAACTACCACATTCATATTGATTTACATATGTTACATTATAAAAATATTGGCCATTGAACATGGTATTTCATTATTTAGAAAAAATATGATGGTTGTGCTCTATTATAAAAATATTTATTTTAGGTGACATTTTCCAGACCCCCTCATTGAAGAAAAAGCTTCATTATTTCTGGCAAGAATCCCAGAGTGGAAGTCCATTACTCAAAACTTAAATATCACTCTTGTTAGAGACAAACTATTGTGATATTGCCAAAATGCAAGAAAAAAAATGCACATGCCCCCAACTCAATCTTAAGAACAAGTATTTATAGTATATAGCATTTAATATTTTTCAATTAAAAATTGGTTTAATGTACAGAGAAATGTCCATGCATGCAGAGATAAGACTGACCACAGATGAGATGCAATATTTATAAATCTCCAGTAGAACTTTTATCACACAGGAATTCTGTATTTTTTCAAGTAAAAAGCCAATCTGTTCTTTGTTTTGGAAGTAAAGTACTGAAAACCAAATACAATGAAAACCGAAGAACCAGATAAATAATATTCATGTCATTCCTTGTAAATTTAACAAAAACAATACTGAAGTACCACGAAAATCAATATATTTTTAAATATCTGGAATTATAATGTTTACACAACAGATACTTCCGATCACTGTCATTTAACTTTTGTTGATTTTTAAATTATAGGATAAAAGAAGATTTTGTTCTTCAAATTATTTTGAAAAATAAAGGGAGAAGTTAGTTTCTGGGTGAGGGGTAAACAGTACACTTGACAGCTAGCCACTTGGACACTGGACTCCAACATTTTGGTTAGCTATAAAGTCTATTAACCTCCACCCAGAGGAACCTTGGAATAAAGACCCACAATCTACTTCCAAATGAATAGTCATTGAGAACTCTAGAGAGCACAATTCCATTCTGGCAAAAATGGATCATCTTGAATCACAATCAATTCTTTGGCAATCTTTGTTTTTAGTATGTGCAAAGGAATGGACTCTAAGCCCAGTGAAAGCAGGTACCATGTGTCATTCACCATTGCACAGAGCTCAGGCATATCCTCCACCTGGACATTGTTCAATAAATATTCATCAGCGCAACAAATTAATGGAGAAATAAATGAAATAATGAAATAAAATAAAGGAAAATGTAAACAATATAATGATAATTCAGAGAAAACTGCTCATTTGTAGAGGTGGAAGGAAATAAGACTATTAAAATTAATTGCCCACTCTAATTGAATTCATAGGATAGCTTTGGTGTCAATTCACAATATAATTTCTCTCCAATTACACACACAATAATCTGGTATGGGCACATTGCCAGAGCGAACACTGGATCTTTCTATGATTACTCAGAATTAGCAGTGTTTTATTTGAATTTGTGTCTTTTCTCAGAAGATAGGATTATTTTTTGCCCATGTTTAGAATTTATATGCATGTCTGTTCATCTTCATTTCTCTAAGTAACCAATGAGTTAAAACAAAATGTCCCTATATTGATCAACACAAAATAAAAATGAATTAAACTGTGTTTTAGTTCTCATTTCTGATTGACAACTTCTTATCAATATTTACAGTTAGAAAAACTTCTGTTGAATTAGCATGAGACATACCCTCTTATGTGTTTATTTTCTTGACATTTGAAGAGGCAGTCCTTTCTCTCTTTCTGACTTACAAAAATCTGAAAGAAAAAATGCATGTTTATCTAGTAGTCTAGGTTATAAGACTGTGATGTTTTTATTTGCTCTTTATGATCCACATTTTTCTTATCTTAATAAGAAAGCAAACTCAAATCAATCACCAAAGGAAATGGAGAACAATTAAGGCTAAAAAATCCAAAATAGGATAATATAGGATCATAGGTCAGGGATGAACTAAGAAGATCTACTTGTAATTTTAAAAATTAAGGAAACGTTTGTTGACATAAAATTCTAGTAACTTTATGATATATTTGTCTTTATTATGAACTCTTGCAACTTTTATGGTTGCAGCATTTTTAATCATCTCACAGTATTGCAAGTATGCAATTCTCTAGAGGCAAATACTCATGAGTACATCTTGATTACTTTACACCCAAAATTTACTTTTGAAAAAAAAAAAGTGAAAATAGCATATGTGTATATCATTTCATCTAACATCTTGGATATTTCCACAAACCCTAAAAATGGACATTTTCAAAGAATAAAAATACAGTATTTCCATTTTGCTTCAAATAATTTTGATGACCTTCAGCAGTTGATTCATATTAACTTAACCTTCATTTGTTATTAACCCTTAGTTCAGAAAAAGTTCAATAAATTGTTATCTTTGATTTATGAGAAAAAATGTAAGAATTCAATGCAACAAGGCATAACTTACCTTCAAATGGATTTGCTAACCGGCCTCAGCTCTCTAGATTAAAAGCAACACAGTGTCTTCCTTGTCTTCTGTTCCTATTCCCTAAGACCTACTGGGTTGATGGTTCCCTCTCTGTCTGTGATAAGCACTGTGGAAGACTTTCAGCATTTGTCCTCACTCCTGATGCCACACACCTTTTCTTGGCACTCCATCTGGTCCCAAGGGAAGAATCCTGCAGAAATTTTCTTCTCCATAATCTCTTGACAGATGGCTCTGCTGGCAAGAGTCTTGACTCTTAGTAGCACTTTAATAGGCTTTTATACTCCCGCATTGCCTCCTCACAGGTTTTATTTTTTAATTGCATATGGGTTGATATCTCATGTCCTAACAGGCCAGAGCACATTGCCCTCTTGTAGTACTCCCAGTTAATCTTCTTTTCTGTATTTGATTTCTATAAATGTGTAAACTTAGTTTCCTTTTAAACTAGGTTTGCACATTTATAGAAATGTCATTATTGTAATGCTCCCCACCGAGGCAGTTAGATATAAAGACCCAATTATTTACTTTAAAGCACAAACTAAATACATATTGAACTACCCAAATACAAATAAAATCATACTGTACCACCATTGATAAAGTTGTAAACCAGAAATCAAAATTTGACAAATACCAGTTTATTTGAAAATAGCTGTTCTTCTGATAAATGATATCTTTGTAGTGATTTTATTTATTTTATTTCTATCTTTGAAGATCTCTTGGACTCTCTGAATGGTCTTTTTGGGGAAATAAAATGGAATCAATTGTCATCTAGATGATATTATATAAGACAGCAAAGAGAATATTCCTCTATCAGCTCATTTTTATCCTTTAATAGATGGGATGATTCGAAAGGAGCTTTACCAGTTACCATAAAGTCGATTCTGACATTGGGTGATACCATGTGTGTCCAAACACTTCTCCATAGGGTTCTCAACAACTGATTATTCTAAAGTAGATCATCAGACCTTTCTTCTGAAGTGCCTCTAATTGGACTTGAATCTCCTCCAACTTTTCAGTTAAAAAAAAAAAAAAAAAAAACTACAGCGAACCAAAATGCCCTTAAATTATGGAAAGAAAAGTTTTCCAAGTATAAGATAAAACAAGAGGTAGTGGAAACATGGCAAAGTGTAGCATGCATGCCCATTTCTACAGGACAACTGTTGCTCATCTATGATACTTTGTGAGATCTCTGCTTTTCAAGAAAATCCAAATATCTTATTTTAACTGGAAAAGCTTCTGGTCTTTCAATGCTGGAGGACACTGTGGGAATTAAGCTCAACATTGGTGGCCCAGCTGTAGTGTGAGCACAGTCATATTACGACTACTAATTTGATATAATATTAAAATGTAATGAATCAAAGCACTATCCTTTATGAATTATAAAACCCTGAACTCTCTTCTCATATGTGGAAATGACGAAAATAATGTAGACAACTCAGATCACATGAAGAACCCTAATTATAATTCTTAATAAAGGCATTAGGAAGGGCATTAGCAAAAAACAGGTGTGGACAAAGTCTAGCTCTAAATTCTGTTTTCAAATCTATAAGAGAAGAACCATATCTACTCAAAATAGAATAATGTAATTTATTAAGGAAAAAGTAGGACATTTTACTTCATTTTATGTAGATATTAAGTTCGTTGCCTACTACCAATTCATATAATAATTAATTTTCCAAATACACAATACATAATAAATGCCAAAAGGCCACATTTCTTTAAGTGCTCAGAATTTCAGTATTTCTTCTTGTTAAGTGCCATCAAGTCAGTTCTGATTCATAGTGACCCCATATAGGGTTTCTGAGGAGCAGCTCGTGGGTTTGAAGCACTGACCATATGGGTAGCAATCTAGTTCTTATTCTATAGCACCATACCATTACTAGTAAACATTTGATTCATAACATTCTAGAATGTATAGTTGTGTTCATACATGACATGTAAACATTTTAATACATGTATGAGTACAATTTTAGACAGTTTTACCTTGTATACATAATTTACTTCCTTTATAAAAATGACATATTACATATATTATTTGATTATATATTTACTGTTGAGTGAAAAAAAGAAGCTATCGACTTTTTCTCATTTCAAAAAATAATTTTTCCATAATATTATTTTTAATAGTTACATAGTATACCATTATTTGTATACAACATGATTTATATGATCAATTGTTAATCATAATGATTTTTTTCCATTTTTAACAATAAAGTGTGATATCATTAAAAACTGTATATTAATCTTATGTGCATAAATTGTTTCTTGTTGAAATACATACACATTTCCCTCTTGAGTGGTTGTATCAATTTACAATTCTACCACTACATGAGTACAATTTTACGCACAGTTTTACATTGTATACATACTTTCCTGCCTTTATAAAAATGGTATATTACATATATAATTTGATGTTATATTTACTATTTAGTGAAAAAAGATACTATCAACTTTTTCTCATTTCAAAAAATAATCTTCCATAATGTAATTTTTAAGAGCTATATAGTATACCATTATTTAAATACTACATGATTTACATGACCAATTCCTTATTATGAAATTTTTCCTTTTTTTATAAGAAAGTGTGATATGATTAAAAATGTTTCATTTATTTTTATGTACATAAGCTGTTTATAATTGAAACATATACACATTTCCCTCTTGAATGGTTGTGTCAATTTACAACCCTACCTGTATATTGAGTTCTCATTTCTCAGCAATTTTAACAAAATTGTATATAATAATCCTATTTTAGATATAAAATGTTGTTGTGAAGTGTTGTTGAGTCGGTTCCAACCCATAACGACCCTGTATAGCGTTTCTGAGGAGCAGCTGGTGAGTTTGAACTGCTGACCTTGTGGTTCAAACAGCTTTGCAGTCTGGCACGTTATAGTATAATATATCAAACCTTACCAAAAGTTGTTGACTGCATATGTACAATCTGAATTACTGTCTTTTTTATTCCTTTTCTCTTGACTAACTGACTTTCCATTCTGATTCATTGGTGCTCATGATTATTATTTGTTTTTGTATTATCCTTACACCCAGCCTCTCCCTTTTCCTCTATAAAAACTAAATAGCAATAACTTTGATTCAGGTAGCCTGATAGATTCCTGCTTGGACTTCTGGTGTGGCACTGCGTATCGTATCAGCACTGGACTATGAACCACAAGGTCAGCAGTTCAAACCACCAAGCTGCTCCTCTGAAACTCTACAGAGGGTCACTATGATTCAGAACTGATTTGATGACACTTAACAACAACAGCAACATCTGAAGATAGGATAACTGATGCAGCTCTGTAAGACACACACTGGACTGCTAACTGCAAGTTAAGTGGTTCAAACCCACCAACCACACTTTGGAGACCCTATACAGGCTTGCTATGAGTCAAAACATACTCAATGGCTCTGAAAACCACAGCAAATGAAGGTAATGAATAAGGGTGATGCAATGATTTATAAAGGATCAGAGCTTTAAATATTTAATTGTTTCTTTAAAAAGTCAGTTCTGATGTCATTAAGTGCCATCAAATTGGTATCCACTCATAGTGACCCAGTATAGAGTTTCTGAGCAGCTACTAGTGAGTTTGAACCACAACAGTGCCACACAGTATTACTCTGAAGAAATTTAGGATAATTGTCTAAAGATTCAGAAACAGTTATCTTAAGAACTAACACTCAAGACCAGATAGTCTAAAGTTTCCATGTTAGATCACTTTCTTGTGATCATAACTTTGTTTCTGTAAGTAGTGGTATCAACAAAAATAATGCCAGTAGTAAACCATAAGAACATTGGACAAATTATTATTTTCAAAACTGGGCAAGAGTTCAAACCTTGGATCCAAAACTTCCATTGCATCCTATGAAAACTTGGCCTATCAAATTGAAGCAACATTTCATTTAAAATTCCAGTGAAACTTGCAATAGAAAATAGAGTCAATGAGCCCTTTCTGTATCACAGCCCCTCCCCCTCCAAAAATAAATCAATTGAACTAACTCAGTAGTGGAGATTAGATAGAATAAGGAAACTAGAACTATAACAAAATCTTACATAAAAGGCACACAAGCACAGACAAAATAAAATAATGCATAACAGGATGGAATCTGAACCAATACAAACAACTGCAAAAGATCTTCCTGGCAGACTTTCAGACACAGATTTTGGAGAGGAAAGAAACATTTAATTGTTGAGTAATACTTCTTAAATGATGTTTTACCTCAAGAAAATCATATCAGTGAAGAATGCGAAAATGGTTGGGCAGCTGCGTCCACCCCTTCTAACCAAAACCCAGCTGCAGGAAGAAAAGCCAGAAATGGAGAGCAGACAAAGAATAATAAATGAGAGGAGGGAATCTAGAAAAAAGAGAGAAATTAAAATGAGACAGTGAAAAATTAAACTGCGACTCAGAAAGATAGGACAGAAAAAAAGCTTTAGACAAACTGTAGTAAATGTAATTTAAAATGTTTTTAAACTCAACTATTGAAAACAAATCTTTCTGAGACTCATTTGTAAAACCAGCAGAGCCTTGAAATTCTTGTCTGAGCAGTGGAATGACTGAAAGATAGCACTCTGTGTTCTCCATGGAGCCTCCTGGGTTGCCAACAGTTCTTTACAAAGTGGACACAACTGAGAAAATAGGTGAATATTTGGCTGGTTTTCTCTTAGATCTTAGCTGAAATAGTGTATAAAAATTTCTTTCTGGTATAGGAAAAGAGAAAATACATGACTTATATCTTAACAAAGCACATAAAAATACTAGGCATAAAAATTATGAGAGTGGCCTAAATTCTTAAGCAATTCAGCTCAGTAGATAGTCTCAGTTGTCAGAACCTTTATTTGAAACTCACTGGCCAGTTTGAAACACAAGTTTGGTGGTTTAAACTCACCAGCCACTCCTCAGAAATCCTGTACAGGGTTGGTATGAGTCAGAACTCACTCAATGGCATTTTAAAAAAAGAACAACAACAACTCAGGGTTATTGTGAAAATAAATTATCTAACCTATGTAAAACCCCTAGAATGCTAGACAAGAGCTCAGGAAATAAAGACATCATTATTCTGTGTAGCTTAAATGCCCTCTAAAGTACACCTCCAAAAAAAAAAAGTTTGCTTTCTTTGTTTAATGCTTTGTGTCCTATTTTTAATGCATGCAATATATTTAATAAATCAATCCATATTAATTAACATAAGATCATGTCTATAATCAGTCTATAGTAAATACGGGATAAGCATTTTGTCTTTGCTCAATGCTGTAATGGATGTTTGAATGTTAAGATGTGGACCCAAGCTAAAGGTCATTATTAAGTGAAACAATCTGTTGTCAATGTCAGCAAGTACATTTTTGGGTTAAAGTGGATAGTATAGAAATCTAAGTTCCGTGAATGACAGAAGTGGGGGCAGCAAATCAGTGAGAATTAGAATAGTAGGGAAAAGTCTTCAATGACGAAGTAGAAAATAAAGTAAAATCAGAGGAGTGTATGATCAAGATAGACACAAAGCAAAAGAAGATACTTTCTGTTAAAGGAAATTTTGTTATCATGATTATAAATGAATATAGAATATATTTGAGACTAGCCTGACTAAAGTGAATGTAGCTCTTTGGAGTAAAAAGAGTACTGAGATTGCTATAGACTTGGAGTTGTTTTGGGGGTACCTTGAGAGCAAGAAAAGTTATAATTAGAAAGAGTGTGCAATGTATTTATGTTGTTGTAACGTACTATCAAATTAGTTTTGACTTATAGTGACCCTGTATAGAATTTCTGGGGAGCAGCTTCTGGGTTTGAACTGCTGATCTTACGGTTCACAACTCCACTGTTTATCCTACACTGCCACACCGGTAGACCGTCGTATGTATTATGAAATCAGGTGATGAAAGTAATGTTTCATAAAGATATGCCACATTAAGCTATGTCCCACCCCCTTGCCATCCAGTTAATTTTGACTCAGTAAAGACCCTACTGGGTAATGCTTCTTTGAATAGAAAATGAGGAGTTTTCAGCCTTCATGCTCATCTTAGTATCTGACAAAAAACAGCATTAACCAAGTCCTGTAGTATAAACACTGGAGTGCTAACCTAAAGGTAAGTGGTTCAAAAGGTAGGTACTGTCAAGTTGGCTGTGATTAATAGCAACCACATGCATGACAGAACAAAACACTGGCCAGTTTTGCATTATCCTCACAACTGTTACGTTTGAACCCATTGTTGCCCCCACTGTGTCATTCCCCCTTGATGGAGTTTTCATCTTTTTCATTGACCCTCCTCTTTATCAAACATGAAGTTCTTTCCCAGGGACTGGCCCCTCCTACTAAAATGCCTAAACTCTGTAAGATGAAGTCTCACCATTCTCATGTGTAAGGAACATTCTGGCCTTACTTCTTCCAGGACAGATTTGTTTGTTCTTTTGGAAATCCATGGTACTTTCAATATACTTCATCATTATGCCTTAAATGCATCAATTCTTCTCCAGTCTTCCAAAACCATTGTCCAACATTCATATGAGGTGATTGGAAATGCCATGGCTTAAGTCAGGCATACTTTAGTCTTCAAAGTGACATCTTTGCTCTTTAACATTTTTTTTTAATGTTTTATTGTGAATTATGTGATAGTTTACATGGGAGAACATTAGCTTCACATTGATTCCATTGTATATCGTTTCATTGGCATGGTTACAATCCCTTCCATGCATTATCCACCAACCAAAAGATATACCCAACATACCTACCCCCTGGTCCTCTCCCTCTCTGGGTCCAAAGTCCCCAGCCCCTCCATCTCTCCACATCATCATCTCTGCCTCCATCTTTGGCATCACTGCTTCTCTGGGTAGGGTTCTGTTCTCTGCTCTTCTCCCTTGATGGTCCCAGGGACCTCCACTCCTAGACTGTAAAGTTAATCACTCCCCTCCTTTTGCCACAAAACGTCTACCTTAACATTTCCAGCCCTTACAATCAGTCCTGATACCAATTATTAACTATTGTATCACAAAAGACCTATCCGTATCTCCTTTTATCACCTCCGCCTAGACAGATTGGATATTACTCAGTGGAGATTCTACCTTGCTCCATGCCCTCTGGATCTAGGTTCCCTCTTGAAAGCTTATAAGCCAGTCACTTCTTGCCTCTGCAGCCCTCCCATTCTGGGTAGCCAATGTCCAAGTTGCCCATCCGTGTCCTCTCTGTGTGTGGAGAGGGTGGGAATGATCCTTGCTGTGAAGATTTGTTCCCTCTTTTGAGCTACTGCATCCATAGGTGTAGGTCAAGTTCATAAAATTGTATCAGATTATTCTTTTTTTCCTCTTCTAGTTGAGTTCCGATCATCTAGTCATTGAAACCAGGTCAAGTGGGTATTATCTGCAAGTGTTGGTATACTTATGCATGTGCCCTCTCTTTTTTATCAGCTGGACACTTCACTCTCCACTATATATATATATTTGTTGTTGTTGTTATCAGGTGCCATCGAGTCAGAACCGACTCATAGCGACCCCATGCACAGCAGAATGAAACAATGCTCGATCCTGGGCCAACCTCACTACC